>NW_027287095.1:85699968-86034968 GCF_022747635.1 Hetaerina americana
ATCGATGGGACGCTTGACTCCAGCGCGGTCGTAAGTGGAACATTTGATTCCAACACGAAGAAAACAGCTAAGTCTTGATCTTGACCGCTCGTTTCATTTCTCACTCCCCTCAGCGAAAGTCTCTCCCTTAGCGAGGAGCCTTGAAAGAATTGTCTCTTTACCAACTGATAATAGTAAGCGAATTGCCTGACGGATTTTTTCCTGGCACGTTTCGCGAATTACGATTCATCACAAGACACAAATAAAAGACCTTCACACACTCTTGTTTTACAAACATGTGCATGTCATTCAAGCCACGGAAATTTTTATGGTGTGCGCACCAAGCCCCGTTGGATCTCTGCCACATTTTTTTTTGTCTTCAAGCAAGAGCAAGTCGGCAAAATTACGGGGCGCGTGGGACGGACCAAGGCAATGGGGTGTTGCGTAAGATCTGGCGTCGGCGTCTGTTCTGCCACTAGGGAAACTGAATGGCAAAACCAAAAAGCGGCTTAATGGAAACACGGAATCATCCCGACGCGAAGCACCTCTTGATCATCGGGTCGACCCAAAATTCGAAGTTTAGAACGGTGAGAGGGGAAAATTGAACTCAATAATTGACATATTCGATGTTTCCAGGCTTAACTTTGTGAAAATACATGATCAACTGAAGTGAAAAAAACAACGTATCTTTCCATCAAATTTTTTATTAGGTACGACTAGTTTCAACGTATCGGCGCCATTCTCAGGTTGTGGTCCGTCACGTCAACGTCATTCACAACCTGAGAATGGCGCCGATACGTTGAAACTAATCGTACCTAATTAAAAATTTGGTGGAAAGAATGTTTTTTTTACTTGAGTTCAGCTATTGACCGTGGTCATCTCATGATCTCTCTCTGCTGGCTTTTCTGCCTCTTTTCGTCAAGACACGTAATAACTCTAGGTGCAAGACTCAGTTATTGGTCTTTTTTTCTGGTGCATACGGAATAAACAAGATACAAGATGAACATAAACAAGATACAAGAGGAACATAAACAAGATACAAGATGAACATAAACAAGACGAAGACTCTTAGTATGTGGACGAGAGAAGCGGAATAGAGTAGTCACACTGAAAGGACAAAAATAAGAGCAAGTGGATTCCTTCGCCTATCTCGGAAGTACCATCACATGGGACGAAATAATTACTACAGACATCAAGTAAAGAATAGCTCAAGCTAAGAGAGCATTCACAATGAAGAGACAACTGCTGTGTTCAAAGAAGATAGAACTGCAGACGAGGAAACAATGCGTGGAAACATTCGAATGGAGCGTGGCACTCACTCTACGGTTCAGAAGCATAGACCATCGGAAAGGTAGACCAGAGAAGACTAGAAGCCTTCGAAACCTGACACTGCAGGAGGTTGGGAGAACGGACCTTATGGAACACCACAGAGAAAAGAAGAACCAATTGGATTGGCCTCACCCTGAGGCACAATGGATTCGTGAATAATATAACAGAAGGAAAAATAGAGGAAAAAGTCCCAAGAGGAAGGCCAAGGGATAAATTAATATATGGGAAAAATAAAGGAGAAAGTACATTGAGGGGATCGGGATGGTGCGGGGGCTAATGTACAGGCTTCCCACTGAGAGGGCCCGGGTTCAAATCCTGGAGACATACGTTTCAGCAGTATCTCGATCCCTACTCGAGGTTCTATGTGGAGAACACTTTGAGTGAGTGCGACGTCCGTCGGATGGGACGTTAAACTACACACCCTTTGGCGCCTTTCGACAAGAGTAAGCTAATGCCGACGCCGGGTTTCTCTCCACCCTTCATCCTTACCCATCCATCCCTAATTGCGCAAATGGCCCTAGCTGTCAGTCGCCCCCCTTAAAACTACTTAGTACATTGCAAAAAATACTAGGAAGTAAGCAAATTAGCATCAGATAGGGCAGGGTGGAGGGCTGCAGTCAACCAATCTTAGGATTGAACGACCAATGATGATGTAATAAACCCTTGAATGATTTGTGAATTCCGTCACTTTGTAAGCCCTTACCCTAAATTTATACTCGAGAAATCGCCTTAAAGTTCTCTCAATAAGACAGCCGTTATGACTTAATCAATGTAGGTCTTCGGCAATGAAGATACGATATCACTTCATCGGTATACTTAAAAGAAAGTGGAGGTGCTTTTCCTGTTTCAGGAAAAAATATGGCGAGCGAAAACAGCTATAACTTTTTATAGTCCAGTACTGTGGCGGTTCAGGAGAGGAGGGAGCTCGAATTCTCCCTAAGATAAGTATAACATATTATTTATTTGGCTTCATTTGATTGCTTAAAAATTAACAAGAACCCAAAAATCGAAGAGCTTTGGTTTTAACATAACTGATACATTTCACCGCTTACCGACATCACGTCTTCTCTCGCCCCCTCTCTTAATATCGTGGCCAGGAAATGGAAATGCCACCCCCCCCCTCCGGAAGTCGACCATGGATCCGCCTCTAGTCTTGCCGGTGCGTAAAACCGATTCATGGAATGAACATATTTTTAGTATTCACCGTTAGATAACTTTATTTTCCTAGACTAAAAGCTCACGAGAAAATATCAGCATTTTCGGTTTTGCAATTTATACGAGAATACGTATCCTCTATGCAAAAATATTGAATTCGATGAATATAAAATGTTTCACGAGCCACAAGCCTTAACGTTTCAGCCATATTGTTATTATGTTTGGTATTTTAACGGATAAGATAGGTTTTAGATGGACACTACCAAAACAACGGTACAACGATATATTCCCTTACCTTTCCAATAAAACACAATCTGACATCCGACAGGACAGTTAAACCCTTCTTCAATTCCACATACTTCCTTCCTCCCTTCAGGCCATCCCACTCTTATTTCTACCCCTTCCTCGTTTGCCTAACATCCCCCTCTCATATCGAATTCTTCAAAATCTCATTGGCAATCAATATGCTTTGCATCCATTTCTCCTGTCACCTTATGATTTCTCCCGACAATCCTCTTTCCTACAGCACGATGCGTAGTCAGACTTCCTTGCCTGTTTTCCCCTCATTACATTTCTCCATTTCCATCTTTCTCGACACCCACACATCAAAAGATAAGACTATCGTCTTGCTTCAACGACCATATTTCCGTGCTGCGCAAAACCTACCTCAATAACAATATTTTATACGAGCCTTTTCTTAACATATTTTCCCAGCGTATCTGTCAACAATTCCCTCTTTCGTGTGAAAAGTTCTTTTGCTAATGCAATTCTCCTTCTCGTGACCCCATTACTTTGATCATCATTTTGGTCCAAAATTATCAAATGCGAGGGCTTTCCAGAAAGTAACCTCCATTATGATATAAAAAATACACTGGAATAGATACAGAATATTTATCATTCTCATCTCAATACTACATATCTCTACTATGTTTATTCATATTTTCCAAACAGAATTAAATATTTGTTATATCTCTGAGCTAGCTTTCAAATTACTTCAGCATAAAATTCTGCCTCCTGAGATCGCAGCAAATCGTTCATCGCAGCCATCCTGAGGTTCCTCGTCGAGACGAGCAGAATATTAATGATAGCCTAACTTTTTAGTCGTGCTTCCATGCAACAGAGTCGTAGAAATCTGTGGAAATCTTTCTAAAGATTTCAGATATCATAAAAGGCCGGTTTTCACGAGCTTTATCAACAATTTTCCGGCGCTGTTCATTGTTCACCACAGACGGGGGCGGCAACTTCCGTCATCATCAACATGGGCATTTGTCCGTTCACTCTCAAACGAACGACAACACTGACGCACTCAACTCTTTTCACTCATCACATTTGGTCCATAGAGAGCACAAATTTCCATGATGATGAACGTCAGCAGTTTTGAAGTTTTTTTTGTCAGTGAAAACCTTATCACTGAACGGACTTCACATTTGGCGGGAATTACAATTGTATTTATCATTTTGACTCGCTATTGTAAACAAATGATATGCGGCGTGACCTTCCAACTACTGAAGCTCGAGGCGTGCTGACCTACTGTGCGCGTCAATACAGCGACCATTCAGCCCACTCCACTAATTCTCACGCTGCACGAAAACTGAGGTTACTTTCTGGACAGCCTTCGTAAATAAGGCCGCCCAACAGGTCAGGAGCCTTTGCAATCGCCTCACATAGGAATAGACGCTGCGGGAACTACCTATGGCAGACTTTTACTGGAGTAATAATCATTACTCCCGCTAGCACAACTCTATTAGTCGTCAGAACAAACAACCCTTGCCACCACGTCGAGATTGTAGTCCATAGGAAGGGGTAGCTATAAAAATATGTGAAATATCTAGTTGAAACCCTAAGAAGCCGAGTGCCAGGACCTTTTTTTATCGTTTTTGAAACTAATACGTAGCTAAATAACATCTCTTTTATCTACATATGATGCGTTCATTTATCTGTACGATTTCGTAAAAATATATTTTCCTTAAGACTTTAAGGCTTGAAAATGTATTCCTCCAACAATCCTCCCTTCAGCGTTCCTCGAAAAGAAGACATTCAAATGTCCCACCACCAGGCACAGAATCATCAGGGCATCAAGAAAATATCAGAGAAAACTCTGATATTGAGCCTGTTTTTTTTTACGGCGCGGAAACTTGGTTCGTTGAGGCAAGATAATTGGCGTAGTTTGGAGACTTTTGAAATGTACATATATGTGCGTGGAGAAAGATGGAAAAGTACGGGGAGGAATTCGAAAGAAAAAGTATTTGGCGGGGGAGGGAAGGCGTGGGGGAGGGGAGGGAGGGATGTTGGGAGAAATGCAAAAGAGGCGGGTGAAGTGGATGTAGCTTCGATTGACGATGGAATTTGAAAGATTACTACGTTGGAGGGGAGAATGTTAGGCAAACAGGAGAAAGGGAGGAGAGGACTGGCCGGGATGGAATGAAGGAAGGTGAGGATGTATGAGGAATCGAGAAATGGTTTACTGTGAAGTTTTAGCTGAGACCTATGTACATTTTCCACCAAATTTTTAGTCTGGTGACCTACACCCTATTGCCACACGCCCTCGCGAATTACTGCGGGTTGAGATTCAGATGATAGTGTAGGAAGGAGTGCAGATGGGTTGAAGAAGGACTTACGACCGTCTTCCCTACCTTAGGTCTTAGACACCACCCTCCCGGAATGAGGGAATATCCAGGCCATTGAAGTCGAGGGGGCATGGTAAGAGAGAGCAGTTCGAAGATGTGGAGGAATTTCGGGAGGGGGGAGTGGACGGTACTGTATGGGGGGAAGGGAGGTATACTGAAAGACAAATGATACACGCTAGGCACAAGAGATAAAACGTGAGATGTTTTAATGGAATCGAAAGTGATACCGAGAAGTTGGAAGGAATACAAAGAAAAATTTTATGATTGAGTTATAAGATAGTTAAGCTTTGTAATGCGTAGAGGGAAGGGCGACATGGATGAGGATATTTTGGGTACATTATTAAAACATAGCGAGAGAGAAAAGCGCAAAGCGAACTTTAAGGTGAACAAATCACTTAGAATAGACAATGTCCCGCGAAATTAATCAACACCTTAGGTAGAGGTGGCAGGAAGAGATTTTTATGACTTGTTCATGATGAGGAAGGAGTTAGCCTAGAAGTTTAGTTGGGACGGTCTCAATCAATTATTAGCGCCATGTGAGGACCATATGACTTTTAATTTCACCCACTGCTAGTACCGAGAATTATTTTCGACGGCAAATTGTAAAAAAAGGGTACTCAATACGTAAATAACTTGAGCGAAGAACAGGCGTAGAACATGATACGGGAAGCCAAAGCAGGGTCGAGAAAACAATCAGAAAGGAGCGAGAGCTGTCAGGATCAGGACATCTTCGTTACGAACTTCTTTTGCAATTTTTTGCGAATATTTGACATATTTGTGGCAGAATCGATCGCAAGACAGCATCTCAGTCGGGGAATCGATTTTGGACAATCATGCGTACAATGCACAGCCATTAGATGCCGCGTAAGTTAAGCTACCAAAGGATGTGCAAACTATTCGTCTGATTCCAAATTAAACGGACAATTTTGCATTTATCAATAACGATAGTTATTGAACGTTTGAGTATACAAAATTATATTTATATTAAATAAAGTATTAAAAAAATGTTTATATAAAATATAGAGAAATAAAAATGTCTACTTTTGAGTCCCCATACAGGTACTTCTCAGAAACAGGTTTCACTGCTAAAAATCTATAAATTATACCATTATTATAGTAGTATACGATATTCCCTAACTTCTTTAGTTTTCATTGAATCGGGCATGTAATGTTGATTGCATATCATTAATAATAGTAGAAATATTCATGAAAGAATAATCCGAACTCGAAAATTTCTTCTACCTGAATGAGAATTATGAATTACAGTTTTCCGAAATATAGTACTTTATAGTCAGGGGTCCGTACACGCCTGTACTCGTAGTACACGTCTGCGACTTAAATGTTAGAATGGAGCATAAGGGATAAGGTGACTTAAATCGTAACGTCCAATAACTTAAACTGAACAGATGAGGGTAGCAGGTGGCGAATCGGGATGGACACTGATCGATCCGGGAGAAAAAAAATCACTCCTAGCCAAAGTCCCAACACACTCGAACACTCAACTTCGGTCGCGCCTGGGTAACAACATCTATTGGAGGGGAAAGGGGGGAGGGCGGGTAGGGAGACCGAGGGATGGGGCGTGGCAGTAAGGGCCTCCAGCACTCCACGTCGGACGCCTTCCTCCATCCCAGCATCACCCGGCCCCCTCGAGGCATTCTTACGCGAGCGACATGGCCTTGGAGCTTCCGCCGCCCCACCCTACCACCCTTGCCGTGGATTGTATCACCCGTAGCGCTGTTGAATCATGAGAACTCCACCAATTCGATATGTTTTGCAAGGGAAATCATTCTCCTGCGAGACAGTTCGGGGGCAGCGTAGTGTACACAGGCAATGTAGTTTTACGTCTACGAATGTGTTCTACCCGTGCTCTACGTGTAGGTGATAAGAGAGATGAGTATTCAGTGAAGACTACGTAAATCACCAAGGCATACTCATGAATTCGATACTGTGATGAGTTAACTGAAATATCAAAATACTAAATAGAGATAATTATTTTCAAACATATCTCCCAATTTGAAATACATAGAAATCACCTTAAAAGTAATTTTTTTCGGGAAAAAGTACATGGGAAAATACAATCCTTTTCATCGTGTTATGCTTCACTGCCACCAATATATCGGAACGGTATAGAACACATCTTTGCGTCGTGGCAGTTTATTTGTTCACAGGGTCGCTTAATTTTCTATCTTTTCGTGAATACCATATTAAATGCTAAAAATTGAAAAAAAACTATTTTAATACTCCTTAATCACTTTTGTTTCCTTGTCATTAAATTTTTTCTTACAATCATCTATCAATACCCAACATATTCATTATTTCCGTGCTCGAAGTATGTTGGTCTGACGCCAGTCGCCAAACTTTGTCCTCATAACACAATGGAGGGACAAAACTTGACGCACTATCTACGCAGGTTACGTATTACATGTACTTTTGACATTGACTACGTGCCGCCTACACGTAGAAGAAGCGCGTGGGTATACATCACCTCTAAACGGCCGTAAATTTTGGATTGAATAACGCGCACACGAAGAAGAAAAATGATTTAAAAAAGTGAGTTTTCAAAATCACGATGTTAAAATTCAAGGTGAATGCTGATTCATCTCGCGAAAATGACGATGAAATTGACTTTGACGCATCGGAAATAGTTACCAATCCTTATTATTGCAAAAATATTTAAAATTAATGTGACTCTTCTTTCTCTGTGAGAATAAACTTGGCCCAAGTCCTCTATGAATATGTCATTCCATTTTTATCCTTTCGCCGCTAGCCGTTGTTTCCCATAGGAGTCGAAGCTACGAGAACCCACCGTTGCACTGCCCTGGGTAGAGTTATAACCCTGACACTTATACGCACAGTTATATAATCGCCACCGGCATTGGTCGTCTGCTTCCTACGAGAAGCCTCGCCTTATGTCTTTTCTTATTTTTTTTCTCCGCTGCCGCCTTTCCCTTCTCTTATAACCACAGTGCATTCTTTAAGTAGTCCATTGCCTTCAGTCTATTCTTTTCCCACTTTTCTCCTTCTCTTTCAGCCACGCCCACTATTAACTATGCTGTTAAACAAACCTTCTATTAATTATGTAACGCAAATGTTACCCAGTCGTGATTGAGGACTGGCTGCATCGAGAGGCACAAGAGCGGTTTCGCTTGCATAAGCGTTTTGAGAGCTCTTTCATCACGTAGCCTGATATACATTTTTGAAAAACTGTGACACATCAATTTCTGTGCCGGTCCTCAGCTTATTTTATTTCTCCATGAATTTCGGACGAAGTTCCTGTATTCATACGCCTTTTTATTTAAGTATTTTCAAATTCCGTTGCAGAAATTCTTCAGATGCTGGATGTTGTTCATCGCTATTATTATAGTACGAGTATAAGGAGTGCCTATAAGAATGAGAATCAAGGGGACATTCTAACTCAATACGTCGTGATAAACTAGTAGACACAGCTGACGAAAAAACGGGAGCGGGTTAACATTGTAAACAAAATAGGAAAAAACAAAATGGAAAAAAAACAAATAAGAAAAAATGTGCTCTTTTTTAAACAACTATTGTTGAATGGAACCAGCTGCCTGGAGGTTTGTTTGAGCCCTTTCCATCCAATTTTAGGATTTTTAAGAATAAGTGTAAAGCCGCCACTGAATGATAAGCGTCATTGATCAGTGATTATTATACTATTGTACTTATTAAAAATATTGTTCTGTACGCGATGGGGAGAGCGTGAGAAGTTGTATTGCAAAAATTGAATGATGCGTTAACGGTGCCCGATTTTGAACGGTTTAAGAAGTTGAAGAGTGCGTGATTATGGACGGGATGCGGCGATGGACGATGCGTTTTATGTATGGTGTCAATCTAGTCCATGTGTGATGGTAAAAATGCGGTTGATAATCTTTTAGTTCCATTGCATATAAGGGAATTTTGTCTCATATCTGTTCGTCTTGAGTATGTGCATTGTAAGAGTGATCGTTGACCAGACTTGACCGTTGCCACCAGGACAATTGCCTTATTGCAACGAGACTTTTATAATAATCATAATAATAAAAAGTGACGAAGGTTTCCGAGAGAGAATAATAATGGAGTTGATCGTTACGTAATACACAATCGCATAATCTCATCAGATTCAAACCATGATGCTATTGAAATGTTGCCTAGCCCTCGTGGAATGTCACATTCCCCTTATTGGTTGCCATTTGGATTCTGTAGGAATCTCTTCACGAAAGAACAGAGGCCCACCCGAAAAGAACATGGCTTCGTGTTGGTACGTAGTTCGAGAAAAGGATGGAGAAGAGTGTACAACATTGGATACGTGATAAACGCGGGATTCAATCGAAAAGTACGCGGAGCATCGTTGCTTAATCTTGTCTGCAATCAACTTAAGAACGCGGGCATGAAGTAAAACGGACAAAGAGTTGAACAGCGTTACGAGTTTATTAAAGACGTGAGCAGGCCGCTACGTGATCACAATCCGTTAGCGATAGCACTCGTCCAGGTGAACGGAACAATCGTCGCACTACGGGAGCAAATTTTGCTCACTTGTTTCTCGGGATTTAATGCGTTGAATTGACCACTTATATCGGTTCTACCGTTAATTCGAATAACTTCAAAAATTTCACCGAAGTATCTGTGGATATAATGCATCAATTTAAATTCTTTAATATCCGCGCTAACCTCGCCAATTTTTATCAAATGGATAAAAAAATAATATCGAAATATTCTACTCCATATGTTTTCCTCTTGAATTACTCTTCGAAGTACTTATTCCTTTCTATCTCAGAAGATCCATTTTATTTTCATCTGTGGCATCATATTTCCATCGCTAATTAACTTCTTTCCTCTGCCATTTTTATCTTCCATGTCTTAGAAAAGTTGTGGAAATATTCCATATTGTATAAGTTGTTGTGAAACTTTTCCTCATATCAATGGTATTATTATTTGTCGTAGTTATCCGTTTTTATGAGCTTGCTACTTCCGTCTTGTTTCTTCTGTAATGATCTTTCTAGGCAATTATAATAGTCCTGCATTTGTTCAGCAGTCTCCTTCCACGTGTCACTGTTAATTGAAATATTTTCAAAGGGCATGTTAGTCACCCGTCCGTCAGTTTTGGATTCAAACTCATCACGGAGGAAAGTAAGAGATTGATATTTTTAAAGATGCAAAATTTGCTCGTAATTTTGCTCATTAAATTTGAAGACGATGCCTTCTGAAGTAGCTATATATTTTGAAAAAATACGCATCGCTAACTGATTTCTAGAGACATAATTATTCAGGCATTCGCATGGCGGGTATCATTTTTTAGGATAATGTTTTAATTTAGATCTCTTTTGTTCAATATTTTGTACGATTCCATTAGTAACAGTTTTACATTTCTCTCTACATAATAGAAACAGCCTTTTTCCTCCGCTCTGAAATACCACATTTTTTTCTTGCATTAAAAGAAATCAGATTGATATTTCTGTGCGGAAATGAACATATTCTAGCATACGTTTACACGTAGATTACATTTTTCTATCCATATCCATACTTGCACGGCCCATAAAACATTATATTTTGCTCTCTGCTTTAACCTTTAATATTCATTTCGTCTGAATTACATTTCATATACAATATTTCCCCCGCGTCTCTTTGTCCGTCGTGTTTATTTATTATTCTCTTGTATGTCATCCAGTGCTTCTCTTCCGGTTAACCTTTTCTTCCCCCAAGGGAATCGACAAGATTTTCGGCGTCCTCCTTTGGAGCAGTTTGGACTGACGCGGACTTGGAGCGTGTTACCCTCCTGCTTTAGATGTTCTTCCTTACCTAACTTCAATTTGAAGATCTTGTTCTTCTAAGCACGCATCTCCTAATTAATCATCGCTCGGGGGATAAATACTTCGATCAAGCATTGGGTAACATTTTTATGTTATTCAGACGTCCGAAATTGAATGCATGACTTGATGGCTTTCATGCTGTAGCAATTCTTGTTGCCCTCCTCTCTCTTCCGATTTCCCCATTTGTCAAGTGAAATATTTATTCAAGCGTTTTGCCTGTTAATACAAAGCAATGGCGTAAAGATAATAAGGATTAAATTTAAATTAAAATCACTTGGTATACTCCCATAGTCAATTTATGTTAGGTCTTCTTTCATTGAATTACAAAAATTTAAGCGTGGAAGAATAAATTTAGCGTGCAAGTATGTCAAGTGGTTTTAATTATTCACAATGAACGTAAAGTCCTTCCACCTAGTGATGTCTTATCCCGTTTCATATGTGCCAAATTAAAGATTTGCTCGGGAGATGCCCTGAGAGATCGAGGGCGAAGGCGTGAGGTGTCTCCCTCCTCCATCTCAGACACACTGCGGCACTCCCCGATTGCCCCTGGCGGTAGAAGACGTGGTACACTTTATGTACGGGTCATTCCAACCTTCCCGCTCCATCGATTAATACCTTCGCTGGAAGCCGAATTTCGTTCATTGCTGAAGAGGGATTCCTTTTGTTTCCTCCGCAGAGGGAGAGTCAGCAAAGGCGAGGCGACCGGCAGCGATGGCACCGGGAATCCTGGGAAGGAGGAGGGCGGGCCGCTCTCCAACGGGTGCAGGAGGGATGAGGAGGGTAAGTGGCGAGTTCGCTTATCATACTAGGGTGATGGGAAATCCCAATATGTGCTCAAACAAAACACCAATAGAGGGCGCCCGGCGGCATTTCCGTGAGCACCCAATCTTGCGTAATAATTTCCATCAGTAATTATTTATCATCAAACAATAATGATAATGGGAAAATTTTGGATTGTGTACGTATCAAAATTTAGGCACATATTATCTCACTTGGTATCCCTACTTGTCTCCATTTATTGCTATGGGAAATGTCAAAAAAACGAATAATCTCCATGGATACCATTATAAACATTAAATGGAAGAGTAAAAGTTCGCGTCGCTCCATCTTGTGATGCTGCAATTAATACACTATTCTCAGGAAAAAGGTGTCAAGACCAAGAATAAATACGATTTATGAAATGTTTTAAATATATTTTATATATAAGTAATAATGCGTTGGCTACACAGTCGGGAATCGGGAAAATGTTGTGAATTATTCGTTGTGAATATTATTAACAATAAGAAGTTCGATGCGTAAATCGAGAGTATAGCATGGGGACAGGAAAGTCCCGATGAGGACGATGTTTCTTGTTCCGCCCGCGGCGCCCTATTAAAAAGTCCAAATCTATATAATGAAACCGACTTCATTGACCCGCGAAGCGACTACGGATGGTAATGGGGAAAATGCGCAGTTAATCAGATCACGAACACGTGGGAGACAAATCGGGGACAAGGGCGGCATGTTCGTAGGGAAAAATTTGGGAACGGCAGTCCATAAAACGAATGACCGCCTTGTATTTTTTACATTATCTTTCAGTAATTCATGATACTCGTATTTCATTTTCTTCGCTTTTGCGTTTTAATCCCTCCCGATATATCATGTTTAAAAATTGCATGTTTTATAGGGTACCACGGATTATCATTTGTTGAAATTAGAACAATGAAATTAGCCCTGAAAAAAATAAAATAAAATAATGAGCGATTGGTGAATTTTACCGGGCGATCGAATACGGCCATTGGTCATTATTTTACTCCTGAAACTTATCTGTAATGTCTCACCTTTCGGTATCAGTCTGTCCTGTCAACATCAGTTATTTTAGAGAATATCTAGCCACCTCTATGATTTTAAGATCATGACACGTGAAAAACAATGATGGCCTAAATATCCTGATTGCATTAGTCGCGGAGACAACGTCGCAAACCAAACTTTTCATGACTTCAATGAAAATTAGAGGCAGGGGTAAAATGGCCTTCCTGCATCTATCCGAAATATTGGATATGCGTTTCCATTCGGGAATTACAGGGGTAATAGCGTTATGATCAAGTATGTTGCATCGAGATGTCACGTAGATCTCACTATGGTAAAATTTTCTAAACTTTTAACCCTGAGTACACTTGATCAAGTGATGATGAAAACACAGTCTTACCATACTGGTTTCCATCTAAATTGATATTGAAAATCTTAGATTTTATACTTGCTGTAATGGCAATGGAGGAGTACTATCAGAATAATTGTGGATACATAAATATGCATAGCAATTACTTGCGAAAAACTGATTAGTGTCCGTAGTTATACAAAAATTGTAAATGTGTCAACATAGCACCACCTACCCTCCTTCGTTTAAATGATTTTAATTGATTTGCCGGAAAAAACAGCCGAAATCGCATATTTTCAAAAATTGTCGCCCCTGAACTAGTCCAAAATATGTTTTAGAGTCCGTTTCAAAAATAAATAAGACCCTCTTAGAGAACGTAAAAACTCTGCGTTTATTCACATCATATCAGTTTAAGATAAACGCATGAGTGGGTGTTTCACTACGTTTCATCCCTCGTCATCAATAAATTAACCAAGGTGACACATTGACTGGCACCGTCACGATCCAAACTTCCTTAATTGATATGGATCTGTACATTAATTTGTTTAATATTGTCTGCGCGGTCGAATGAATCAAATACAGACACTCCTTAAAATGCATCGCCCATATATATTTTTGACGATGGTGTCCTCGCGGAATTGGCTCGCTAGCGCCCATTTTTACGAGCCAATCACGTTTAGTTACATCATCGCGGTACGTTTAATTAATAATAATAATACTGAAACCCCACCGTACTCCTGTTAGGCGCCTGCCACATTTATAGAATAGTCTCAATCCCTCTGGCACCTACTCTCAAGGAGGGCCTCGCGTAGGGGCGAGTTGATTCACCCGCGAAAATGCATCCCTAAAGGTCATAATTCTCTAATTCTAACGGAGGCAAGGCGTCAGGTATGTGGGGGGGGGGGATGGCGGATATAAGATCGGAAGTGGAAGTGGAGCGTCGAAATTCATGTCTTCTTGTAAATGTCTAATGGGTTAATTCCATGGTGGGAATGGCCAATCAATCCCCTTGTTGATCCGGGAGAAAGGCAAACATCGTTTTGAATATATTGGGTGAAGAGAGATGAAGTTGAATTTGAGAAATCGGGAGAAGACCGAAAGCACGAATGGAAGATATATGGAGAGGTAGCTGTATAGATGTATAGAAATGACGCCGACATAGAAGGTGGAATGCCTCGGTAGGCGGGATAGAGGAAGGTTTTGGAAGAGCAATTTGCAATTCAATGGCATTTAAACTTAAAAAACTATCTACAAGCAATCAATATCAATGAAGTGAATAAATGTAGCACGAATGACGCTGTGTTAAAAGTATTAAATTTTACCATAGTTTGACATGTATTAGGGCTAAAGATATTTGCACAATTATCATAAATTAGTCCACTAAGTTCCTATATAATAATCCTATCCTATATAATAAACTTACCGTGATGGGTGTAAGAGTTACTATCGTCCCTAACCATAAAGGTATGTAGAAATAACAAAAATCCGAAGAAGGAATAAATCAAAAGCAAACAAGTGAGCGTTCAATGAATACATAGGACATAATTGCCGTTAGGAACCGTCCAAAACTTAACTACGACAGGTATGCCCATGAATGTGATGGTAATTTTCCTTGCCCTCATTACAATATAATTGTACTTAATAGCCACTTCTTTAGTGCCCAGCGACCCCTCCTTACTTTCGACTTTCCTATCAGATAGTAAGTGACCAGACCCACGAGGAGCAGACAAGAAACTTTTTTTGAATCTTGCAAGAAATAGGCAAATTTATTACCTCCGTCTTCTTCCTCCGTTTGCACCTCTTCTTATTGCTAATGCGTTATGCACGCCGCAATATGTTATTCTCACCAGTACATGGCCGTGTAAATCCCTCTTCTTCCATCCATGTGATTGAAATACAATCCAGATACGGATAATATCGTGAAAAACTCACTGCGTTATTCATTTTTTATTTCATTTATTAATAATTTTATAAGGCTCCAGAGCCAACGGAAGATTACATGAGTTCCGTAATAAAATACACACGCGATTGATTACCTAAAAAATTTTCAAAATAAACCTAAAGATTTTTATTATTGTTAATAGTTTTATGTATGGTACTTTCTAATTTTATCTGCCCATGTCATTACCTTTGTAAGCTATATAATATTGTTGTATTGAACTCATAAATGCTGCGACAATGTAAACATTTGTGTGTCATTCTCAGAAGAAACATTTGTCCTGTCAGCTGTCATTTCCGCGGTCAGCAAGATGATACCTCTGCGTTCGCGCGCAGCTTTAATCGGTCAACGTTACGCGTTCGCGTTCGCTGTGGTCGTCGTAGTTGATATCGATGTATAATCCCTGGATCTGCTTGAAGTGGCCCTCCGCTCGACTTTCTCTCAGTAGGGATATTTCTTCACGCGCGCGAGGGCACCTCCGTTCGCAACCATCTTCTTTGCCTTCCACATTAGCCATCAGCAAAAAGCAATGGTGGACCAAAATTTGTCCGACATTTGAGTATATCCCGCAGCGTCGTCCTCCATGGACTTCAATCTTCGCCCGCTCTTCGTATATTTAATTCATCCGGTCATTCGATCCGTCCATTACGAGCTTCGTCGTCTATCTGTGGTGACCGCATTCGTATATCCAATTCTTTCAATCTCAAACACCCTCGGCTACTACAAACGCTTACGCAAAGCATACGAACTTCGCATGCCTGTGGTAATGGATTGCTTTCATGAATTCGATACTTAATGCGTTTTGTTGCCAATGAATAAGGTCTGGGCATGTTAAGAGAAGGTAAAAGGTTGTTCAGAGAAATTATAAGGATTGAAAGGCAAGTGGATACAGGAGACACTAGAGATGGGCAAAGGGATGATGAAGACGGTGATGTAGGAGGGAGGTAGTTGGGAAATCAATATAGAGGGAGGAAAAGAATAGACATTTGGAATGGAATGAAGGGAGGTAGAAAGTACATAGAACTTAAGAACGAATTTTTATAATATGCAGTAAGTTGCTTAAGGATATTTTGTGTCGTGTTAGTTATGGCTTATTGGGTACAGTCGTGTGAAGTCCTGTGTCTTTCTTAATTCTACCTCAACCCGGTAGTCTAATGCTAATATGAGTAGATATTTTTTTTGTAGAATTTTTATGGCTTCCGCTACACTTCCATGTCCCTCTTTGGTGTTCTTTCACTTGCGGTCCTACTCATTCGTCACGCCATGACGCGCATAGCCGAATTCTCTCAAGGTGTCAGTTACTCATTTATTAAAAATTGAATCGCAGTTTATCTTCCACAGATTACTTGTTTTTAAATGTTGGTTGCTATCCATTACTTTATTTTTGCCTGCCGGCAATAGCCCAACCCTGCCCCATAAGCAAGGTGGGAATAGAAAAGGAAGCCGACCCTGGCATATCTTAAGCCATTGCCTGCCACACTTGAATTGGTTTCCATCACCACGATAATCAACGTGAAGGTCGGCTGTTGGCATGCCAGGAGGGTCGAGTTCAACTCGCACTAACCCCATTGCGGTGTGTAAAATTATCTCAATGACATTGAAATACGAGTAAGTGATGCTTGAAGCCTGTGCCGCCCGCGGTTTCCAACTGAGAACTGTTCCCCAGAAGAATCAAACCACTTGGATGTTTAGCTGAAGGTGTCAGAATTATTGTCCGGATTTTAACCCAGAACGTTGAGTGCCCGAAGGCTCAACCCAAAAAAAGCCTCCTTTTTGTTTTTTTTTTTTGATAGAAGAGAGAACACCAAATGGAAAATGCTTTTTTTCTCGACCAACTTTGGAATTCTTTATGTGCAGACATATTTTCAGGAAATAAACATTTAACTTTTCATCTCAGCAGTGCACCAAGAGGGCAAAAATACAACATTTTGGATGGGCAATTACAATAATATTTCATGAATAAGATTTCATATTCGAAGTTTGTATCGCAGCACATGGGGTTCACAAAAAATGGGATGCGTCTCCATTTTCGGTCATCACTGTGACTTCAATGGACCCATTATGATCGGTGGATAATACTAATTCATTGGGAAAGTCAATTTTAGGAATATGCACAAATTACAGGAGTAAATAAAGTGAAGATGACGTTTTCCTATTTAAATTTCCGTGTGAGTACGGATTGTGATTAGTCATCGATGTATGTTAAGAGGAATTTTAGGAAGTAAGGGGTCGTCTAGACAAGATTTGCCTGGTTTATTAGACCACATTTTGATCCTCTCCTTGTCCAACTACATCCGTTTCTACTCTTTCGCAGACCTTCATTACGCACTAAAAACGGCTTCTCAAATTCCCATCCGCCACCCAAAAAGGGTAAAATTTAATTGAAATTGCTGTTTAGAAGAAAAAACTTACTCGAATTTTCTTCCCTTATTTCAATTTTGTGGCAGCGTTGGATTACATGGATCACAATTTAATGAGAAAATCGGAAACCCAGTAGTGTGTTATACTAGAAAAAATTCTAATTTCTAAGGGATATAAAATTCTAGTTGCTCCACTCTATTAAAAGGAAACGCCTCAATAAAAGGTTCATTAAACTATACACTAAACGTTTTAAAGAAGTGCTGAATTCTGAAGAAATCAAATATTTTTTTGCGCTCGTATTGCTCCTAAAAATCCCACAAGATAGAAATACTTGCTGAAGAACGCTTTTAACATGCATTAAATTTATAATCCCGAACATATTAACAATAGAAATGAATCGCCCGAATTTTTATAATCACATCTAATCCCTCGACATATTTAGGTTGGCCAGCGACAGGGAAAGCCGGAAAAAGTAAGTGAATTCTGGGGAAAATCGTAGTCTTCTATAGAAGGATTTGTTTATGTATTTAATAGCAGATTATTATTCCTTAGTCCTGAATAAAATGACGCAAAATATCCGTTAACCCCGTTATACGTACGTATTACAATAACTCATAGCTTCTGAGGTCACGCGCTGCCCAAAAATGGATACATAAAATCGGCAAGGCCAGGCATATACGTGACCTTAAGACTGGATGATCCCTTTTGTTAACGCATTGACGGTATTGACGATATATATAACGTTTGGTGGTGAATAGTGGGCAAGATAATGATTGTTGATACGACTAACAGGGCCAATTGAGGAGTCAGCTTGTTGTAGAAAGTGTGGGGCTTTTGTTTGGTGAAGCAGGCTTTCCAACCAGCCGACCGTATTGAGAGATCCGTTTTGTTTGGGAGTGAGACCTCAATTTGATTGCACTGTCTGGCATTAGGAAAGGTGGAGGAACCCAAATCCTCTTTTAAATTAAGGACGATAAACAGTGTGACGCTCACTTTCAATCAACTGCATGCTGAAAAGGATCTGGCAGATACTTGGTTGAGACTTCCTTCCTCGAATCGGCCCGCAGCCATTAAGAAACACTGCTATGTGGCGGTTGATTGGGTAAACCCGTCTCCCATGCCAGATTGTGCAGCGACTGTGGATTCGAAACTCTATGCCCTTATAAGGGCAAATTGTCCCCCAGTGGGCGTCTTTTCTCTGCGTGTTGTCAAAATGTCTAATCGTTGTTTTGGTTAAGTACCTCACATATCAGCAGAAAAGTTGTCAATTTAGTACGTAAAAAAAGGAGCAATATCACGTCTCCATTACGTATGAATCGCCCGTTTTCCCCATCTATTAGCTATACACCCTCGGGTCGTTAACAGAAGATGACCGGTGGTCTGAAATCACGTATACATATGTGGCCTTCGTCGCTTTTACGCGTCCATATTTGGGCAGTTGGCAATTTTCTTGATTCCTCTTAACGCCTGGATCTTCGGAGTAGGCTCCAATGCCCAAGCCAACTTTTCCTCAAGCGAAATCCACCTTTGTTCAACCCTTACCGAAAATTGGCCCGGCCACCCTCTCAAGAGGCAATCACATACGCTGCCTCTATTATTAATCTCCATACGCTTTCATTCCAATTTTTTTACCAGGCGATAATATCCGAGTTGTTCCCGCCCTCGACCGATCTTGCTCGATTGATAGCAACAACGTGCTTCGATCTACCCCGTGGGACCTCGGCCGAATCAGCATCCTAATCAACCTCGGGAGTGGTCAAAGCGAGAGAGCAAAGCACCCTCCAGCTTTAATGTTCGCACAATTCCACTCTATTCGCTCGCTCTTCCACGACCTCGAAACGGGTAGAATTGACCACAACTTGATCCCAAGGACACGTGTAAATGCTGCAGTCAAATGATGTCTAAATGAACAATGTCGACATTGTCTTGGCCCACGACAATTATTCATTGTTTTACCAGGTAAACAATGTACGCCAAGGGCCAAATCCTTTATTACCCAAAATCTATCGTCAGTGGCTAATTAATCTCATTGTTCCGCAGGAGAGTACACATATATGTGGTTTATTCCTAGTTCATGATAATTCGCATTGCAAAGACGCTAACGTATGATATACATCAGAGTTTGCCATTGATGGATGTCATACTTCAAGCCCAGCACTATGCGATTGACATTTTCTTCCTATTTGGCTGGAAGGACTTTTGAGGGTCCACATTTGGCTCCACCTGGTCTTGAGTCCCAAAGACGATAGCATCATCTACAAGAGCTTTATAACATCGACAAAAACCATCCTCCAAGACTTCTTCCTGTTACCCTCTCTTACATTTGCTGTTGATTCTTTTCATTTTAATCTCTTTGTTCGCATTTTTTTTCAGTTTATTTCCACTTCCCCCAACAGTTAAGGCTCTAAGTGTCTTCATTACTCTGCGCAAGAACTTTAAATCACATACTGATTTGTGAGCAAACTTAATCAGATTTGGAAATATTGTCAAGTGGTGTATTGTCAGAAAAGCGAAATAATTAAAAATATAATTATATTTTATATTTGGTTATGGTATAAAGAAGGGGACGCGGTGATCCATGAGTAGAGCATTGGACTACTGACTGGAGGGTCCGGGTTCGATTCCCAGGCAAGTCTCTCTGGGCATCTGTAGCTCCACAGAAGCTATGCGATATTTTGGATACCAGATCTTCTGTGGAAACCATAACTGGCACATTATAAAGAACTGGGGCCCCCCTACCCAGATGTATGAATTTCACATGCTCTTGGGCTTAGTACTGGGTGAACTCTATCATCACCTACCAAACCAACCTCCGGGTTGATTACTGTGTTTATGGTTTATTGTATTAAGAATATTTTTTTCTATATTAATTAGATTTACTGTAATCCTTATCAAGGTCATTGCAGGATCCAAAATTCCAAAAAGGAGTAGAAAAACTTGCTTAAAATTAGTTATAATTCTATAGATAGATTGAGGTAGTGTTTAATAACCTTGGGTAGTAGTAGTAGTTATTATGGTAGGTGACCAACAGCCGAGATCATTTGCACCATTAGGAGTACGTATTTCGGCAGGAGTTTTTTCACACTTCTAATGCCAATAAGCCTTCTGGTACACCTTTGGAATTTATTTTTGCACTGAGCTAAGAATCCTTTAATACCGCTAAGCATGCCAACCCCATTAGTTACCCTCTACTCTGACTTCTAATAGGAGGTATTGGTTGAAGGTGGAAACTGACTAGCTGCACCTGTTGTGAGTGACCATGATTTGGAGGTGCCCACTAGTGATGGTGCCTACCAGTAGATATATATCTACTGGTAGACACTAGTATCTATCTATAATATTGTATCTTGCAAAAGAAATCATCCTTCCCATGATCCATGTCTACAAATCAGCCTTGGCAAATAAATTATAATCTCCTTGACTTTTAAATGACTCTGTTACATGTACTGCTGTACTTGTGTTTCATTATTGTCACCCTCTCATTCCTCGATTTTCCAATTTCCTCACAGGCAAAAGACGAGTGCGATGTCACTATATCCCAGCGAGGGTGGTCCTAGCCATTGTCTCCTTCTTTGGTTTCTTCATGAACCAAATGCTCCGAGTCAATATCAACATTGCCATTGTTGCTATGGTCAATGGATCTAGTCATAGTCCAATGGTTAACAATTTAACCATTGGTAATGAATCAACAGACTCAGGTCTACTAGAAGGGACGTGCATTCAGTATTCTACAAAAAACAATTTATTTTTCAATGGCACACTAGAAGTGATCAACTCAACTGGAATTGAGGAGGTAAAATAATGTGTTCTTTCATAAAAATGAGTATTAAAATGTAATTTAGATGGATGCAAATATTTTTTAATATTTTTTTGCAAATATAAAATTTAATTTAGCAATGGAGGTTAGATAATATTTGAATGTCTAAATAAATACTTTTAAGAGCACAGAATCACAGCTCTATGTCAAACTCATCCCTTGTTTTAAATTTAATGCTTTCTAAAAAGTATAATACAAGTTATGAACACCTTGTTAAATAATTATCAGCAATCAACTCATAATTATCACCAATATTTGTGGGCACAGATTGAGAACTATAAGTAGTGCAAAAGGAAGGTGAAGTTAAAGAAAATACATGGTAAATTCATATAGTAAATTTAAACAAATGATAAAGGTTCACGGGCAGTTAAGGGGAAAGGAAGAATATATTTTCTAAAATTTTAGCATCACCTGAAATATTAAACCGATAGGAAGGCACAGAGAAAGGAGAGGTGTTCAATTGGGACAGCATTGAGCAAGGAATGGTGATTGGGGCACTCTACTGGACTTACGTGATTAGTTTGGTGCCTGGTGCCATGCTGGCAAATGTTATTGGACCAAAATTGGTATTTGGTGGTGCCAACTTGATGAGTGCTCTTCTGGCACTCCTGACTCCATTTGCTGCCAAGAGTGGCTTCAACTTCCTGCTGCTGGTCCGAATTCTTCAGGGATTGTTTTCGGTAAGTGTCGCTGTTTTCAATTGCTCCCAAGATATGTCCAGGAGATGTGTAACCTTTGGTCTGACAAACCAGAATTATTGTAAACATCCCAACTTAGAAGTACATGGTTAATTGCTTTCAATGGGTTGGTCATTTATAAGCATCATTTTTATTGTTCATCCGCTGGTAGTAGCTATTATGCATTTACTCTTTAAGGATCATTAAAAGTAAAAGAGGAGAAAATGACAAATATATGGCATTAGGAAGTTGAATGAAAAGCAATCTGCCAGAGCAGTCATGATAATATATAATTCAGAGAAAGTCATTAAAAAATTAATTAAAATTTTTTCAATGCATAAAAGAGAATTTTCGAAGGAATAAAATGGTGAAAAGTTAGTGAATATGCTCAAGAAAAAGGTATTGGATTGGATGGTAACTCATCATTTTCCTAACCTTAACAAAAAATCAGACAATGGGAGAAAGAGTAGCAGATTGATATTCAGGACAATGGGTATAAATAGCAGGGCATTGAGACAGACCATGCTTTCAATTATCACCAACATTTTGATGCATAAGTGATGATAATGAATTAAATACCAAGGGTAGGAATTAAAGTTTAGGACCATTGCACTGAAAGAATCAAAAACAATTTAGCAATTGATAAAATTTCAGGCATTAATCAATCTGGAGATTGCAATGACTGATGAAGAGATTACAGAATAATTTCTATGTGTATATTATGATACACATTACACAATTATGAAATAAAGTCATATGATTCACAAGAAAAGGGAAAGCTAATTTAATTATTGGATTGAAAGGAAATGAATCAGAAAATGTTGCTGTATTTTGAAGGAAAATGGGCTGCGGCAGTAATTGAATAGTTAGAGGGAAAGATATCTTTACAAAAAGGAGTTGATGGAAGGGGTTAAGAGATGGCAGAGATCTAGCAGAGGGATTTGTCAAAGCTTTAAAATTGACCGTGGTGTTTTGTGACTGAGAAACTTGTATTTTAGAAAAGAGGGCAGAAGCCAGTTGAAGGCATTTGAAATGAGTGTGTGGAGATGGATTGAATAATCAGCTGGTGAGGGAGGGATGTGAAAGTAGAAGTGACGGATGTAGAGTGGAAGTGAAGTTTTTGGGAGCTGAACACTGAAAGAGATAGAACTGAAATGATGGGAGGAGGACAAAAGGTGGTGGAGAGAGTTGTGAAAGAGAGAGGTAGGGCAATTCTGGGCAGATAATAAAGAACGAAAGGGAATTTTGGATGGCTTTAAAGTTTGGTGTAAAGAAAGTTAGAATCCAATGAAAGCATCAATCATGGCTGTGACCTTTGTGTCATTGATAAGTGCAGGTATCAGAGTTGATTAATGATGGCCATTATTTTATTGTAAAGAAAATCCGAAATTAATTTACAAAATACGAGGGTCATCCGGAAAGTAGTACCCGTTCGTGAAATAAAGACACAAAAGTAAATATTAACAAACATAAAAAATTTTATTTGAAAGAGGATACTTTAAACTACTTCTCAACATAATCTCCAAGCAAATTAAGGCATTTGTCATAACGTGTGACAAGTTTCTGTATTCCTGCTGCATAGTCCTTCGCCGCCAGCTCATTGAGATACGCGAGGGACCCATCTTGCACAAATTTTTGCATAATGCAGATGGTGTTTAACAATTTCATGAACAATTGTTCGAGAAACATTGGGAAAATGCTCACAGATGTCATCAATTGTGACGCGCCGATCGTTCCTCACGAATTCGTCAACTGAGCTCACCAGTTGGTCTGTAATGACAGACGGTCTCCCCGAACGCTCATCGTCGTGTGTGTTCCCCCTCCCCATGTTGAAGTTGCGACACCACCGCCGAACAGACGACTCGTCCATTACATTGTCTCCATACACCTCCTTTAATTGGCGATGAATATCACATGGGCGAACGTTTCTTGCATTGAGGAATTTAATCACTGCCCTCACTTCACAACTGGCGGCGTTCTCAATTTTTTTAAACATTGTAAACAATCACAGAAACAACACAGGCAATGCTAGCGTCACGCAACTTGGCTCAGAGAAGGCAGACAAGCCACTGAAGCTATCTGACCTCGTCCAGCGGCTACTCGCGTCGTCAGCACTTCATGCGGCACGAACGGGTACTACTTTCCGGATGACCCTCGTATATACTCTCTATGGTAAAAATATTCCACAAGTATTTAGCACATGATTCTTAGTTGTATACATTTACGTGAAATGTATTATTCAAATCATTTTAGGACAATTTATTTGAAAATTAAACAAGTAATTACAACATCTAAAGCCTGTGTTATTTTTTTCATTTTTGCATGCCATAATTTATATGGTTGAGATACAAAAATAGAACATTTTTTTCACATACATTATGTTTACCTGAAAATGGATTGTCCAAAAAGTCAGCAGCATGCCATGCTGTCAGCATTGATACTCAAATTTATTTGTGTTTGGAACCCAAAAGCTTTCTTACAATATGTTTTAAAAATGTCAGCACTAGAGTAAGGAAGGTATTGTTCATTGATCTTGCTGCAAAAATTGAAAGGCCTAATTCATTCTCTCACAAAATACTGACAGGGTGTAACTTGGCCAACAATGAACATCATGGCAAGCCGCTGGATACCCCCACATGAAAGAAGCAAATTCATTTCAACATACTTAGGCAAGTCAGTTTTCTATTGCTTGTTGCATCAACTATGCTAACATATATCCATTGAATAACAATAATTTAAAATATATGCAATTTAAATATAGCTAACAAAGTTTGAGTATGCAATGTAAATAAATATATACTTGTATCAGTGATTAACATACATACCTGTATAAACATTGAAGCATAGTACAGTCTATTTAATATTTCAATTTCTTGCAGAAGTTACAGTTAACAGTATTGTTAACATGGAAATATTACAGAAAATAGTTTTCCAGTGTATGCAAAAGTAATAAACATAGTTCCCAATTTTTCATACACACAGACTCAAGATCAATAATCACCAAAATTAATTTGTGTTGTCTTACATATCACATTTTTCTATCCTATTGATAAAAGAGTGTTGTTAAAATTTGATCAATTTATTTTTAGTATTTTTTCATTTTATCTAGCTTCAAAAGTTTCATAGATTAATTTTTTTACACAGGTGTGTACACATTATTTTAAAAAATGAAGGCAAACTGGATGTTTTACATACACCCATACTCATTCTGGCCCTGTAAAAATGTGTAATTTATGGCTTAGGGTAGTATTGTAAGTTGAGGTAGGATGTTACGTTGCAATAGATTCAGAAAAACAGATGTAAACCATAATAAAGTTTAAAATACAATAAGAGCCTTCAGTAATATGATATCATGGAATGAACTAAAATAATATTTTAATTATTAGCAAACCCAACACTGAAAATACACGCCCTGAAATAAGTTTAAACATAACTTTTGCTGAAGTAAGATCATCCAGAATAGAAATGGAATACAATCTCTCACAGAAAATAAATCTGAAATTTGAATAATTTTTAATAGCAAATTCAAGCTTTCAATGCTACACTGGGCAAAAATTCAATACATTAAACTGATGAAGATAATTTCTGCACTATAATCATATGAAATTGAGGGAAATGGTAAATAAATCTATCAATTTGAATTTTTGATAGCAAAAATCTAATGGCCCTTTTTATTGAGAGAGCAAAGTAAAACATAACAATACAATAATTATGCAGTTAAATAATACAATCACTATCTGCTCCTGATAATTTATCTAAATATTCCATCTAATGAAATATCCATCTAAATGGTCAAGCTCTTAACTATTTTATGCAAGACCCTTACCATTCTGCTTCCCAAAGTTGCAATAAAATAACAAAATCCATAAAATCAGCCATTTCCCCAACAGAATTTAACACAAAAATGTGTCCTTTATTACAAAGCAAGTTGCATTACAGTGTGGATGAGTTCTTTGATGATGAACTCAAAATGTGAATCTTCAGTTATCAGCATCTGTAATATTTCTAGTTTATTATCTCCTTGCATCTGCATTTATTTTCCTATTCCTTAAATTTTTTCGTTTGTGTCTATGTAAATAGTCCAATGCTGATGACTCATATCTTGTTTGACCATTTCAAACTATAAATTGTGGCAGAAACTGATGGAAAGTGTCATTCTCAATATAGGAAGTGCAGTTGGATCATCAGTTGCTTACCCACTCTTCGGAGCCCTAATAGATAACTATGGATGGGAATCCTCCTTCTACACACCAGGAGTCATTGCTTGTGTGTGGTGCGTGTTTTGGTGGCTGCTGGCCTTTGACACACCAAGTGCCCATCCTCGCATATCAAGAGAGGAGCAAGTATACATTGAAACTGCAGTTTCGCCATCCCTAAACAATGGAAAGGTAAAGGCAATGATGATTGAAAACAGAAATTATTGTATCCATTGAACAGTAACAACAGGTGTGTGTTAACCACAACCGGTCAAGCATTTCTGTGATTTCTTATAAAGTGCTTGAAATTAGAGAAAGATAAAAATTTTGATGGATGGGGAAGTACAGGTATCATAACATTCATGTGCAATCCAAGATCTTAAAAAACTGGTACGGTGCTATTTACAATTGATCAAGAGGTAGTGGAGAGATTGAGTAATTGAATTCACAACCAATTCACAAGAATACATCTATACTTTGCAATGATTAAATCAAAATTAAAAATTTTTCTTGGTGGCCAGTGTTCAAGGTGACTCAGACCAGGAAAACTGGATTATTTTCAAGACTTTTTTGGATCCTCCTACCTAAACTTAACTCCTCATACGTTTTGCCATGGTGGTACACTGAAAATAACAACCATGGTATATTGGCATAACAACCATAAAACAGAGATGGTTGATGCATCTCAAAAAATACTAGTACTTCTTTCCTGGTTGATGCTGTAGCCAGGGTACATTTAGTGTATTGGGGAGGTAAATTTTAACATACCAGCAGTAAGCCAAGTTCTGTGCCTTTTCTGAAAAGATCTACAAAATTGATGTATAGGTATTGTACATATATGTCAATCTATTATGGTGAGTTATATTCTCATGTTATTTCGGCATTCTCTTCTTGGGGCTCCTTATCCAATGCTATTGCGATATCAAAATTGATATATCAAGGTGAAGTAATTGTTGTTTATAAGTAAAAGAGTAATTGATTATTAAAAACTCATTGCCTTTAAGTTTAATATCTTTTCAAACTAACTTGTTAATTGACATTTAGCTATAACTTTTAACAAATTGAATTAATCTTAAAATTATAATAATGAATTCTCAAACCTGATGAGCATTATTCATCAATTGATATATCAAAAAGTGCAAAATATTAGACAGATTAGAGAAATAAGCATGCATAAAAATCAATATCTTTCTCCCCCACAGATGCCAACACCTTGGAAAAAAATTCTCCTATCTATTCCATTTTGGGCACTTGTCGCATCAAATCTTGGATCTCTCTGGGGATTTATGACAATCCTTTCCTATGGGCCAACTTATCTGAATAATATCCATGGATTTAGCATGAAAGCAGTAAGTAAATACATTTTTAAGCAGGTACCTATGCGTACTTGTAGTAGTAAGTTGGTAGGGTAGGTACCCATACCAACACATTCCTATCTCAAGACACCAGCCACTACACATGCCATTGTTTTTGATATTTCCCCTTGCATGTGGTATTGGATTGGGGAATTCTTGAAAAACATTTTTAGCCACAAGCTATCTTAACTGACTGCCGGCATCAATACTGTCCTCCACGGCAGCAGTCAACTATTCTGACCTCATGAACGATCAAACTCACAATTTTAAATCGTGTATGCACACAAAGTGATTTATGTTTTAGAAAAATTCAAGCAAACAAAAAAATAGTCATTTAAGTTCCAGTCCATAAATGACAAAGGATATTTACAAATGTTTGATTGAAATGTAATTTTTACATTGTAGCAAATTATTATTATGATGTATTAGTTGCTGAGTCAAATTATGGCGTTTTAAATATGGAAAACATTCTACTAAGTGTTTCTGAGTGAATTCCTGAAAGAATAAGGCAGAGTTAATGCACAAAAATAAAGTACAATTTAACGTCTCAAGGTTAAGGGAATTGTACATCAGGGACACACAAAATTTTAATTAAACAATATGTTCATTTATAATTTAGCATGGAACAATATTTTCATTTAAATTTTGTTGGTTTGCATAAGTAAGAAGATTTTGACATAAAATATAAATACAACCATAAAACAAGGTAAAGTTAATTATGAATAACTATGGATTTTTTTTCATTTGTCTAATTAAAGAATATTTCTATCTTTATATGCAAGAATGGTATTTTCTCTGGACTACCCAATATTATGAGGTTCATCTTTAGTATTATATATTCATCCATCACTGACCATATAATAAGGAAGAAAATATTGTCAGTCACCGCTGTTCGGAAAATATCTACTTGTATTGGTAAGAATGATGCTTTTGGTAATCAATTTGAAACTGATTGCCAGATGTGGCATTAAACTTAGCATATGATTTAGTATATTAAGAAAAATTATTCAATATTTGGGTAATTTGGAGTAAAATAGAAAAAGTAAGCACTCTAATTAGGCAATAGTGCTAGTCTTAAGCATTTCCATGTGAATGTTTGGATGAGTAAAGAACCACCAAAATGGAATTCTTTCATTGTTTTTTTTTAATTCAGAGTACAATATGTATTCTCATTTATGTCAAAGCATGCCTGATTGTGAAGTGCATTTTGGGCATTGAAATCTAGGAAGAATTTTTATGGGCTAATTCATATCAATAATGAGGGAGGAATTTGTCCAGAAGATTTCATCAGACCAGTTTTAGTTCCTATCCCAAAAAAGGGAAAGGCTATATCATGTGAGGACTATAGAGTAATAGGCTGTATTTTGCATGCAGCTAAAGTGGTTCTTAGGATCATCACCAAGAGGATGGAAAGTAGGGCAAATGATTACTTAGGGGATGATCAGTTTGGTTTGAGGAAGGGGAGAGGCACACATGATGCCACAACAGTAATAATAATAATAATACCTCATTCATTTTGAAAAATGGTTCAACCATATTAAATGTCATCAAGATAAATATTATTTAACATATAAACATTAGTTCTTAAATGTGATGAAGATTGTCACAATAGAATTCATCCAATGAGTAAAGTGGGTGAGCAAGTAACCAGGTATATTTACCCTATTCTTGAAACTCTGGATACCGTCTGATTTCAACTGAGTAGGCAGATAGTTATGCAGTCGTATGTTCAAATGAAGTCACTAATAGAGAGGAACACAGGATACAATCAGGATAATTTGTTTGTTCCATAGATTTTGAGACGGTATTCAATTGGTAGAATAAATGAATGGTTTACCGACGATGGAAGTAGATTGGAGGGATAGACAAACTATCCATAGCCTGCTATATATACGTCTCCGACTGCTCAGGTGGATGGAGAATCAGGATGGGCTATGCAGGGGAGTGAGACAGGGATGCCCACTGTGGCAGGAGTGAAACTATGGGGAATCCATGTAATCATATTATTACTATGTGAAGTATATTTTTAATAAACTTATTCCTTGTTTTTTTAATGAAAGTAATTGTTAAAAATATGTGAACAAAAGGTGGGTAAAAAAAAGGTGGGTGGGTGTTTATGTAAAGTTTTTCAACAATAGTTTTAAAAGCACCCAAAGGTGAAACCACATCTCTATTCCTAGACTGCACTGTAGTAGATGGTCCTTAATACATCAAGAGATGAAACTTTGTTTGAGACACACATTACAAATGAGATTGAACGTAATTTTCCATAGAATTGACTAATGTGCTTTTCCCATGATATATTAGAATCAATCCAGAGACCCAAAAATATTACACTGCTTACTTCTTGGATATTAATACCATAAATAAAACCTTTTAGGGTCCATTTGCGTTGTTATTCTGATGAAATTAACGAAGCTAGTTTTATCTTTGGAATTTTCATTTATTTATTTATTTAATAATATGTTTATATACAAGACATTGGGGGCATATTAGTCCAGGGAGTGAAACATTTGAATACTGATCTCAGGGTTCAGGTTCAATTGCCGCGAACGTCTCTAGGCACCCTCATCTTCAACCGAGCTGTGTGATTTATGGGAACCAATACTTCCTGGGACAGGGAAAGGATTCAGCCCCCTACCATGATAATGTGTGAATTCCACATGCCATAATAGTTGAACCACAACCCTCACTTATCAAACCGACCTTCAGGTTGATAACTGTGGTTTATACTAAACATTATAACAATGAAAACACTAAAAAAATGTTTACCTTAACATGATAGGGTCAGTTCAGGCCATATTGAAATCATATTTTATAGAGCCAATTGCAGGGGTGCAGGATATCATGTAGCTTGGGTTAAACTCCAGAGATGTCAGCCTGTCCTTTAACCAGTATAATCACCAAGAAAGAAGCCAAAACAGGGCTCCAATGGTCATAATGATCAACCTAATTAGATGTCACCACCAATTTTCAGTTAAACTAATTCAAACAACTGAAACACAAAACTAAAAGCTTCCTTTACATGTCCAATCCTTCCAGATTGCTGTATATACTTCTGTCTCATTGAGTGTACAAGATGAGTCTATTGATTCACTAGGCTAATCATAATCTAGAACTAATTAATTAATAGTTCCAATTAAATGTATTTTCCAGTTGAATTACTACCAGGGATGATTTTTCTGCTAATGACCAACATTGGATGTAATGCAGCAGCAGAGGTAGCAATTCTAACATTGGCTTCTGGTTTCACTGGTGCTACATCATCTGGGCCACTGGCAAACAGCATCGATCTGGCTCCAAATTTTTCAGGTACCCTTTCCATAATTATAGTCAGCAATACTTTTTCAATCAACTTTGACGTGGTATTATATTATTTGCAATCACCAATTTCTAACCATTTTTATAAATGATATGAAAATTTCATCATGTAGTACAAGGTGTACCTATAAATTTTGTACTATCATATATTTGATTTGAAACTTCAAAAATCTTAAGGATTATATGAAAAACTTGGTGATGGATATGAAACTTCTCATTAACCATATGTATAAATTCTATCATGGTGGCAAGTTCTTTGAAGGCTACTGAGATCTTCTTTGCTATTTCAACTTCCATGAGCTTGGTACTTATTCATTAATCGGAACTAGGAGCTATAAAAAAGCTAGAAAGTACCGAAACTAAGACTTGAACTGATATCAGAATGGAAAAAAAGGTGAAACCAGCCCATCATTTTCCTCTTCTGATAATCATGTTAACTTGGAATTCCTTCATGATGAGGGTGAAAAAGAAACTTTACACTTCCACGATAAAGATTTAATATTTCACGTCTATGGTTTTGATGCTGTGATGCATCATCATCAGGATGCGATGCTCAGGCATTGATTAAATCTTTATTGTGGAAGTGTAAAGTTTCTTTGTTACCCTCATCATGAAGGAATTCCATAAAATTAAACCTGGAACTGCTATGTTTGGAAATCTGCTACTAGAAATATATTATGTATGCTAGAGGGACAATCAGTAGGGAAAGCCAAAGATTCTGCTGGCAGAAAGCCCATTTTCCTTATGGGTTTCAAATCTGAGTTACTTGGTAGAAAGGAACCCATTCAAATTTTGAATGACAATCGGATTACATTACATCTACATAAATACCCCGGGATCCAGTCCAAAAGGTGTGTGGCAGGAGCATTAAAACTTGCATCCAATACTGCAATTACAATGCTTGGACTTGGCATATTGAAAATATTTTCCATTATTTCAGACAGCTCATTTATTTTAAAAAATGTGACTCTTAATTAGTTAACATCCAAATGCATACTTAGCTGATGATGTCCTAACAAAACTTCTAAGTGATTTTTCCATGGCACATTGTGTGCTAATGGATTTCAAAATGCTGATATTTGTTCCATTATGGGAGAAAGTTGTGAGTGATAAACTTTTGATACTCAATGTAATATCCAAACATTATCATTATAATGATTCATCTATGTGTGACTCTCTTTTGTTTTTTTTGCCCTACACAAATGTTTGTGATTTCCCATCACATTCATGCATTCTGCGTGGAGTTCTTTGAATACCTTGGAGATTCTGAATGGATGCTTTGAATGAAATGATACACCCCTGACCCAAAGAGCATTTTCTTACTAAATCATTAAAATGTCCCTCTATCATTATGAATGAATAAAATGGCAGAAATGGGTAAAATTTGGCCTATTTTATGACCAAAAGTGAGTTTATAGGAAAATTGATAGAAACAGAAGAGAGTGAGAATAGTGAACAGCTTGAAATTGATAATGCTCAAGATCAACTTTGTAATTATTATTCTACTTATTATATTTTATTATTATTGACTTTCCACCCCATTTAAGGTAGGTTTTGCATGGACACAGATTGAAACAATGATAAAACAGTACTTTCCTTTCAATCAATGTCACATTTTCCTTCCTTCTGCACACCCATGCCCCAAAAGTCCCCAATCTATGCTTACGTTCTAATCACAGTCATTAAAAACATGAACTAATCAATATTAAATTTCTATAACATATAAACTGTTTTGGCATCTTACATACTTATTGTTTACTAGTTGCTATTGAATGAATAGGAACATATCAATTAATTGGAGTAATTAAGCTAATTGGAGCTCCAATCCACAGGAATTTCCACAGCTTATGCAAACTAAATTTTGAGTGTTCTTTGTTAACTTGAACATTTTTTTAATAGGTGTCATCCTTGGGCTGGTCAATGTGGTGTCAATGTCAACTGGATTCTTGATTCCAACCATTACAGGAGCTATCATCAACAATAATGTGAGTCTAAAAAGAATGAAGGTTACGGGAAATTACAATAATATCTTTGAAAATTATACAGTTTTCGATTACCTAGTTTTAAAAGGGAATAATTAACTAACTAACTCTGCCGTAAACATCCAAAAAAATTTCTTGCAGCTTATATATGTGTGTAATCTGTATGTATCTAATATATGAATGTATCTTTCAGAACACAATGGATGGATGGAGACTTGTTTTCATAATAGGAGCAGTTGTAAGCATATCTTGCTGTTTAGTGTTCACAATTTTCGGAAGTGGAGATGTCCAGGAGTGGAACTGGCCTCCAGGCCAAGCACATCGAGGCAGGGAAGAGGGCATTGGTGGAGAGATTGGTGTCCGTGAACACTCTCTCGTCCTAGAGCAGGACAACCAACGACTCAGCAATGGGAAAGTGAATGGGGAAGACAAATCAGATTGTGTGGAACACACCAGAATGATCAGATAAAATTGGGCTAATCCCCTTTGGAATTTCAGTGACCTCTCGATGGCATTAACCAAGTTTACCAATGGCAGTAAGTAAAAGTCAACCAACATACCATTTTTGAGAGGAAGTTGGTGTGTTCACTGGTGTGCTAACTCAATGATTTGACTCTTTCATCTCTCATGGGGCATCGAGCTGATCGCGTGAATTCTGTGACTGAAACCAATGTGACTTGACAAGACCAGAGCCATCAAATTAAATCAATAACTGCTTCTACAAATAGTTTAAAAATGACAAACTAGGAGAGATGGCAAGGGCAAGACATTTGGGTGGAAATGAGGTTGTGTTGGGTCGGAAAGAATTGAAAGTGAGAAAATATTGAATTTACAAACTCGGTCTATTCTGTGAAAAGTACTTAACTCAATGATTGACAACATTCTATTGTTAATTTTTAAATATTTTCTCCCTGAAAGAGAAATTATGCCGCTAAAAGTGAATTTGCTTTGCTACAAACACCCATAAAGGGTTCTGGCAATTACTACTACACTGGCAATAACTCTGCCTATTTTCAGTACAAATTTCATATGACATGTTTATCATGTCAAATTTCCAATTGTTTATGTTAGCACTAGTCTCAAAAATCTATGTAACTGACACAAACACAGTCATACTGAATTAAATTGGAACTTTTGCATATGTTAACACTATGCTTTTACCTCATGATGTGTTCTTCATGTCGATAATCACCTACATAACCCCTCCCGCCCCCTTGTCTGTTTCCTATTGGTCCCTTACCTCTCCTCCCCTCATCCTTCCCCCACACGTCCTCTCCGCTCTTCCCCGAGAATGTCATTCTGATGACGACAGTCATGCATCGTCATCAGAATGGCGTCGGGTTAGTTGACAGAAAACCCACAGCAAGCCTCTTTCAACAATGTATTAATCCCTCCCCACAGCCTGCTAATTTATCAATGTTACCATTCCTCCTCCACCCCTTCTTTCTAACTCAACCAATCCTTTCCTTCCCTCTTCCTCTTTGTCCAGAGCTATGTATATTGTGCTCGACCTGTATTTTTACCTGGAGATGTTATACCATAATGAAACCTAGGTCGTAATTAAAATTTATTATGAGGAAAAGCCAAGTTGGTTATTTATCAATTTCAATATAAAAATTTTCCACCAAGTCACACCAAAAACAGTTATATTTAACTGCTAAGGTGTCTAACGCCAAAGGGTTGGCTGATTCAGTAATGGTGTCATGCTAAAAAGAGCATGGTTTAGGAGAAAGGAAGAACCACAGGGAGAAAAAATCTTGCAGGATAAAATATATTAATAATAACTAACACTTGTTTTCAACACCACAGGAGATGTAATAGCTATGGCTAACCATATATCTAAGAATAGCGTGATCAACTCACATAGTTTCCTGGGAGCTGGATCAAAATTTAGTTCCCTAGACGTATGAGTTCAATTTAGAATAAGGAGAATAGAACAGTACATAAGAAAATAGAATTTAGAAGAATTCTGGCATCAAAAGAAAGAAATACCAGGATGAAGCTGAGGAAATATTACAAGACAATAAGGAGACGTGGTGTGCTCAAAGATATATGAGAATATCTCAATCAAGGAATAAAGTAAGCAGTGCATGATAGAGTATGAACGATAAATATAAAAAGGATTTGGTATTCATTGATTAAAGAAAATATGATTTGGAAGATGAATGACAAATGGAATGACATTTGGATGTGGAAAATGTGAAACTAGAATTAGGGAGAATTAAAACAATCAGTAATGTTTAACAAACCACAAGATGGATAAAATTTTAATAGCACAAGAAGGGACTCTGACTAGGCAGAAAAATGTACGATACAAGGACTATATGAGAAATAATAATACCAGGGAGTTTGGATATAGAAAGAGAAAAAGATGGCCAGAAGAATGACTTATGCCCAGTAATACTTAAAAGTGGAAGATAAATAGATGGTCATCTTTATTTAGGGAAGAGATTGGGACTAAAGATGAAGGTATTAAATAAAATGAAAAGGAATTATGCTCTGGAAATAGGCAATATTCTCGTAGAACTACTCCTGAATTTATGAAAGCTAGGATGGAAAAGTTTTTATGGGCTCATAAGTTTCTGAGGGAGGAATTTGGCTGGAAGACTGTTACGTAGATCAATATTGTTACCAATACCAAAATAAGGAAAAGCAACAGTAGATGAGGGCTATAGGACTTCAATTATGCTGGAAAAAGGAATGAGTTGTTGCAATACGTTAGAAATACTTGATCAAGTAGAATACTTTTACTTTTAAGACGTAGGATAACTGACAATGGTAAAAGAAACAAGGGCAGTAGCAAATTAAATGGAGCATTGAAAGATTAAATTGGGTCTCAGGTTTATAGAGGTTTGGGTGTTTATATTTATATGCCTGTGAGCCTTAGACAATGTTAGCAAGAGGGCTAACGAAAGAGGAAGCAATTTATAATGTGGTGCTATATAAACGTGATGGAATGAACACTATGATTTAGCACTGGATGAAGAAGTCCTTAGAGAGGTGGGAAAAGAGAGAAGTTGAGAAAAGGAAGCTTGTGCTGACAAGATGAGTAAAAGCAATTAGATGCATCATGGACATAACATCCTAGATTTTTTTTAAACATAGGGCTAAATGGAGATAACTATAGAAGTATGTATTCTGAAAGTACATATAAGAATTACGGAACGTAAGTTTTGAAAGGCATCTTTGCAAAAATAATGCGAATGAATAAAGGAGGGTCAGCAGGGAATAGGGAAGCTCAGGAGGCACCACACCAAACTGATTCTGAAATCTTGAAAACTTTTAAATGAAGAATATTTATGATCCCCATAATGATTCCCTAAGATAAATGTTAGAAATGCAAAGTAAAAGAACTAAAGCAGGTAGAACCGTTTAGCTATCTTGGAAGTGTTTTGGGGACAAGATGGTTAAAGCACTTGCTGGGTGCCTAAGATGGAGAATTGAATTATGCAAAGAAGCTTTAGCAAGGGGGAGATAACGAGATTTCATGAGAAGGAGGCTGAGTAAGAATTTTATGAGAAAGCTCATTTAAAACTGGGTATGGAGAATTGTTTGGTACAGTTTATTAATATTGTCATTAGAGTAAGATATCAGGTGCAGATAGGAGACTTTAAAAACATGGGTGAGAAGAAGGATGGGAAGGTGAAATGGGTCGAAAGGAAAACAAACAGAGAAATGCTTGGCATCATGCACAATGAGAGAGGGTTGTTGGGAGAGTTCCAAATGAGTCAGGAGGAGTGGATGCAGAGAATTTTAATTGGCAGTGGGATTTTAAATACTGTAATAGAGGAGAGAACTTTAGTAAAGTAAGTTAGGAGAAGGATAGGGACGATGACGGATAGAATGAAGAGAAGTAGAATACACGTGGAATTGTAGAAGGACTAATAGTAGTGTAGGACGTCTCGTTGTCCTTCAGATGATAATTAGAAGTGAGGCAGTTTTCAGTCTGTGTTGGTACAAAATCTACCTAAAGCAATAGGCTACCAACTTATTATAATGGCTTGGTGGTGGGGAGGAAAGCATCCTAATGAGTAGGAAAACCCTATTCCTCACATTGAGTGCTAAATATCTGTCTACTTTGGAATCCTTCTGTCCTTCCCTCTAAAATGCCCTCTGCTTTCCATGATCCTCATTACTTAATTGTCCATCATACCCTTATGGTGTAAATATTTTTGCAGTCTTTTGGAAATTTAAAAGCCTCAAAATGAATAGACAGAGAATTTTCACCAGCAATACACAAACAACTGCAGCCTGAATAAGGATGGTTCATTTCAACCACATGAAAACCATCTTTAGCAGCCAAACTCAACCACTTAAAAAATTACACTAAGCAACTAAAGTATCATTTGGGTGGTTTTTGCAACTCTGCTAATGACTATAAAATGTAATAATCCAAGTTATCTGGATGAGTAATTCTTGCTCAAGCAATCCATTGCTGCTAAGGTTTGTTACAGGACTAAAACAAAAAATGTTTTTACAAGAAGAGTGGAAAATTTGGAGTTGCAAAGCAAACTGTTTACAACACCATTATTTCAAACATTTACATGAAACTGGAAAGTGATTGAATATTTTAATTTCTATCTTTATAAATATCTCATTTCCACATCTGTAAAGTTTCAACAGTATTTCCCAGGAATGAATAGTTTCTGGGTAGCCATCAAATGGAGGGAACCAGATTCTAAGCCTCAGGATATCTTTATTTAAAACTGAAGCAGCATTATTTTATGGCATTTGAAACTTCATAGGTGCACTCAGGTAGGTTATGGAAAGGAACTGGCCCCTAACCTTTAAGTAGTAACCTAACCTAAGTAGTTTTGCGGGAGTGTTATCTATCCCCACGGCCTTATTTGATTTCAAGTTCCTTAATACCATTAACTAGTAATCACTTATGCCTGAAACAAAGCCATCTCCACCTACGTCATATTATCTTTTATGTCTATGATTGCTGGCAATATCATTACTATATAAATCCTCTGCGTGTTCTTTCTTTTTCTCTCAAGTCTTTCCTGGCTCGATTAATAATTTCATCAGTCATATCTTTAATAGAGTGCATGATTTTTCCCTCCTTATTTCATGATAGTGTTACCACTTTCCTGTACACCTCACTCATCCTCCCATTTCTATATAAAATATCCATATCCTCGCACTGTGCCTTCACAATGGGTGCATTCAAATTTCTTTTTCCCTGGGTGTGATCACTTCTTTCAGATTATTGATTGTCTTTCAAGGTGTATGATACCCATTAAGTATATTCAGAGCTAGGTCATGATGTCACAGTGACCACCATTAAGTTATCATGAATTTCCTAACTATTCCATGAATATATGACATTGTTTTGCCATTAATTAGTTTACTTTCTCCATTCTCCAGTGAAACAGAGCAATTCCACATTTAATATTTATTGACAACAATGGCTTCATCACTGCGTGGCATCATTATTTTCCGTAGAATATTTCCAGTTTTCCATAGTGTTAAACATCCCAAAACAAGTTTATGTTCAGGCAAATATTAATCAGGTGGTTATATTTATCGATTTAAGGCATCTGAAATGACAAGAAATTGTTGGTTGAAAAGTTGTAACATGCTAAAACGATACTCCATTAAAATTCCTAATGACACCTTAATATCTACATAAAATGGAAGACTTTTTCCGTTAGTGGCTTTATAGAATTCCAATAGTTTAGGTAAGGTAATCATAGTTCAAGCCTGAATATCATTGACCTGCAAAAATTCCTGTGTCATATTATTTTCAGAATGAAACAACCGATTAAGATTCGTGCTCTCCCACATTTTTTGTTGCTAAAAAGCTACAGGATAAAAAGTTTGCAAGCAGAAAAAGTTCACAAGAAGGAGTTTATCATATAATATACTTTAATCCCTGATAAACTGCACATCCCCACCTTGCAAGTATGCATGGCATCTCAGGCTGTTAAACACTGAACAGTCACCACAGTTCTGTGACCATAAAAACTACAATTAACTCATGCTGGAAGGAACAGAACACTACAGCAAATGCAGGCTTCAATCCAGGAAAAAAGTAATTAATTCTATTTTCTGTGAATTTCAGTCTTTAAGTAATTCAGTAAGGTGCATGAAAAACCCCCCAGTGAAGGCATGAGTTTGGCATGACAGTTGAATTTTTAGTTTTGTTTCACATCAAATTTGTATACATCTTGGTGAGTGTATGGATTTTTATGGGCTTCGGCATAAGACAGTAAAGGTGATGACATTGTAGCCATCATCATGATTTTGAATAGGCCAAGGAATCAAAACTCCCTTTCCCAAACCAAATTAATATTAAAAGCGAAGAAGTTCTTGGGGGTATACATGGGGTTGGAATTTGGAGGACTATTATGTGTTGTGGCAATTGTTCCTCTCAAACTCCAAATAGCAACTCAAAATATGGGGTTAACACACCCATCCTCTTAATAGTAAAAAAGTATGGATCCACAACGGTTAAGCTGAAGTAATTAAAGTTATAGTTTCAGTTCAAATTCTAACTTTTCTTCCTCAAAAATGCCCATGAAATTGAGCCTAGAAAATATGCCATAAGTACAGTGAATGTGCTAACAGTAAAGTGGAGCCTAATGTACCATTGACCATGCACTTTTAGAATTATAAATTACATTGCATACTCAGGAGAAAAGCAAAGAGTGTTTGCTTCCAAAGTAAAGTTCAAACTAATTAGCTGATTCTACTAAAAATTTAATTGAAATCCAAACTCTGCTTTTCATATAGCTATTATAAGAAACTTCTCATGCAAAAAAAGATCTTTGAAAACTCTTAACAACTTGGTGTGTGAAGAGAAACTTTTTTTGAGTGTGCTCACATGCCTGTCTCAGTTCATGGAATTCAACTGTAGTCATGCAGTCGGACCATCGCTTGTCATATCGTACTGATTCCACACGAGGGAAGCGTAGCGTGTATCCAGTCTTGAAGGCATCACTTTTGGCTATTTCGGTAGCCTTCACCTAATTTTCATGAGAAACAGAAATGGTAGTATTTTACAAACTGTATCGCATATTCAAATGACATGTGAATATACACTAAAAATTCATACAGCCCTCAGGGCTAAAAATCTTCAATGTGACTGAACTGAACCAAAATTATAACAAAGGTCAGTTGCAAAGCAGTTATTTTTGGATAGGATCCAAAGGGGGCATTTGCCCGAACGATACTGTCAGGAGTGTACTGGCGACAATACAGCCCATACTGTAGAGTGTACTGGAAGTGCAGATACCTTTAGGGTTGGTCCTAAAAATAAGTATTGTATTCTCATCAACTTTTTCTACTCAGAAGGCATTACCCACAAAGAGTTTGTCTCTCAAGGACGGAGAGTGAACACTAATTTTTACAAGGGTGTCTTTGAATGGCTGTGGAAGAGAGTGCAACATGTCAGGTGGCACCACTAGACATCTACCTGTTCTAATGAATAAAAAGGAGCTTGAAAGGCAACCATTTTGGAACACTGGATAAAATCAAAGAGGCCATGAGGAGGTGCCTGAACAAGATTGCCATCGACGCCCTCCGGGAAGCATACTGTGACTGGCAGAGACACTGGCATCTGTATGTCGATGCACAATGATGTTATTTTGAAGAATTTCAGTAATTTTTACTTTGATCTTCGATAAATTTTTTCCCAGATTTCTTCTACTTGTTTTCGGGACATACCCGATACTGCAGTTTGACAAAAATCATTCAACTGAAGCTGTGCACAGCACTGACTGAACACCACTGCTGTTGTCTTTGCTGCAACTGTGCTTAATTATACTAGTCAAAGTTCTCAAATAGTTGTAAAATACATATTATCTGAAGAATATGGCAGTCCAGTGGGTAGACTTCTGGGTTAATGAACAAATGACTGAGTGATCCTCATAAAAGATCTTTGTTACTTCCCAGGGATGACAAAAAAACTATTCTGAATTTTTCAATTTTTCAAAGAAATAAAGCAGCATTCAGAGGATTTTGATGGGAAAGGCGCTTTTCTCCAATAGGCATTTGAGTAGTGAGCTTATAATCAGAGACTACTGATGCACACATAATATGTACTCCATCATTATTGACAATGATGTCATCATTGTAAAGTTCAAGTAATTTCTCAAGTGGCTCCTGATCAAGTCTCAAGTCCAAAAAATTAATTGCAAATAAATATCTTTCAAACTCAGTCTCAAGTCACTACTCCAGAAATTCAGGCCAAATACTAAGTTAATAATGCCATCCACAGTACATTAAATTTATATCAGTTTTCTGTAGGTCCCACAACTACAAATATATATTCTAATTATAATCAAGTATAATTCATCTTGAGTGTAAATCAAAGTGTAATTCTCAGCCTTGTGCATATCAAGTCAAATACATGTCCCATCAGAAAGTTTGAGATGAAAAAAGAAACAAAAGTTACTCCCTATACGAAATAAACTAAAGAGTGGTAATCAAGAATTAACAGGAAGAGTAACTATGGCCATTTAAGTATTATGGGAAAGATCAACCCCAGCCTTGGGTTGATCTTTCCTATATTTCCTACCCTGGGCCAAGGCTGGGGTTGATCTTTCCTATAATACATGCTAATCAAATCAAACATTGGTAATGATCAATCCTACAGTGCCCCTATGATGTAACATGCACATCTTGGCCTTGACCGCACAAATGCCTCAGTATGATGACTGTGCTGCTGATTCATTCGTCAATCAGCAATGCAGAGACAATGACCATCAAATTCACCTTGAGGATACATGACTTCTGAGGAGGGATCCACACATCTGGACGTTCCTTGGTCCAGAGTATGCCTAACTCTTCATGGGTTGTGTTATTCACTTTCACCTCCCGCCAAAAGGGGTCTATTTTACTCAGCAACTCGTCAAGTTCATCCAAAGAATAACCAGAGCCAACTCGCCCAACTGAATGGAATTCTATTGGCTCTCCTCCTGCAATAATTACTTTTATACTCATCATTCATACTTTTATAATGAAAGGAGAACTTCTATGCATTGAAATATATACTAAAATGAATGCGTAAGCAGTAATTAATCAGTAATTTCTGATTCAAGACTGTCACCGTCAAACCTAATTCTGTATGAATTTAACACTCATTAAGCTTTTTCTAAAATTTTCAAAGCAACCACTGAGCAAAAACTTATTTCTGAAGGCAAACTTGTAAGGGGATCACAGTAAGTGAAACCCTAATCCTCACTCTATCTCCCTGACTCCAATAAGCATTGTGTGATGGGCCATATTTTCCCCATTTAAAGAAGGCCCATTTAAAGAAGTGTGCATATATCACTAGCAAGCAATAGATTTCAAAAAATCATGTTAAAAAATATATTATGAGCCATTAATTTTTTTTCAATATGGTAGTTACAATCTAAGTTTTTATAACAAGTGTGATATTTTCTCATTTATTCTCCATCCCATTTTTTCTTCCGACTCCAGAGCTGTTAGGCTTTTTACACAGAAGAATTTCCATGGTCTTCTCTTGTTAATGAAATAAATCAGTGAAATAAAGTTCAACTTTTGGTGGAGAGGCTTTAAGTCATTACTGAGCACCCTTGACAATGTAGGTGGCTAGGGTGTGGGGAAAAAATATTGGAGAGCAGAACACATACCAGGAGACGAAGGTGGAACAGCAACATCACAGAGGAAATGACTGATGATCCCCTTTCCTCTCCCTCCTCCATAAAAGCCACCAATGATGTGCAGATCCAATGTTTCTGACACATCACCAATATACTAAACACAACACAAAAGAACAAATTATAACACAGAACACCAAAGGTTTATGATGACAGGCGAGAATAATTTTACACAATACAATTTCAATAATACAAATGTGCAAGACTTTTGTACCCTTGCCCAGCAGAGAGAATATTGGCACTCTGAAGCCAAACTAAAAGACCTTAGGGCACAAGTACAAACTTTTATCCACATGACAAAACACACATGAGAGCAACTACCACCATTCCCAGGAACAATATGCGGGGGTCAACTAGAAAGTAGTACCCATTTGCAACACCATATCAAGTAGTTGCAACACTGGTAGCTGCTGTTCAATATTAAATGCCTTCAGTTGTTTGTTGGCTCATCATGTGCAAAAATTTTCATAGCACTGCCATAGTTTTTTTATCAATGTTTCAGAAAATTGAAAATATGTGAATTTAGAGTTCCAATCAGATTTTTCAACGCAAGAAAAGTGCAACCATTTGATATTCATCCTCAGTAAAAGGAAGTTCATGGAAATGATGCTATTGATGAATTGCTTGCTTGGTGGTAGCTTCAAAACTTCAACCTGGTGAGAAAGAATGCCCATGATGAAGAGCCCTCAGGGCACTCCTTCACCTCAAAGACAATGCCATGATACATCATATGATATGTTGACGGAACATATTTGATAATTTGAGAACACTCATATTGAAATAATGTCTGGTGTTCTCTCTCTATCTCTCCTTCTCACTCCCATGTCTCAATCCAAAGCAAGCTGTTGGGAGCAATTTTCGTGTTTCATCCCACACCCTTGGTAAACCACATTTTATTCAAACCCTCAAAATTACTTACTTCTTTTATAGTGAGACTTTAATAACAAACGTGCCTTAAAAAATATTTCCAAATTTATTCAAAAAATCAGTTTTTCATAAACGTATTACATGCAGCAAAAAATAAAGGCAAGTGCATAATTAAAAATGGTCTTTATGCCAAAAAGGTCCAACCATGTGCTTCATCTAACTAATTAACAATTTCGATTAAGAAAATTGAAGTCTTTTAAGCTTTCAAAGACAAACTAAAAGCATGTTTGTTGGTAAAATTCTTTTACACCATTGATCAATATTTGGGCAATTGACTATATTTAAGAGTCAATATTATCACAAATTTATAATTATTTTTTATATATTAATAATTGAACTAGTGTGCGATTATTTATTATTGCAGATCAGTATGTGATTATTCAATATCTGTTTGCATGGTGCATATAAAGATTACAAATTAAATTACTTTTATCAAATACTGGTTATCTTAAAGACTATGATAATCTATTGATGGTCACTGAAGCACAGCCATTTAACAATTAGAGTGATCAAGCGCTTTTTAATGCCAGCAGACACTTTTAATTTGATCACTTGTTTCAGTGGAAGCAAAAGAAATTCTTTTTACATCCCCCCGAACTAGCTCTCACCCCTGGCTTTATTTTGTACCAACCACCCTTGCGGTCGTGAGGTTTGTAGACAGAAGTTGGCACCTTCAGTATAACGCCTTCTTCTCTTGCATCAATAGCTCTGCTTAGTGCCTCAACAATCTCCTCCATGTTGAAAGTTGAAAAAAGATTTAGTTGTCATGAGGGGTCTTGGTGTGTTTGAAAAGCACCAACCAAGGCATCTTTTTGAATGTGAGATCCAGGAGGGCTCAGTGTCTTCAAATTTGTTTAAGAAAGGCCACTTTGATTGAGTCTTACAAGAATCAATGTTTTTTTCCCGCAAAGATGACTAAGGTTTACTTTTTCTGCATGGATACAATTTTGTGAGCTATATTTGCAAGGTAGACATAAATGTTCAATGATGGAATATTGAATGGGAACAATGAATGTATGTAATTAGCCTATAATATTATTTTTGATGCAGAGCTTTTCAGCAAAGTGAGTGCAATGGTTTGGAAACATTAAAGAATTCACCAAAAGATATATTGGAAGTTGAAGTATACTTTAATTAAAAATTAGACCAGAATAATGTGTTCAGTCAGTTTTATTTATGGATTACCCACCATTTTCAGGTACTCGATCACAGGTTCCCCTAAATTATTATGTTCATTCAGCACTACACGATAGTGAGTAATAGTAATTGTAATGTACAGAATTTCCATGAAATGATTCTGGTAATTTGCAGTTACAATGAGAAGTTTCTCCAGTAACTTGGATATTGTTACAATTGTACCTGACTGTGGACCTATATGCTGTTATTTTGCAGGCAGTGATAGGCTAGGCGATAGGTGAAAAAAATATATAAAAGAAGGGGAGAAATAATTCATGAAAAGAAATATTAAATTATCAAAAGGAATTAAACAAGACAAAAATAGAATGCAGATGTATGAGGGGGGTGTAACAGAAAATGATACTTGAAATCAGTGATGACAGGGGGCTTTTTAGCCAAGCAATGGCAGCTTTATCAAGCTGAAACAATTTTTATATGATGACTTATTCAACTCTACACATCACGGTTGTAAGATATTGCAGGGGTAGCCGATAGGTTACATCTAAAAAATATTGCTAGGACTGATTATTTTGGGAAATGGGATGTTGCAGTGGGCAATGTATTGGCTGACCATTATTGAGAGAGAAAAAGTTGGAGGGGAGTGGGGGCAGAAGAAGGTCAACTTCACAGTCCAATCCACTTTCCTCCCTTTTATTTATTCCTCTGGATCAGGTACAGAGTTTAGGGTTCCTTTGACTTAACCCCTAAAGTCGAAATATTACACATTTACATAATTCAATAAATTGTTATCATGACCATATCCATGGGTGCGCGTACAATGGTATAAAATAATCATAGTCATTCCACATTAGAACACAATAAGGATACAATAAAGCATCACAAAAGAACACAATAATACAATGAAATAATACAATGAAATAATACAATAAATAAATATCATAAACAATACAAGAATACAGTAATACAATGTTTTGGAATATGTCGTCATCAAATTAATCAATATTCTAGAGCAAGGTTAGATATGTAATTTATTTCCCCTTATACCTTTTGGGGAAGTGATCAAATTTCCTTAGGCATTTAGTGATGTTTACAAATGTCTCTTCAATGACTATTTTCTTCTATTCCTCGTTACATCATCCTTTATTATGGCCTAAATATAATCTTCGACTGATCCTTCTATTTATGTTTGGTTTGTTGAATCAGCTTTTCGACGTCTGCAAGAGTAATGATGGTCCTCCTTAGAATTTCCTCCTATGGCGTTCTCTCTTCCTCGTAGTTGGGGCAGTGGAGAATTCTTTGATGGACAGTATTCTTGCTGGTTTGACAGCTGCAGTTTCTATTACTTACCTTAATTCTCTTTTTGAAGAAGGCTCCTAAGTTTCCATAACCTTTTAGGATTTCTGTAAGTTTCTTACTCATATCAAATTTTATATCAGAGCATGCCTTAACATTAGGATAGAAATAATGGGTTACTCTGCCATTTATTCAAGAGTCCCAAATTTTTTGCCAATCAATAAAAATGCGTTTATGGGTTTAAAAATGTCGATGCCACACTAGAATTATTTGAATCAAATCCGTTTCCTTCTTTTTTAAGGCACGACGACCTCCTCTCCAAGATGTGTTTCGCTTCCTTTCTCCGAATTCTTCCAGTAATCACCCTGAATATAGGCAAATTCACCATAACGGCTATGGGAAATCAATGAGGAAATACTCATTAACTGCTAAATATTTACAACCACATTGTTATTAGTTTAGTATTGACTGAATAGTTTTTACATAAATTCATTTAACATTGACTTATTTATCAATGATGACACAGACATTTTGAGGTTGGCTAAAGTTTAACATGGCCGGAAAATATAAACCTCCAAATCTGAAAAAAAAGTATTTTAAGATCTCTGAATGTATTTTTTCACTGACTTGCATGCCTTAATCCTTCATTTTCATCATCAGTGGTACTGCTTACTCCTGGGCCAAATCAATCCAATCAAGGAATTAAATCAAGAGGAAAGGCAGTTTGCGGATCAGACAATTAGGAAGTATTATTGCATGGCACATTGGCACCCATGATATATGTCTCTCCGAGTCTCCAAAACATTCGAGTTATAGGGTACGATGTTCCGTTTGATCTACGGGTATGTGACTTGAAAATAATTAAATAATAAAATTAAAATAAGATATGGCTTCCTATCCATTAATTGCTCTGATATAAACATGTGCTGAGCACTTCAATGTTGACGCCGTTACATTCTTTTTCACTTGCTTGAGCATTTGTTGGGCCCATTGCCGATTTGAATTTTATTTACCTTTCTTTTGTTTCCATTGGAGGAATAAGATATCAATTCAAAAAATATAATCTGCATCAAGTTAATTTTTTTTATTTTCAAACTTTACTTCAAACACTTTTCGGCATACATTATTTAAAATTCATCCAAGTTAAAGTCTTTTAAAAAAAGTTCAAGGAAAAGCATAGGACTTTAATAAAAGACAATTGTTTTCCAATGTTTACTTTATTTTTTCTAACGAGAGTGGACTTTGGCCTGGCATTCGCCCACAGTGAAGGGAAACCCAAAAAACATTCACAGACCGCCTTATAGTACAATTCAAATTACATCAACACAATTTAATTCAATTCAAATGTACATACAAAGGATAATTGTTGACCATCATCACATCTTTTAAAAACCTTATACTAAAATTACACAGGTGACATGTTTGTGATTTCGCAGTGTTTTGATAGTGGCTCATACGCATTAAGTACCATTCAAACTATACACATTCACACTGCATGGTTATAACAAGTACAAATATTAAGGCTACTGGTTAGGTCTACCAAACCCAATATTCACCCCGTTAGTTTGCTACTAAATACATTCACACACGTACACACACACTCCTAAATACACTCAACCAAGCACACAATGTGTATCCTACGAGTATTTATAATGAGGTGATGGCGAGTGTCTTAAAATGTGATTGTCTGAGTGAATGGTAGTGGTCATATTTACATTCATTATGCATAAATCTTTTACATTTGAATCATACACAAAATATAATTTACATTATGCAAAAGTGAATACAAAATCTTCTTAGGCTCCTCTTCACCGCATCCATGGAGGGCTCGTATCCTCGGTGCGCACCGCCTACAATGACGTCATAACTATAGTTAATACTGAGTCACACTGCCACATAATTTCTTCCCGCACATTGAAAGCCCAAATGAGTATTTCACATGAACAACCATGAGGCCCAAAGAAGAAGTTTCTATATTTGCAGCACATTTTTCAAATATTCATTCCTCATTTCAAAGATTTCTATTTAGTCTTCGTAATATAATGGCGTGGCGCATCTATGTTAACAACGACATTTCTACTTCAGATACGCTCACGAAAATAGTTCATAATGTTGAGTATCGAAATCATTCACAATTAAATATAGAGAAAGCTGTTGGATATTTGCACTTAAAGAGACGTGGAGAAACTGAAATGGCGTTTCCTGGCTCCGGTGATTCCAAAGACTCGGCATCAAAAAATGCAGAAAAAATGACCATTGCTCGTTCCAGATGTGGGACGGTGATAGCATGTAATGTTTCATGTCCTAATTGCTGGATTTCCATTAAAGACCAAATTTGGCCAAAGCTACGTTTGTACCTATAGACACGGCGGAAAGGGAAAAATTTATCATGTTATCTCTAGCAGAGATTGTAATTAAAAAAATAAAATTATATTTAAAAAAATTAAAATGTTTAATTCTAAATTCCTCTTGAATCAAGAATAATTCAGACTTAATGAATAAAAAAATGTAAATTTCTCCATATGAAAAACTAAACGAGTAATTCATAGAAATGCATTCAAAGAAGTAACTATGCGTGTGAAGTCTAAAAATAAAAATGGCTTGGTAAATTATATATTCTACAATTTTTTTTAGTATTGATAAATCACATAAATAAATTGGTAGAAATTGCTTTCGTTTAATATTATATAATAACAGATTGCTAAAAATTAAAGACTAGCAGCCTGCAATGAATAGCAAAACATTGTCTAAGTACTCACATTGTGTAGCGTGACGGAAGCGAGTCCCTTAATTCTTCTTTCTCCATATGAAGTCCTCTGTAGTCCCCGTCTTGCTGACTGACGAACATCCATCCTAATTGTCTAATTTCTAAACTTGTATCCGCTTTGCTTCTTTCCTTAGGTCCATTCCAGATGATTGCGTGTTCCTACAATCTTCCTTCGTCATCTTGGTTGGTCCATGTCTTGCTGACTGTAATACAGCGGATAATGACGTGAATTAAATTAACTGAATTTATGCGGTTCACAAGATCGAAACACGCTTAAAAGTCTCAGCTTTAAGACAAGGACAGTAGGCCCAACTCCAATCAACCCCGAAAGAGGAACAAGAATCATTCCAAGAGGTACGCAAATAAACATTAAAAAAATATTCATAAAATCATGGAAATACGAATAACCGTTCTCGGAATTGATTTTAATGCGTCATGACCATTTTTCCGATATTAAGAGCGACAAAATTATATATGAAAAATTATATATTCTACATGGAAAATTTTTACTTAAATCAAAGTAAAATGATATCAATTTAAATTGAAACCAAATTTTATAGGAAGAATAACCCCAGATGATAAACAATATATTCTTAGATTCTGAGGTAGCTTCTTCCCATAACATCCTAAAACCGTGGTTAGAATTAACTTAATATATCAAATCAAGTTAAGTAAGTGAAGCGAAATTCATATATTTAAAATTCAAAAATATATAATTGAAAAATGTACACGAATGTACAATGGGATTAATCTAAAACCATAAAACAGGAAAGTAATTTAAAAGAGCATCGCGAAAAATATAATACTCACATAAATTGGCATAAGAGATTAACGCTCCCTTTTCTTCTTTCTCCCTTAGACGTTTTCGTTGGTCCATGTCTTCTTTGCCTGAAAGACGAGGCATTAATAAATGCAAACAATACACTTGGTGTGAGTGGTTCCGAAGATCAAAACTCGCAAAACCATCACAGGAATGGAAGAGCGGCCACATGCAGAATACCAATCCATGCGATGGAGGAGGAATTTTTAACCTCTCAGAGCCAGACACAGAGCATAAAATACAAACAAAATACGGATGCACGCCTAACCTTAATCGAGTTGCATTCCGACCCTAAGGGTCAAAATCTAAACCTATTACGCCACTGTTATTCTTGACGTAGATCCATTATTCTTAGGATGGTGTCCATTCTCCAAATGGTTTTCTTGTTTCTTCTTCAGACGCATTGGTCGGTCCGTGTCTTCTTTGCCTGTAAGAGAACGGATTAATACATACAAAAATACACTTGGTGTGGGTGGTTCCAAAGATAAAAATTCGCCCACCCATCACAGGAATGGAATAGCGGCCACATGCCGTAAACCAATCCACGCCATGGAGGTCGAATTACTAATCTCTCAGAGCCAGACACACAGGATAAAATTAAAACTAATCGCGGATGCACGCCTAACCTTAATCGAGTTGCATTCCGTCCCTAAGGGTCCAAATCTAAACCTATTACGCCAGTGTTATTCTTGACGTAGATCCATGATCCTTAGGATGTTGTCCATTCTCCAAATGGTTTTCTTGTTTTTTCTTCAGACGCATTGGTCGGTCCGTGTCTTCTTTGCCTGTAAGAGAACGGATTAATACATACAAAAATACACTTGGTGTGGGTGGTTCCAAAGATAAAAATTCGCCCACCCATCACAGGAATGGAATAGCGGCCACATGCCGTAAACCAATCCACGCCATGGAGTTCGAATTTCTAATCTCTCAGAGCCAGACACACAGGATAAAATTAAAACTAATCGCGGATGAACGCCTAACCTTAATCGAGTTACATTCCGACCCTAAGGGTCCAAATCTAAACCTATTACGCCACTGTTATTCTTGACGTAGATCCATTATCCTTTGGATGGTGTCCATTCTCCAAATGGTTTTCTTGTTTCTTCTTTAGACGCATTGGTCGGTCCGTTCTTCTTTGCCTGTAAGAGAACGGATTAATACATACAAAAAATACACTTGGTGTGACTCGTTCAAAAGATCAAAATTCGCCCACCCATCACAGGAATGGAATAGCGGCCACATGCCGTAAACCAATCCACGCCATGGAGGTCGAATTACTAATGTCTCAGAGCCAGACACACAGGATAAAATTAAAACTAATCGCGGATGCACGCCTAACCTTAATCGAGTTGCATTCCGACCCTAAGAGTCCAAATCTAAACCTATTACGCCAGTGTTATTCTTGACGTAGATCCATGATCCTTAGGATGTTGTCCATTCTCCAAATGGTTTTCTTGTTTTTTCTTCAGACGCATTGGTCGGTCCGTGTCTTCTTGGCCTGTAAGAGAACGGATTAATGCACACAAAAAATACACTTGGTGTGGGTGGTTCCAAAGATCAAAATTCGCCCATTCATCACAGGAAAGGAATAGCGGCCACGTGCCGTAAACCAATCCACGCCATGGAGTTCGAATTTCAAATCTCTCAGAGCCAGACACACAGGATAAAATTAAAACTAATCGCGGATGCACGCCTAACCTTAATCGAGTTGCATTCCGACCTTAAGGGTCCAAATCTAAACCTATTACGCCACTGTTATTCTTGACGTAGATCCATTATCCTTAGGATGGTGTCCATTCTCCAAATGGTTTTCTTGTTTCTTCTTCAGACGCATTGGTCGGTCCGTGTCTTCTTTGCCTGTAAGAGAACGGATTAATGCATACAAAAAATACACTTGGTGTGGGTGGTTCCAAAGATCAAAATTCGCCCATCCATCACAGGAATGGAATAACGGCCACATGCCGTAAACCAATCCACGCCATGGAGTTCGAATTTCTAATCTCTCAAAGCCAGACACACAGGATAAAATTAAAACTAATCGCGGATGCACCCCTAACCTTAATCGAGTTGCATTCCGACCTTAAGGGTCCAAATCTAAACCTATTACGCCACTGTTAATCTTGACGTAGATCCATTATCCTTAGGATGGTGTCCATTCTCCAAATGGTTTTCTTGTTTCTTCTTCAGACGCATTGGTCGGTCCGTGTCTTCTTTGCCTGTAAGAGAACGGATTAATACATACAAAAAATACACTTGGTGTGACTCGTTCAAAAGATCAAAATTCGCCCACCCATCACAGGAATGGAATAGCGGCCACATGCCGTAAACCAATCCACGCCATGGAGGTCGAATTTCTAATCTCTCAGAGCCAGACACACAGGATAAAATTAAAACTAATCGCGGATGCAAGCCTAACGTTAATCGAGTTGCATTCCGACCCTAAGGGTCCGAATCTAAACCTATTACGCCACTGTTATTCTTGACGTAGATCCATTATCCTTAGGATGGTGTCCATTCTCCAAATGGTTTTCTTGTTTCTTCTTCAGACGCATTGGTCGGTCCGTGTCTTCTTTGCCTGTAAGAGAACTGTTTAATACATACAAAAAATACACTCCGTGTGGGTGGTTCCCAAGATCAAAATTCGCCCATCCATCACAGGAATGAATAGCGGCCACATGCCCTTAACCAATCCACGCCTTGGAGGTCGAATTTCTAATCTCTCAGAGCAAGACCCACAGGATAAAATTAAAACTAATCGCGGATGCACGCCAAACCTTAATCGAGTTACATTCCGACCCTAAGGGTCCAAATCTAAACCTATTACGCCACTGTTATTCTTGACGTAGATCCATTATCCTTAGGATTGTGTCCATTCTCCAAATGGTTTTCTTGTTTCTTCTTCAGACGCATTGGTCGGTCCGTGTCTTCTTTGCCTGTAAGAGAACGGATTAATACATACAAAAAATACACTTGGTGTGGGTGGTTCCAAAGATCAAAATTCGCACATACATCACAGGAATGGAATAGCGGCCACATGCCGTAAACCAATCCACGCCATGGAGGTCGAATTTCTAATCTCTCAGAGCCAGACACACAGGATAAAATTAAAACTAATCGCGGATGCACTCCTAACCTTAATCGAGTTGCATTCCGACCCTAAGGGTCCACATCTAAACCTATTACGCCACTGTTATTCTAGACGTAGATCCATTATCCTTAGGATGGTGTCCATTCTCCAAATGGTTTTCTTGTTTCTTCTTCAGACGCATTGGTCGGTCCGTGTCTTCATTGCCTGTAAGAGAACTGATTAATACATATAAAAAAATACACTCCGTGTGGGTGGTTCCAAAGATCAAAATTCGCCCATCCATCACAGGAATGGAATAGCGGCCACATGCCGTAAACCAATCCACGCCATGGAGGTCGAATTTCTAATCTCTCAGAGCCAGACACAGGGGATAAAATTAAAACTAATCGCGGATGCACGCCTAACCTTAATCGAGTTGCATTCCGACCCTAAGGGTCCAAATCTAAACCTATTACGCCACTGTTATTCTTGACGTAGATCCATTATCCTTAGGATGGTGTCCATTCTCCAAATGGTTTTCTTTTCTTCTTCTTTAGACGCATTGGTCGGTCCGTGTCTTCTTTGCCTGTAAGAGAACGGATTAATACATAAAAAAAATACACTCCGTGTGGGTGGTTCCAAAGATCAAAATTCGCCCATCCATCACAGGAATGAATAGCGGCCACATGCCCTTAACTAATCCACGCCATGGAGGTCAAATTTCTAATCTCTCAGAGCCAGACACACAGGATAAACTTAAAACTAATCGCGGATGCACGCCTAACCTTAATCGAGTTGCATTCCGACCCTAAGGGTCCAAATCTAAACCTATTACGCCACTGTTATTCTTGACGTAGATCCATTATCCTTAGGATGGTGTCCATTCTCCAAATGGTTTTCTTGTTTCTTCTTCAGACGCATTGGTCGGTCCGTGTCTTCTTTGCCTGTAAGAGAACGGATTATTACATAATAAAAAAACGCTTGGTGTGGGTGGTTCCCAAGATCAAAATTCGCCCATCCATCACAGGAATAGAATAGCGGCCACATGCCGTAAACCAATCCACGCCATGGAGGTCGAATTTCTAATCTCTCAGAGCCAGACACACAGGATAAAATTAAAACTAATCGCGGATGCACGCCTAACCTTAATCGAGTTGCCTTCCGACCCTAAGGGTCCAAATCTAAACCTATTACGCCATTGTTATTCTTGACGTAGATCCATTATCCTTAGGATGGTGTCCATTCTCCAAATGGTTTTCTTGTTTCTTCTTCAGACGCATTGGTCGGTCCGTGTCTTCTTTGCCTGTAAGAGAACGGATTAATACATATAAAAATTCACTCCGTGTGGGTGGTTCCCAAGATCAAAATTCACCCATCCATCACAGGAATGGAATAGCGGCCACATGCCGTAAACCAATCCACGCCATGGAGGTCGAATTTCTAATCTCTCAGAGCCAGACACACAGGATAAAATTAAAACTAATCGCGGATGCACGCCTAACCTTAATCGAGTTGCATTCCGACCCTAAGGGTCCAAATCTAAACCTATTACGCCACTGTTATTCTTGACGTAGATCCATTATCCTTAGGATGGTGTCCATTCTCCAAATGGTTTTCTTGTTTCTTCTTCAGACGCATTGGTCGGTCCGTGTCTTCTTTGCCTGTAAGAGAACGGATTAATACATACAAAAAATACACTCCGTGTGGGTGGTTCCAAAGATCAAAATTCGCCCATCCATCACAGGAATGAATAGCGGCCACATGCCCTTAACCAATCCACGCCATGGAGGTCAAATTTCTAATCTCTCAGAGCCAGACACACAGGATAAAATTAAAACTAATCGCGGATGCACGCCTAACCTTAATCGAGTTGCATTCCGACCCTAAGGGTCCAAATCTAAACCTATTACGCCATTGTTATTCTTGAGGTAGATCCATTATCCTTAGGATGGTGTCCATTCTCCAAATGGTTTTCTTGTTTCTTCTTCAGACGCATTGGTCGGTCCGTGTCTTCTTTGCCTGTAAGAGAACGGATTAATACATACAAAAAAAACACTCCGTGTGGGTGGTTCCCAAGATCAAAATTCGCCCATCCATCACAGGAATGGAATAGCGGCCACATGCCGTAAACCAATCCACGCCATGGAGGTCGAATTTCTAATCTCTCAGAGCCAGACACACAGGATAAAATTAAAACTAATCGCGGATGTACGCCTAACCTTAATCGAGTTGCATTCCGACCCTAAGGGTCCAAATCTAAACCTATTACGCCACTGTTATTCTAGACGTAGATCCATTATCCTTAGGATGGTGTCCATTCTCCAAATGGTTTTCTTGTTTCTTCTTCACACGCATTGGTCGGTCCGTGTCTTCTTTGCCTGTAAGAGAATGGATTAATACATACAAAAAATACACTTGGTGTGGGTGGTTCCAAAGATCAAAATTCGCCCATCCATCACAGGAATGGAATAGCGGCCACATGCCGTAAACCAATCCACGCCATGGAGGTCGAATTTCTAATCTCTCAGAGCCAGACACACAGGATAAAATTAAAACTAATCGCGGATGCACTCCTAACCTTAATCGAGTTGCATTCCGACCCTAAGGGTCCAAATCTAAACCTATTACGCCACTGTTATTCTTGAGGTAGATCCATTATCCTTAGGATGGTGTCCATTCTCCAAATGGTTTTCTTGTTTCTTCTTCAGACGCATTGGTCGGTCCGTGTCTTCTTTGCCTGTAAGAGAACGGATTATTACATAATAAAAATACGCTTGGTGTGGGTGGTTCCCAAGAACAAAATTCGCCCATCCATCACAGGAATAGAATAGCGGCCACATGCCGTAAACCAATCCACACCATGGAGGTCGAATTTCTATTCTCCCAGAGCCAGACACACACGATAAAATTAAAACTAATCGCGGATGCACGCCAAACCTTAATCGAGTTGCATTCCGACCCTAAGGGTCCAAATCTAAACCTATTACGCCACTGTTATTCTTGACGTAGATCCATTATCCTTAGGATGGTGTCCATTCTCCAAATGGTTTTCTTGTTTCTTCTTCAGACGCATTGGTCGGTCCGTGTCTTCTTTGCCTGTAAGAGAACTGATTAATACATATAAAAAAATACACTCCGTGTGGGTGGTTCCCAAGATCAAAATTCGCCCATCCATCACAGGAATAGAATAGCGGCCACATGCCGTAAACCAATCCACACCATGGAGGTCGAATTTCTATTCTCTCAGAGCCAGACCCACACGATAAAATTAAAACTAATCGCGGATGCACGCCTAACCTTAATCGAGTTGCATTCCGACCCTAAGGGTCCAAATCTAAACCTATTACGCCATTGTTATTCTTGACGTAGATCCATTATCCTTAGGATGGTGTCCATTCTCCAAATGGTTTTCTTGTTTCTTCTTCAGACGCATTGGTCGGTCCGTGTCTTCTTTGCCTGTAAGAGAACTGATTAATACATAAATAAAATACACTCCGTGTGGGTGGTTCCCAAGATAAAAATTCGCCCATCCATCACATGAATAGAATAGCGGCCACATGCCCTAAACCAATCCACGCCATGGAGTTCGAATTTCTAATCTCTCAGAGCCAGACACACAGGATAAAATTAAAACTAATCGCGGATGCACGCCTAACCTTAATCGAGTTGCATTCCGGCCCCTAAGGGTCCAAATCTAAACCTATTACGCCACTGTTATTCTTGACGTAGATCCATTATCCTTAGGATGGTGTCCATTCTCCAAATGGTTTTCTTGTTTCTTCTTCAGACGCATTGGTCGGTCCGTGTCTTCTTTGCCTGTAAGAGAACGGATTAATACATACAAAAAATACACTCCGTGTGGGTGGTTCCAAAGATCAAAATTCGCCCATCCATCACAGGAATGAATAGCGGCCACATGCCCTTAACCAATCCACGCCATGGAGGTCAAATTTCTAATCTCTCAGAGCCAGACACACAGGATAAAATTAAAACTAATCGCGGATGCACGCCTAACCTTAATCGAGTTGCATTCCGACCCTAAGGGTCCAAATCTAAACCTATTACGCCATTGTTATTCTTGAGGTAGATCCATTATCCTTAGGATGGTGTCCATTCTCCAAATGGTTTTCTTGTTTCTTCTTCAGACGCATTGGTCGGTCCGTGTCTTCTTTGCCTGTAAGAGAACGGATTAATACATACAAAAAAAACACTCCGTGTGGGTGGTTCCCAAGATCAAAATTCGCCCATCCATCACAGGAATGGAATAGCGGCCACATGCCGTAAACCAATCCACGCCATGGAGGTCGAATTTCTAATCTCTCAGAGCCAGACACACAGGATAAAATTAAAACTAATCGCGGATGTACGCCTAACCTTAATCGAGTTGCATTCCGACCCTAAGGGTCCAAATCTAAACCTATTACGCCACTGTTATTCTAGACGTAGATCCATTATCCTTAGGATGGTGTCCATTCTCCAAATGGTTTTCTTGTTTCTTCTTCACACGCATTGGTCGGTCCGTGTCTTCTTTGCCTGTAAGAGAATGGATTAATACATACAAAAAATACACTTGGTGTGGGTGGTTCCAAAGATCAAAATTCGCCCATCCATCACAGGAATGGAATAGCGGCCACATGCCGTAAACCAATCCACGCCATGGAGGTCGAATTTCTAATCTCTCAGAGCCAGACACACAGGATAAAATTAAAACTAATCGCGGATGCACTCCTAACCTTAATCGAGTTGCATTCCGACCCTAAGGGTCCAAATCTAAACCTATTACGCCACTGTTATTCTTGAGGTAGATCCATTATCCTTAGGATGGTGTCCATTCTCCAAATGGTTTTCTTGTTTCTTCTTCAGACGCATTGGTCGGTCCGTGTCTTCTTTGCCTGTAAGAGAACGGATTATTACATAATAAAAATACGCTTGGTGTGGGTGGTTCCCAAGAACAAAATTCGCCCATCCATCACAGGAATAGAATAGCGGCCACATGCCGTAAACCAATCCACACCATGGAGGTCGAATTTCTATTCTCCCAGAGCCAGACACACACGATAAAATTAAAACTAATCGCGGATGCACGCCAAACCTTAATCGAGTTGCATTCCGACCCTAAGGGTCCAAATCTAAACCTATTACGCCACTGTTATTCTTGACGTAGATCCATTATCCTTAGGATGGTGTCCATTCTCCAAATGGTTTTCTTGTTTCTTCTTCAGACGCATTGGTCGGTCCGTGTCTTCTTTGCCTGTAAGAGAACTGATTAATACATATAAAAAAATACACTCCGTGTGGGTGGTTCCCAAGATCAAAATTCGCCCATCCATCACAGGAATAGAATAGCGGCCACATGCCGTAAACCAATCCACACCATGGAGGTCGAATTTCTATTCTCTCAGAGCCAGACCCACACGATAAAATTAAAACTAATCGCGGATGCACGCCTAACCTTAATCGAGTTGCATTCCGACCCTAAGGGTCCAAATCTAAACCTATTACGCCATTGTTATTCTTGACGTAGATCCATTATCCTTAGGATGGTGTCCATTCTCCAAATGGTTTTCTTGTTTCTTCTTCAGACGCATTGGTCGGTCCGTGTCTTCTTTGCCTGTAAGAGAACTGATTAATACATAAATAAAATACACTCCGTGTGGGTGGTTCCCAAGATCAAAATTCGCCCATCCATCACATGAATAGAATAGCGGCCACATGCCCTAAACCAATCCACGCCATGGAGTTCGAATTTCTAATCTCTCAGAGCCAGACACACAGGATAAAATTAAAACTAATCGCGGATGCACGCCTAACCTTAATCGAGTTGCATTCCGGCCCCTAAGGGTCCAAATCTAAACCTATTACGCCACTGTTATTCTTGACGTAGATCCATTATCCTTAGGATGGTGTCCATTCTCCAAATGGTTTTCTTGTTTCTTCTTCAGACGCATTGGTCGGTCCGTGTCTTCTTTGCCTGTAAGAGAACTGATTAATACATACATAAAATACACTCCGTGTGGGTGGTTCCCAAGATCTAAATTCGCCCATCCATCACATGAATAGAATAGCGGCCACATGCCCTAAACCAATCCACGCCATGGAGTTCGAATTTCTAATCTCTCAGAGCCAGACACACAGGATAAAATTAAAAGTAATCGCGGATGCACGCCTAACCTTAATCGAGTTGCATTCCGACCCTAAGGGTCCAAATCTAAACCTATTACGCCAGTGTTATTCTTGACGTAGTACCATTATCCTTAGGATGGTGTCCATTCTCCAAATGGTTTTCTTATTTCTTCTTCAGACGCATTGGTCGGTCCGTGTGTTCTTTGCCTGTAAGAGAACGGATTAATACATAAAAAAAATACACTCCGTGTGGGTGGTTCCAAAGATCAAAATTCGCCCATCCATCACAGGAATGAATACCGGCCACATGCCCTTAACCAATCCACGCCATGGAGGTCAAATTTCTAATCTCTCAGGGCCAGACACACAGGATAAAATTAAAACTAATCGCGGATGCACGCCTAACCTTAATCGAGTTGCATTCCGACCCTAAGGGTCCAAATCTAAACCTATTACGCCACTGTTATTCTAGACGTAGATCCATTATCCTTAGGATGGTGTCCATTCTCCAAATGGTTTTCTTGTATCTTCTTCAGACGCATTGGTCGGTCCGTGTCTTCTTTGCCTGTAAGAGAATGGATTATTACATAATAAAGATACCATTGGTGTGGGTGGTTCCCAAGATCAAAATTCGCCCATCCATCACAGGAATAGAATAGCGGCCACATGCCGTAAACCAATCCACACCATGGAGGTCGAATTTCTATTCTCTCAGAGCCAGACACACACGATCAAATTAAAACTAATCGCGGATGCACGCCAAACCTTAATCGAGTTGCATTCCGACCCTAAGGGTCCAAATCTAAACCTATTACGCCACTGTTATTCTTGACGTAGATCCATTATCCTTAGGATGGTGTCCATTCTCCAAATGGTTTTCTTGTTTCTTCTTCAGACGCATTGGTCGGTCCGTGTCTTCTTTGCCTCTAAGAGAACTGATTAATACATACAAAAAATACACTCCGTGTTGGTGGTTCCCAAGATCAAAATTCGCCCATCCATCACAGGAATAGAATAGCGGCCACATGTCGTAAACCAATCCACACCACGGAGGTCGAATTTCTATTCTCTCAGAGCCAGACACACACGATAAAATTAAAACTAATCGCGGATGCACGCCTAACCTTAATCGAGTTGCATTCCGACCCAAAGGGTCCAAATCTAAACCTATTACGCCATTGTTATTCTTGACGTAGATCCATTATCCTTAGGATGGTGTCCATTCTCCAAATGGTTTTCTTGTTTCTTCTTCACACGCATTGGTCGGTCCGTGTCTTCTTTGCCTGTAAGAGAACGGATTAATACATACAAAAAATACACTTGGTGTGGGTGGTTCCAAAGATCAAAATTCGCCCATCCATCACAGGAATGGAATAGCGGCAAAATGCCCTAAACCAATCCACGCCATGGAGGTCGAATTTCTAATCTCTCAGAGCCAGACACACAGGATAAAATTAAAACTAATCGCGGATGCACGCCTAACCTTAATCGAGTTGCATTCCGACCCTAAGGGTCCAAATCTAAACCTATTACGCCACTGTTATTCTTGACGTAGATCCATTATCCTTAGGATGGTGTCCATTCTCCAAATGGTTTTCTTGTTTCATCTTCAGACGCATTGGTCGGTCCGTGTCTTCTTTGCCTGTAAGAGAACGGATTAATACATAAAAAAAATACACTCCGTGTGGGTGGTTCCAAAGATCAAAATTCGCCCATCCATCACAGGAATGAATAGCGGCCATATGCCCTTAACCAATCCACGCCATGGAGGTCAAATTTCTAATCTCTCAGAGCCAGACACACAGGATAAAATTAAAACTAATCGCGGATGCACGCCTAACCTTAATCGAGTTGCATTCCGACCCTAAGGGTCCAAATCTAAACCTATTACGCCACTGTTATTTTAGACGTAGATCCATTATCCTTAGGATGGTGTCCATTCTCCAAATGGTTTTCTTGTATCTTCTTCAGACGCATTGGTCGGTCCGTGTCTTCTTTGCCTGTAAGAGAACGGATTATTACATAATAAAAATACGCTTGGTGTGGGTGGTTCCCAAGATCAAAATTCGCCCATCCATCACAGGAATAGAATAGCGGCCACATGCCGTAAACCAATCCACACCATGGAGGTCGAATTTCTATTCTCTCAGAGCCAGACACACACGATAAAATTAAAACTAATCGCGGATGCACGCCAAACCTTAATCGAGTTGCATTCCGACCCTAAGGGTCCAAATCTAAACCTATTACGCCACTGTTATTCTTGACGTAGATCCATTATCCTTAGGATGGTGTCCATTCTCCAAATGGTTTTCTTGTTTCTTCTTCAGACGCATTGGTCGGTCCGTGTCTTCTTTGCCTGTAAGAGAACTGATTAATACATACAAAAAATACACTCCGTGTGGGTGGTTCCCAAGATCAAAATTCGCCCATCCATCACAGGAATAGAATAGCGGCCACATGCCGTAAACCAATCCACACCATGGAGGTCGAATTTCTATTCTCTCAGAGCCAGACCCACACGATAAAATTAAAACTAATCGCGGATGCACGCCTAACCTTAATCGAGTTGCATTCCGACCCTAAGGGTCCAAATCTAAACCTATTACGCCATTGTTATTCTTGACGAAGATCCATTATCCTTAGGATGGTGTCCATTCTCCAAATGGTTTTCTTGTTTCTTCTTCACACGCATTGGTCGGTCCGTGTCTTCTTTGCCTGTAAGAGAACGGATTAATACATACAAAAAATACACTTGGTGTGGGTGGTTCCAAAGATCAAAATTCGCCCATCCATCACAGGAATGGAATAGCGGCCACATGCCCTAAACCAATCCACGCCATGGAGGTCGAATTTCTAATCTCTCAGAGCCAGACCCACAGGATAAAATTAAAACTAATCGCGGATGCACGCCTAACCTTAATCGAGTTGCATTCCGACCCTAAGGGTCCAAATCTAAACCTATTACGCCACTGTTATTCTTGACGTAGATCCATTATCCTTAGGATGGTGTCCATTCTCCAAATGGTTTTCTTGTTTCTTCTTCAGACGCATTGGTCGGTCCGTGTCTTCTTTGCCTGTAAGAGAACGGATTAATACATACAAAAAATACACTCCGTGTGGGTGGTTCCAAAGAACAAAATTCGCCCATCCATCACAGGAATGGAATAGCGGCCACATGCCGTAAACCAATCCACGCCATGGAGGTCGAATTTCTAATCTCTCAGAGCCAGACACACAGGATAAAATTAAAACTAATCGCGGATGCACGCCTAACCTTAATCGAGTTGCATTCCGACCCTAAGGGTCCAAATCTAAACCTATTACGCCATTGTTATTCTTGACGTAGATCCATTATCCTTAGGATGGTGTCCATTCTCCAAATGGTTTTCTGTTTCTTCTTCAGACGCATTGGTCGGTCCGTGTCCTCTTTGCCTGTAAGAGAACGGATTAATACATACAAAAAATAAACTCCGTGTGGGTGGTTCCCAAGATCAAAATTCACCCATCCATCACAGGAATGGAATAGCGGCCACATGCCGTAAACCAATCCACGCCATGGAGGTCGAATTTCTAATCTCTCAGAGCCAGACACACAGGATAAAATTAAAACTAATCGCGGATGCACGCCTAACCTTAATCGAGTTGCATTCCGACCCTAAGGGTCCAAATCTAAACCTATTACGCCATTGTTATTCTTGACGTAGATCCATTATCCTTAGGATGGTGTCCATTCTCCAAATGGTTTTCTTGTTTCTTCTTCAGACGCATTGGTCGGTCCGTGTCTTCTTTGCCTGTAAGAGAACGGATTAATACATACAAAAAATACACTCCGTGTGGGTGGTTCCAAAGATCAAAATTCGCCCATCCATCACAGGAATGGAATAGCGGCCACATGCCCTAAACCAATCCACGCCATGGAGGTCGAATTTCTAATCTCTCAGAGCCAGACCCACAGGATAAAATTAAAACTAATCGCGGATGGACGCCTAACCTTAATCGAGTTGCATTCCGACCCTAAGGGTCCAAATCTAAACCTATTACGCCACTGTTATTCTTGACGTAGATCCATCATCCTTAGGATGGTGTCCATTCTCCAAATGGTTTTCTTGTTTCTTCTTCAGACGCATTGGTCGGTCCGTGTGTTCTTTGCCTGTAAGAGAACGGATTAATACATAAAAAAAATACACTCCGTGTGGGTGGTTCCAAAGATCAAAATTCGCCCATCCATCACAGGAATGAATAGCGGCCATATGCCCTTAACCAATCCACGCCATGGAGGTCAAATTTCTAATCTCTCAGAGCCAGACACACAGGATAAAATTAAAACTAATCGCGGATGCACGCCTAACCTTAATCGAGTTGCATTCCGACCCTAAGGGTCCAAATCTAAACCTATTACGCAACTGTTATTCTAGACGTAGATCCATTATCCTTAGGATAGTGTCCATTCTCCAAATGGTTTTCTTGTATCTTCTTCAGACGCATTGGTCGGTCCATGTCTTCTTTGCCTGTAAGAGAACGGATTATTACATAATAAAAATACGCTTGGTGTGGGTGGTTCCCAAGATCAAAATTCGCCCATCCATCACAGGAATAGAATAGCGGCCACATGCCGTAAACCAATCCACACCATGGAGGTCGAATTTCTATTCTCTCAGAGCCAGACACACACGATCAAATTAAAACTAATCGCGGATGCACGCCAAACCTTAATCGAGTTGCATTCCGACCCTAAGGGTCCAAATCTAAACCTATTACGCCACTGTTATTCTTGACGTAGATCCATTATCCTTAGGATGGTGTCCATTCTCCAAATGGTTTTCTTGTTTCTTCTTCAGACGCATTGGTCGGTCCGTGTCTTCTTTGCCTGTAAGAGAACGGATTATTACATAATAAAAAAACGCTTGGTGTGGGTGGTTCCCAAGATCAAAATTCGCCCATCCATCACAGGAATAGAATAGCGGCCACATGCCGTAAACCAATCCACGCCATGGAGGTCGAATTTCTAATCTCTCAGAGCCAGACACACAGGATAAAATTAAAACTAATCGCGGATGCACGCCTAACCTTAATCGAGTTGCATTCCGACCCTAAGGGTCCAAATCTAAACCTATTACGCCACTGTTATTCTAGGCGTAGATCCATTATCCTTAGGATGGTGTCCATTCTCCAAATGGTTTTCTTGTTTCTTCTTCACACGTATTGGTCGGTCCGTGTCTTCTTTGCCTGTAAGAGAATGGATTAATACATACAAAAAATACACTTGGTGTGGGTGGTTCCAAAGATCAAAATTCGCCCATACATCACAGGAATGGAATAGCGGCACCATGCCGTAAACCAATCCACGCCATGGAGGTCGAATTTCTAATCTCTCAGAGCCAGACACACAGGATAAAATTAAAACTAATCGCGGATGTACGCCTAACCTTAATCGAGTTGCATTCCGACCCTAAGGGTCCAAATCTAAACCTATTACGCCACTGTTATTCTAGACGTAGATCCATTATCCTTAGGATGGTGTCCATTCTCCAAATGGTTTTCTTGTTTCTTCTTCAGACGCATTGGTCGGTCCGTGTCTTCTTTGCCTGTAAGAGAACGGATTAAAACATACCAAAAATACACTCCGTGTGGGTGGTTCCAAAGATCAAAATTCGCCCATCCATCACAGGAATGAATAGCGGCCACATGCCCTTAACCAATCCACGCCATGGAGGTCAAATTTCTAATCTCTCAGAGCCAGACACACAGGATAAAATTAAAACTAATCGCGGATGCACGCCTAACCTTAATCGAGTTGCATTCCGACCCTAAGGGTCCAAATCTAAACCTATTACGCCATTGTTATTCTTGAGGTAGATCCATTATCCTTAGGATGGTGTCCATTCTCCAAATGGTTTTCTTGTTTCCTCTTCAGACGCATTGGTCGGTCCGTGTCTTCTTTGCCTGTAAGAGAACGGATTATTACATAATACAAAAAACGCTTGGTGTGGGTGGTTCCCAAGATCAAAATTCGCCCATCCATCACAGGAATAGAATAGCGGCCACATGCCGTAAACCAATCCACCCCATGGAGGTCGAATTTCTAATCTCTCAGAGCCAGACACACAGGATAAAATTAAAACTAATCGCGGATGCACGCCTAACCTTAATCGAGTTGCATTCCGACCCTAGGGTCCAAATCTAAACCTATTACGCCATTGTTATTCTAGACGTAGATCCATTATCCTTAGGATGGTGTCCATTCTCCAAATGGTTTTCTTGTTTCTTCTTCAGACGCATTGGTCGGTCCGTGTCTTCTTTGCCTGTAAGAGAACGGATTATTATATAATAAAAATACGCTTGGTGTGGGTGGTTCCCAAGATCAATATTCGCCCATCCATCACAGGAATAGAATAGCGGCCACATGCCGTAAACCAATCCACACCACGGAGGTCGAATTTCTATTCTCTCAGAGCCAGACACACACGATAAAATTAAAACTAATCGCGGATGCACGCCAAACCTTAATCGAGTTGCATTCCGACCCTAAGGGTCCAAATCTAAACCTATTACGCCACTGTTATTCTAGACGTAGATCCATTATCCTTAGGATAGTGTCCATTCTCCAAATGGTTTTCTTGTTTCTTCTTCACACGCAATGGTCGGTCCGTGTCTTCTTTGCCTGTAAGAGAACGGATTAATACATACAAAAAATACACTTGGTGTGGGTGGTTCCCAAGATCAAAATTCGCCCATCCATCACAGGAATGGAATAGCGGTTACATGCCGTAAACCAATCCACGCCATGGAGGTCGAATTTCTAATCTCTCAGAGCCAGACACACAGGATAAAATTAAAACTAATCGCGGATGCACGCCTAACCTTAATCGAGTTGCATTCCGACCCTAGGGTCCAAATCTAAACCTATTACGCCATTGTTATTCTAGACGTAGATCCATTATCATTAGGATGGTGTCCATTCTCCAAATGGTTTTCTTGTTTCTTCTTCAGACGCATTGGTCGGTCCGTGTCTTCTTTGCCTGTAAGAGAACGGATTATTATATAATAAAAATACGCTTGGTGTGGGTGGTTCCCAAGATCAATATTCGCCCATCCATCACAGGAATAGAATAGCGGCCACATGCCGTAAACCAATCCACACCACGGAGGTCGAATTTCTATTCTCTCAGAGCCAGACACACACGATAAAATTAAAACTAATCGCGGATGCACGCCAAACCTTAATCGAGTTGCATTCCGACCCTTAGGGTCCAAATCTAAACCTATTACGCCACTGTTATTCTTGACGTAGATCCATTATCCTTAGGATGATGTCCATTCTCCAAATGGTTTTCTTGTTTCTTCTTCACACGCAATGGTCGGTCCGTGTCTTCTTTGCCTGTAAGAGAACGGATTAATACATACAAAAAATACACTTGGTGTGGGTGGTTCACAAGATCAAAATTCGCCCATCCATCACAGGAATGGAATAGCGGCCACATGCCCTAAACCAATCCACGCCATGGAGGTCGAATTTCTAATCTCTCAGAGCCAGACACACACGATAAAATTAAAACTAATCGCGGATGCACGCCTAACCTTAATCGAGTTGCATTCCGACCCTAAGGGTCCAAATCTAAACCTATTACGCCACTGTTATTCTTGACGTAGATCCCTTATCCTTAGGATGGTGTCCATTCTCCAAATGGTTTTCTTTTCTTCTTCTTTAGACGCATTGGTCGGTCCGTGTCTTCTTTGCTTGTAAGAGAACGGATTAATACATACAAAAAATACACTCCGTGTGGGTGGTTCCAAAAATCAAAATTCGCCCATCCATCACAGGAATGGAATAGCGGCCACATGCCGTAAACCAATCCACGCCATGGAGGTCGAATTTCTAATCTCTCAGAGCCAGACACACACGATAAAATTAAAACTAATCGCGGATGCACGCCTAACCTTAATCGAGTTGCATTCCGACCTTAAGGGTCCAAATCTAAACCTATTACGCCACTGTTATTCTTGACGTAGATCCATTATCCTTAGGATGGTGTCCATTCTCCAAATGGTTTTCTTGTTTCTTCTTCAGACGCATTGGTCGGTCCGTGTCTTCTTTGCCTGTAAGAGAACGGATTATTACATAATAAAAATACACTCCGTGTGGGTGGTTCCCAAGATCAAAATTCGCCCATCCATCACAGGAATAGAATAGCGGCCACATGCCGTAAACCAATCCACACCATGGAGGTCGAATTTCTATTCTCTCAGAGCCAGAAACACACGATAAAATTAAAACTAATCGCGGATGCACGCCTAACCTTAATCGAGTTGCATTCCGACCCTAAGGGTCCAAATCTAAACCTATTACGCCATTGTTATTCTTGACGTAGATCCATTATCCTTAGGATGGTGTCCATTCTCCAAATGGTTTTCTTGTTTCTTCTTCACACGCATTGGTCGGTCCGTGTCTTCTTTGCCTGTAAGAGAACGGATTAATACATACAAAAAATACACTTGGTGTGGGTGGTTCCAAAGATCAAAATTCGCCCATCCATCACAGGAAAGGAATAGCGGCCACATGCCCTAAACCAATCCACGCCATGGAGGTCGAATTTCTAATCTCTCAGAGCCAGACCCACAGGATAAAATTAAAACTAATCGCGGAAGCACGCCTAACCTTAATCGAGTTGCATTCCGACCCTAAGGGTCCAAATCTAAACCTATTACGCCACTGTTATTCTTGACGTAGATCCATTATCCTTAGGATGGTGTCCATTCTCCAAATGGTTTTCTTGTTTCTTCTTCAGACGCATTGGTCGGCCCGTGTCTTCTTTGCCTGTAAGAGAACGGATTAATACATACAAAAAATACACTTGGTGTGGGTGGTTCCAAAGATCAAAATTCGCCCATCCATCACAGGAATGGAATAGCGGCCACATGCCGTAAACCAATCCACGCCATGGAGGTCGAATTTCTAATCTCTCAGAGCCAGACACACAGGATAAAATTAAAACTAATCGCGGATGCACGCCTAATCTTAATCGAGTTGCATTCCGACCCTAAGGGTCCAAATCTAAACCTATTACGCCAATGTTATTCTTGACGTAGATCCATTATCCTTAGGATGGTGTCCATTCTCCAAATGGTTTTCTTGTTTCTTCTTCAGACGCATTGGTCGGTCCGTGTCTTCTTTGCCTGTAAGAGAACGGATTAATACATACAAAAAATACACTCCGTGTGGGTGGTTCCAAAGATCAAAATTCGCCAATCCATCACAGGAATGAATAGCGGCCACATGCCCTTAACCAATCCACGCCATGGAGGTCGAATTTCTAATCTCTCAGTGCCAGACACACAGGATAAAATTAAAACTAATCGCGGATGCACGCCTAACCTTAATCGAGTTGCATTCCGACCCTAAGGGTCCAAATCTAAACGTATTACGCCACTGTTATTCTAGACGTAGATCCATTATCCTTAGGATGGTGTCCATTCTTTAAATGGTTTTCTTGTTTCTTCTTCAGACGCATTGGTCGGTCCGTGTCTTCTTTGCCTGTAAGAGAACGGATTATTACATAATAAAAATACGCTTGGTGTGGGTGGTTCCAGAGATCAAAATTCGCCCATCCATCACAGGAATAGAATAGCGGCCACATGCCGTAAACCAATCCACACCATGGAGGTCGAATTTCTATTCTCTCAGAGCCAGACACACACGATAAAATGAAAACTAATCGCGGATGCACGCCTAACCTTAATCGAGTTGCATTCCGACCCTAAGGGTCCAAATCTAAACCTATTACGCCACTGTTATTCTTGACGTAGATCCATTATCCTTAGGATGGTGTCCATTCTCCAAATGGTTTTCTTGTTTCTTCTTCAGACGCATTGGTCGATCCGTGTCTTCTTTGCCTGTAAGAGAACTGATTAATACATATAAAAAAATACACTTTGTGTGGGTGGTTCCCAAGATCAAAATTCGCCCACCATCACAGGAATAGAATAGCGGCCACATGCCGTAAACCAATCCACACCATGGAGGTCGAATTTCTATTCTCTCAGAGCCAGACACACACGATAAAATTAAAACTAATCGCGGATGCACGCCTAACCTTAATCGAGTTGCATTCCGACCCTAAGGGTCCAAATCTAAACCTATTACGCCATTGTTATTCTTGACGTAGATCCATTATCCTTAGGATGGTGTCCATTCTCCAAATGGTTTTCTTGTTTCTTCTTCAGACGCATTGGTCGGTCCGTGTCTTCTTTGCCTGTAAGAGAACGGATTATTACATAATAAAAATACGCTTGGTGTGGGTGGTTCCCAAGATCAAAATTCGCCCATCCATCACAGGAATAGAATAGCGGCCACATGCCGTAAACCAATCCACACCATGGAGGTCGAATTTCTATTCTCTCAGAGCCAGACACACACGATAAAATTAAAACTAATCGCGGATGCACGCCAAACCTTAATCGAGTTGCATTCCGACCCTAAGGGTCCAAATCTAAACCTATTGCGCCACTGTTATTCTAGACGTAGATCCATTATCCTCAGGATGGTGTCCATTCTCCAAATGGTTTTCTTGTTTCTTCTTCAGACGCATTGGTCGGTCCGTGTCTTCTTTGCCTGTAAGAGAACTGATTAATACATACAAAAAATACACTCCGTGTGGGTGGTTCCCAAGATCAAAATTCGCCCATCCATCACAGGAATAGAATAGCGGCCACATGCCGTAAACCAATCCACACCATGGAGGTCGAATTTCTATTCTCTCAGAGCCAGACACACACGATAAAATTAAAACTAATCGCGGATGCACGCCTAACCTTAATCGAGTTGCATTCCGACCCTAAGGGTCCAAATATAAACCTATTACGCCATTGTTATTCTTGACGTAGATCCATTATCCTTAGGATGGTGTCCATTCTCCAAATGGTTTTCTTGTTTCTTCTTCACACGCATTGGTCGGTCCGTGTCTTCTTTGCCTGTAAGAGAACGGATTAATACATACAAAAAATACACTCCGTGTGGGTGGTTCCAAAGATCAAAATTCGCCCATCCATCACAGGAATGAATAGCGGCCACATGCCCTTAACCAATCCACGCCATGGAGGTCGAATTTCTAATCTCTCAGTGCCAGACACACAGGATAAAATTAAAACTAATCGCGGATGCACGCCTAACCTTAATCGAGTTGCATTCCGACCCTAAGGGTCCAAATCTAAACCTATTACGCCACTGTTATTCTAGACGTAGATCCATTATCCTTAGGATGGTGTCCATTCTCCAAATGGTTTTCTTGTTTCTTCTTCAGACGCATTGGTCGGTCCGTGTCTTCTTTGCCTTTAAGAGAACGGATTATTACATAATAAAAATACGCTTGGTGTGGGTGGTTCCCAAGATCAAAATTCGCCCATCCATCACAGGAATAGAATAGCGGCCACATGCCGTAAACCAATCCACACCATGGAGGTCGAATTTCTATTCTCTCAGAGCCAGACACACACGATAAAATTAAAACTAATCGCGGATGCACGCCAAACCTTAATCGAGTTGCATTCCGACCCTAAGGGTCCAAATCTAAACCTATTACGCCACTGTTATTCTTGACGTAGATCCATTATCCTTAAGATGGTTTCCATTCTCCAAATGGTTTTCTTGTTTCTTCTTCAGACGCATTGGTCGGTCCGTGTCTTCTTTGCCTGTAAGAGAACTGATTAATACATATAAAAAAATACAATCCGTGTGGGTGGTTCCCAAGATCAAAATTCGCCCATCCATCACAGGAATAGAATAGCGGCCACATGCCGTAAACCAATCCACACCATGGAGGTCGAATTTCTATTCTCTCAGAGCCAGACACACACGATAAAATTAAAACTAATCGCGGATGCACGCCTAACCTTAATCGAGTTGCATTCCGACCCTAAGGGTCCAAATCTAAACCTATTACGCCATTGTTATTCTTGACGTAGATCCATTATCCTTAGGATGGTGTCCATTCTCCAAATGGTTTTCTTGTTTCTTCTTCAGACGCATTGGTCGGTCCGTGTCTTCTTTGCCTGTAAGAGAACGGATTATTACATAATAAAAATACGCTTGGTGTGGGTGGTTCCCAAGATCAAAATTCGCCCATCCATCACAGGAATAGAATAGCGGCCACATGCCGTAAACCAATCCACACCATGGAGGTCGAATTTCTATTCTCTCAGAGCCAGACACACACGATAAAATTAAAACTAATCGCGGATGCACGCCAAACCTTAATCGAGTTGCATTCCGACCCTAAGGGTCCAAATCTAAACCTATTACGCCACTGTTATTCTAGACGTAGATCCATTATCCTTAGGATGGTGTCCATTCTCCAAATGGTTTTCTTGTTTCTTCTTCAGACGCATTGGTCGGTCCGTGTCTTCTTTGCCTGTAAGAGAACTGATTAATACATACAAAAAATACACTCCGTGTGGGTGGTTCCCAAGATCAAAATTCGCCCATCCATCACAGGAATAGAATAGCGGCCACATGCCGTAAACCAATCCACACCATGGAGGTCGAATTTCTATTCTCTCAGAGCCAGACACACACGATAAAATTAAAACTAATCGCGGATGCACGCCTAACCTTAATCGAGTTGCATTCCGACCCTAAGGGTCCAAATCTAAACCTATTACGCCATTGTTATTCTTGACGTAGATCCATTATCCTTAGGATGGTGTCCATTCTCCAAATGGTTTTCTTGTTTCTTCTTCACACGCATTGGTCGGTCCGTGTCTTCTTTGCCTGTAAGAGAACGGATTAATACATACAAAAAATACACTTGGTGTGGGTAGTTCCAAAAATCAAAATTCGCCCATGCATCACAGGAATGGAATAGCGGCCACATGCCCTAAACCAATCCACGCCATGGAGGTCGAATTTCTAATCTCTCAGAGCCAGACACACAGGATAAAATTAAAACTAATCGCGGATGCACGCCTAACCTTAATCGAGTTGCATTCCGACCCTAAGGGTCCAAATCTAAACCTATTACGCCACTGTTATTCTAGACGTAGATCCATTATCCTTAGGATGGTGTCCATTCTCCAAATGGTTTTCTTGTTTCTTCTTCAGACGCATTGGTCGGCCCGTGTCTTCTTTGCCTGTAAGAGAACGGATTATTACATAATAAAAATACGCTTGGTGTGGGTGGTTCCCAAGATCAAAATTCGCCCATCCATCACAGGAATAGAATAGCGGCCACATGCCGTAAACCAATCCACACCATGGAGGTCGAATTTCTATTCTCTCAGAGCCAGACACACACGATAAAATTAATACTAATCGCGGATGCACGCCAAACCTTAATCGAGTTGCATTCCGACCCTAAGGGTCCAAATCTAAACCTATTACGCCACTGTTATTCTTGACGTAGATCCATTATCCTTAGGATGGTGTCCATTCTCCAAATGGTTTTCTTGTTTCTTCTTCAGACGCATTGGTCGGTCCGTGTCTTCTTTGCCTGTAAGAGAACTGATTAATACATATAAAAAAATACACTCCGTGTGGGTGGTTCCCAAGATCAAAATTCGCCCATCCATCACAGGAATAGAATAGCGGCCACATGCCGTAAACCAATCCACACCATGGAGGTCGAATTTCTATTCTCTCAGAGCCAGACACACACGATAAAATTAAAACTAATCGCGGATGCACGCCTAACCTTAATCGAGTTGCATTCCGACCCTAAGGGTCCAAATCTAAACCTATTACGCAATTGTTATTCTTGACGTAGATCCATTATCCTTAGGATGGTGTCCATTCTCCAAATGGTTTTCTTGTTTCTTCTTCAGACGCATTGGTCGGTCCGTGTCTTCTTTGCCTGTAAGAGAACGGATTATTACATAATAAAAATACGCTTGGTGTGGGTGGTTCCCAAGATCAAAATTCGCCCATCCATCACAGGAATAGAATAGCGGCCACATGCCGTAAACCAATCCACACCATGGAGGTCGAATTTCTATTCTCTCAGAGCCAGACACACACGATAAAATTAAAACTAATCGCGGATGCACGCCAAACCTTAATCGAGTTGCATTCCGACCCTAAGGGTCCAAATCTAAACCTATTACGCCACTGTTATTCTTGACGTAGATCCATTATCCTTAGGATGGTGTCCATTCTCCAAATGGTTTTCTTGTTTCTTCTTCAGACGCATTGGTCGGTCCGTGTCTTCTTTGCCTGTAAGAGAACTGATTAATACATACAAAAAATACACTCCGTGTGGGTGGTTCCCAAGATCAAAATTCGCCCATCCATCACAGGAATAGAATAGCGGCCACATGCCGTAAACCAATCCACACCATGGAGGTCGAATTTCTATTCTCTCAGAGCCAGACACACACGATAAAATTAAAACTAATCGCGGATGCACGCCTAACCTTAATCGAGTTGCATTCCGACCCTAAGGGTCCAAATCTAAACCTATTACGCCATTGTTATTCTTGACGTAGATCCATTATCCTTAGGATGGTGTCCATTCTCCAAATGGTTTTCTTGTTTTTCTTCAGACGCATTGGTCGGTCCGTGTCTTCTTTGCCTGTAAGAGAACGGATTATTACATAATAAAAATACGCTTGGTGTGGGTGGTTCCCAAGATCAAAATTCGCCCATCCATCACAGGAATAGAATAGCGGCCACATGCCGTAAACCAATCCACACCATGGAGGTCGAATTTCTATTCTCTCAGAGCCAGACACACACGATAAAATTAAAACTAATCGCGGATGCACGCCAAACCTTAATCGAGTTGCATTCCGACCCTAAGGGTCCAAATCTAAACCTATTACGCCACTGTTATTCTTGACGTAGATCCATTATCCTTAGGATGGTGTCCATTCTCCAAATGGTTTTCTTGTTTCTTCTTCAGACGCATTGGTCGGTCCGTGTCTTCTTTGCCTGTAAGAGAACTGATTAATACATACAGAAAATACACTCCGTGTGGGTGGTTCCCAAGATCAAAATTCGCCCATCCATCACAGGAATAGAATAGCGGCCACATGCCGTAAACCAATCCACACCATGGAGGTCGAATTTCCATTCTCTCAGAGCCAGACACACACGATAAAATTAAAACTAATCGCGGATGCACGCCTAACCTTAATCGAGTTGCATTCCGACCCTAAGGGTCCAAATCTAAACCTATTGCGCCACTGTTATTCTAGACGTAGATCCATTATCCTCAGGATGGTGTCCATTCTCCAAATGGTTTTCTTGTTTCTTCTTCAGACGCATTGGTCGGTCCGTGTCTTCTTTGCCTGTAAGAGAACTGATTAATACATACAGAAAATACACTCCGTGTGGGTGGTTCCCAAGATCAAAATTCGCCCATCCATCACAGGAATTGAATAGCGGCCACATGGCGTAAACCAATCCACGCCATGGAGGTCGAATTTCTAATCTCTCAGAGCCAGATACACAGGATAAAATTAAAACTAATCGCGGATGCACGCCTAACCTTAATCGAGTTGCATTCCGACCCTAAGGGTCCAAATCTAAACCTATTACGCCATTGTTATTCTTGACGTAGATCCATTATCCTTAGGATGGTGTCCATTCTCCAAATGGTTTTCTTGTTTCTTCTTCAGACGCATTGGTCGGTCCGTGTCTTCTTTGCCTGTAAGAGAACGGATTAATACATACAAAAAATACACTCCGTGTGGGTGGTTCCCAAGATCAAAATTCGCCCATCCATCACAGGAATTGAATAGCGGCCACATGCCGTAAACCAATCCACGCCATGGAGGTCGAATTTCTAATCTCTCAGAGCCAGATACACAGGATAAAATTAAAACTAATCGCGGATGCACGCCTAACCTTAATCGAGTTGCATTCCGACCCTAAGGGTCCAAATCTAAACCTATTACGCCACTGTTATTCTAGACGTAGATCCATTATCCTTAGGATGGTGTCCATTCTCCAAATGGTTTTCTTGTTTCTTCTTCACACGCATTGGTCGGTCCGTGTCTTCTTTGCCTGTAAGAGAATGGATTAATACATACAAAAAATACACCTGGTGTGGGTGGTTCCAAAGATCAAAATTCGCACATACATCACAGGAATGGAATAGCGGCCACATGCCGTAAACCAATCCACGCCATGGAGGTCGAATTTCTAATCTCTCAGAGCCAGACACACAGGATAAAATTAAAACTAATCGCGGATGCACTCCTAACCTTAATCGAGTTGCATTCCGACCCTAAGAGTCCACATCTAAACCTATTACGCCACTGTTATTCTAGACGTAGATCCATTATCCTTAGGATGGTGTCCATTCTCCAAATGGTTTTCTTGTTTCTTCTTCAGACGCATTGGTCGGTCCGTGTCTTCTTTGCCTGTAAGAGAACGGATTAAAACATAATAAAAATACACTCCGTGTGGGTGGTTCCAAAGATCAAAATTCGCCCATCCATAACAGGAATGGAATAGCGGCCACATGCCGTAAACCAATCCACGCCATGGAGGTCGAATTTCTAATCTCTCAGAGCCAGACCCACAGGATAAAATTAAAACTAATCGCGGATGCACGCCTAACCTTAATCGAGTTGCATTCCGACCCTAAGGGTCCAAATCTAAACCTATTACGCCACTGTTATTCTTGACGTATATCCATTATCCTTAGGATGGTGTCCATTCTCCAAATGGTTTTCTTGTATCTTCTTCACACGCATTGGTCGGTCCGTGTCTTCTTTGCCTGTAAGAGAACGGATTAATACATACAAAAAATACACTCCGTGTGGGTGGTTCCAAAGATCAAAATTCGCCCATCCATCACAGGAATGGAATAGCGGCCACATGCCCTAAACCAATCCACGCCATGGAGGTCGAATTTCTAATCTCTCAGAGCCAGACACACAGGATAAAATTAAAACTAATCGCGGATGCACGCCTAACCTTAATCGAGTTGCATTCCGACCCTAAGGGTCCAAATCTAAACCTATTACGCCATTGTTATTCTTGACGTAGATCCATTATCCTTAGGATGGTGTCCATTCTCCAAATGGTTTTCTTGTTTCTTCTTCAGACGCATTGGTCGGTCCGTGTCTTCTTTGCCTGTAAGAGAATGGATTAATACATACAAAAAATAAACTCCGTGTGGGTGGTTCCCAAGATCAAAATTCGCCCATCCATCACAGGAATGGAATAGCGGCCACATGCCGTAAACCAATCCACGCCATGGAGGTCGAATTTCTAATCTCTCAGAGCCAGACACCGAGCATAAAAATAAAACTAATCGCGGATGCACTCCTAAACTTAATCGAGTTGCATTCCGACCCTAAGGGTCCAAATCTAAACCTATTACGCCACTGTTATTCTTGACGAAGATCAATTAACCTTAGGATGGTGTCCATTCTCCAAATGGTTTTCTTGTATCTTCTTCAGACGCATTGGTCGGTCCGTGTCTTCTTTGCCTGAAAGAGAACGGATTAATACATACAAAAAATACACTCCGTGTGGGTGGTTCCAAAGATCAAAATTCGCCCATACATCACAGGAATTGGAATAGCGGCCACATGCCGTAAACCAATCCACGCCAAGGAGGTCGAATTTCTAATCTCTCAGAGCCAGACACACAGGATAAAATTAAAACTAATCGCGGATGCACGCCTAACCTTAATCGAGTTGCATTCCGACCCTAAGGGTCCAAATCTAAACCTATTACGCCACTGTTATTCTTGACGTAGATCCATTATCCTTAGGCTGGTGTCCATTCTCCAAATGGTTTTCTTGTTTCTTCTTCAGACGCATTGGTCGGTCCGTGTCTTCTTTGCCTGTAAGAGAACGGATTAATACATACAAAAAATACACTCCGTGTGGGTGGTTCCAAAGATCAAAATTCGCCCATCCATCACAGGAATGAATAGCGGCCACATGCCCTTAACCAATCCACGCCATGGAGGTCGAATTTCTAATCTCTCAGAGCCAGACACACAGGATAAAATTAAAACTAATCGCGGAAGCACGCCTAACCTTAATCGAGTTGCATTCCGACCCTAAGGGTCCAAATCTAAACCTATTACGCCACTGTTATTCTAGACGTAGATCCATTATCCTTAGGATGGTGTCCATTCTCCAAATGGTTTTCTTGTTTCTTCTTCAGACGCATTGGTCGGTCCGTGTCTTCTTTGCCTGTAAGAGAACGGATTATTACATAATAAAAAAACGCTTGGTGTGGGTGGTTCCCAAGATCAAAATTCGCCCATCCATCACAGGAATAGAATAGCGGCCACATGCCGTAAACCAATCCACACCATGGAGGTCGAATTTCTATTCTATCAGAGCCAGACACACACGATAAAATTAAAACTAATCGCGGATGCACGCCAAACCTTAATCGAGTTGCATTCCGACCCTAAGGGTCCAAATCTAAACCTATTACGCCACTGTTATTCTTGACGTAGATCCATTATCCTTAGGATGGTGTCCATTCTCCAAATGGTTTTCTTGTTTCTTCTTCAGACGCATTGGTCGGTCCGTGTCTTCTTTGACTGTAAGAGAACTGATTAATACATACAAAAAATACACTCCGTGTGGGTGGTTCCCAATATCAAAATTCGCCCATCCATCACAGGAATAGAATAGCGGCCACATGCCGTAAACCAATCCACACCATGGAGGTCGAATTTCTATTCTCTCAGAGCCAGACACACACGATAAAATTAAAACTAATCGCGGATGCACGCCTAACCTTAATCGAGTTGCATTCCGACCCTAAGGGTCCAAATCTAAACCTATTACGCCATTGTTATTCTTGACGTAGATCCATTATCCTTAGGATGGTGTCCATTCTCCAAATGGTTTTCTTGTTTCTTCTTCAGACCCATTGGTCGGTCCGTGTCTTCTTTGCCTGTAAGAGAACGGATTAATACATACAAGAAATACACTCCGTGTGGGTGGTTCCCAAGATCAAAATTCGCCCATCCATCAGAGGAATGGAATAGCGGCCACATGCCGTAAACCAATCCACGCCATGGAGGTCGAATTTCTAATCTCTCAGAGCCAGACACCGAGCATAAAAATAAGACTAATCGCGGATGCACTCCTAAACTTAATCGAGTTGCATTCCGACCCTAAGGGTCCAAATCTAAACCTATTACGCCACTGTTATTCTTGACGAAGATCAATTAACCTTAGGATGGTGTCCATTCTCCAAATGGTTTTCTTGTATCTTTTTCAGACGCATTGGTCGGTCCGTGTCTTCTTTGCCTGAAAGAGAACGGATTAATACATACAAAAAATACACTCCGTGTGGGTGGTTCCAAAGATCAAAATTCGCCCATATATCACAGGAATGGAATAGCGGCCACATGCCGTAAACCAATCCACGCCATGGAGGTCGAATTTCTAATCTCTCAGAGCCAGACACACAGGATAAAATTAAAACTAATCGCGGATGCACGCCTAACCTTAATCGAGTTGCATTCCGACCCTAAGGGTCCAAATCTAAACCTATTACGCCACTGTTATTCTAGACGTAGATCCATTATCCTTAGGATGGTGTCCATTCTCCAAATGGTTTTCTTGTTTCTTCTTCAGACGCATTGGTCGGTCCGTGTCTTCTTTGCCTGTAAGAGAACGGATTAATACATACAAAAAATACACTCCGTGTGGGTGGTTCAAAAGATCAAAATTCGCTCATCCATCACGGTAATGGAATAGCGGCCACATGCCGAATACCATTCCACGCGATGGAGGACGAATTTCTAATCTCTCAAAGCCAGACACAGAGCATAAAATTAAAACTTATCGCGGATGCACGCCTAACCTTAATCGAGTTGCATTCCGACCGTAAGGGCCTAAATCTAAACCTATGACGCCAATTTTTCTTGACGCAGATTCATTATCTTTAGGTTGGTGTACATTCTTCAATTGGTTTATTTATTTTTTCTTCAGACGTATTGGTCGGTCCGTGCCTTCTTTCCCTGTAAGAGAGCGGATTAATACATCTACATCTACATAATACCCCAAAAGCCGCCGTAATGGCGTGTGGCGGGGGGTGTTAGGTCACCAACCGTTAAAACGAAAAACACCACATGCAATGAATAACACGTAAAATTACACCCCAGCAGCGCACACACTCATGCAAAACTCCCTTCATTCAATGCTCATGCAAACACATAATATAATATATAATACATGCATACAATACACTTGCTGCGAGGGGCTCCGAAGAGCAAAGCTCGCCACGCCATCACAGGAATGGTAGAGCGGCCACATGCCGAATACCAATCCATGCGATGGAGGACGAATTTCTAATCTCTCAGAGCCAGACACAGACCATAAAATTATAACTATTCGTTGATATACGCCTAACCTTAATCGTGAAGCATTCCGACCCTAAGGGTCCAAATCTAAATATAATACTCTCGTGCCTGTGCATTGGCGTTTCTTCCCATCTTCTCTCTGCTGCTGATTCTTGTTATCTTGAAGAGAGCGGATTATTGTATGCATGCAGAAAGGGTACATCATACAAGGAGTACAAAGATAAAAGCGTACAAAATACGGTGAGGAGTAACATCGGTACGACATCATACAGTTATTTCCCAAAAAATACCTTTAGTTCATTGATCAATGATTTTGGTACCATATTGCTTTTACTCTGCAGTGCATTGTCCTTCATTATGGTTATCATTATGTAACAATTTTTCGTATACCATTTAGACCCTATATCCAACGGATCCGTGGATTTAAACATTAAAGTGCCTTGCTTTTTGACCAGTAATGAATTTTTTTTACAGCACACTTTCTCATCCATTTTGGACCAACTCTGTGTATCACCTTTATACCTTAATTGGTATTATACTGAGTTTCTGCACTCAATGCACAGCAATTTTAGTGATTCTATTACCATTATCTTAAAATATTTAGTCCGTTGGCATAATATCTGTTAGCAAGTTATGCATCTCGTCTAGATGCAATCAAATTCCATTGCTTAATTTCAATTAGTTCTTTTTTATCGTTATTTCCTTTTTTTACCTATTTTTTTCCTCCTGTAAAAAATCAGAAAAAAATATACGGTAGTTTATAGTTTGATTGATTGAACAGATATCTAATCCAATTAATATGGGATTATATGTATAATTCTCATTAATTCTCCGTTTCCTAGGAGAATTTTTTTTATATCCCACGTTCACTCCAATGAAAATGCCCCAAAAAAATAGCTAAGATTACCAAAAATAAATTTTTGGCTGTATTGCATTTTCGCCGCATATATTCAATTATTTTAACTGATCGAAGCCAATATAGAAATAGTCTATACGTTATTCTGAACTTAACACAAAAATGCTTTGAAATTTACATGAAAGAAATTCCATGAAATGATACTCTTCTTAATGCTAAAAAATATTAAACAAGGTATGGTGTAAGTGTGCTAAGAGCAATGGACAAGGGCCTTTTACTAAAATGGAGACTGCTTTAAAATTAAGTTATTAATTTTTCTATTGCACTGAACGTTTTTTTATTTGCAAACGTATTACTGTAGTAGTACTAGTATTTAGGAGAGGCGATCGACAGCAGGGTCGAAGTGGATGGGCAGGAAAGGATGAATGGTGGAGAGAAAATTGGTGACGCCATTCGCCTGCTCTTAACGAAAGGCTACGGACGGCGTACTCACTCAAAGTGCCCTCCACAAAGCACCTCAAGTAGGTGTCACGATATCACTGAAAAATATTCAACACCACCGGGATTTCAACCCGGGCCCTTTAGGCAGGAAGCCAGTACGATAGTCCCTGCACCATCTCAGAACTATGGTATTCCTATGAGAGATTCACGAGAGTTTCAAATGCTAAAAAAGTTCCTCAGGTGAAAAGAAGTTCGAATGCCCTAAATATTACACCCAAAAAACAATATGAAGGCCGTTAGATGTCTGATTTTCGATTAACCGCAAAATTGCTTATCAGAAGTCATTGAAAACAGTTCAATAAACTATTTTTGACATCGAATGCAATACGATAAGGTATGTTCGTCTCTCTAATTAAAAGTAGCCTAATCTCATGACATAGGTGTTACAAACTGGTGATTCAAATATTAGTAATGAGAGAAACACTGATAAAGTTCTTAGTTAAAAATTTTAGGATTAGGAATTCTGGGAGTCTTATTTCCCTCCCGAATGCCTTCTTAATAACGTAATACAGACAAAATAGTATAGCCTCGATTTAACACTTATGCTCCTCCCTCATTCATGACCTCTTCTGGGTGACGCACACGCGAGGGAGAGGTGGACAATCCAGCATGCAATTGCATTTATGAGAAGCCATTTGGTGTAACCGGACGAGGTAGTTCAATGACAAGGGTAGTTCAAACAAGTGACCCCTCATTTAGAACATTGCGTCATGATTTGAAATTGCAAAGTATGCATTATTGTGGATGATGGATTGATGGTGGTGCGTTCCATGCTATTTCAATATTTCAAACAATAAATTATTTAACCAAGGACAATTAAAGCACTACGTAAAATTGGGGACTTTTGTTTAGGGACGCCAAACGTGAATATATAACATCGGAATCAATAAGGATACACTCGAAGATGCTGGAAAAATCAACTTACAAACATCGCCGTATTATTGACCCATAAGACCCTCATTGTCAAAATACGTAGATATCTCATCAACAGAATAATCACTGACGTCAAAAACACACCCGTCCGATGCTCCAAATTTTTGATACCAAAAAACGTTTTAGTTTAAAAATCGCAGAAATCGCAGAACCTTCATAACCTTAAACTCGGCGCCACAGAGAGCTTATAAAGCAAATGGAACGAGTAAGTATATCTTCATGAATAGCAATCTATACACGCGAAAAGGTTTTTCTAAAGAGGCAGGGGTCTCTATAGTAGTCTAATTGGCTCAATAGACAGAATCACGAGTGCAGAATATCACCTACCCATACACACGCCGCTGCACGTAATTACAACACCGATTACATTTTCAGTAACATTGATTCTCCCGCGTACAACAATTATGAAGACATTCTTTTTAAAAAAATCGTTTTTTTGAGAAATATCCATAGGGGGAGAGGAAACAAAAGACGGGGAAGCGAGGGAATCTTAACTACGGCCTTCCATGGCAGAGGTCAATTCGACGTGGACGACCTTAAGACTGATCAATGCATGCATAGAAAAGAAAGTAATATAAATATTTTAAGATATTGCAAAAATTATTCAACTTACAATTATTCCCATTCGCTTGATTCACCGAAGTTTCATTCCTTTGAACTCGTAATTTCATTTCTGCACCTCCTTCCATTTCCATATCTCTCGCTCACACAAAACACTGATTTTCTTCCATTTTCACTAAATCTTTATCGACACACACAACGATCGCACCACTGAAATTAATTCCAAAACAGGTTAGATAAAAGTCGAAACACTCCAGAATGTGCGTGAAAAAGTTTTCCATTCTTCTTATAAAATCGGCTTTCAAAAGAATCCCTAATTCCTACCTAACCACTATTAAATTCTACTTGTGCCCTTAAACGCCGTTTGTTTGTTGCAATGAGAAAATATATTCTATGAAATTTCCATTTAAAATAGTTGCAAGTAATTGATCATCGGAGTGCAAAAATGCGTAATGTATCGTTTGGCTAACGGCAATCGTGAATTGAAGCCACGAGTGTTCGAAACACGGAATTTATCGTCACTAATGGAGCAATTTCCCCCGAAGAAAGAAATATCAACTCTTGCCTGAGCCAGAGGGAGATCCTAGTAAAATGGGGCGGGGTGCGCTGGATAAGTCTTAGCCCTCGTTGACCTTGGCCTTTTACTAAAACGCGTTCGCTCATTCAATTTGAACCGCCTCCGCGTTTTTACGGCCAACGTTGACACGCGTTGAGCATCTGTTCTTTAAAGTTTATTTAATACTCTAGATTACTTAATCGCTGAGTAGCGGACGAAATTCAAAAATCCTGGGTGAAAGAACGGTGAATCCAGTGGACTGACTTCGGGTGATTAAATGTCAGAAAATATTGAGGTTAGGTGAATTAAGAGAAGGAAATAGATAGAGAGTTTTGTTCCCAGAGGTAAAAAGAATACATCAGTAATCTTAAAGATTATTATAATTTGCAACGACTTGTTTCTTCACGTGCCACAACGTAACCGTCGTCCCCGAAATAATTAGGTACATTTTGAAACCAATCGGAATGGCACTATTTCCCGTTTCATTGTAAATTATGATGTAATTTCCATTTTCCATAGCAAACATCAAATAGACAATTTACTAGCACTCGCACGAAAAATCAGTCGACACTTGTGTTCCATAATTACGAGGGAATTGACATATCCGTCGCTTTCGCATTCATTATTCAGGTAATTACTTCGTGCTGAAAGAATTACACCTTTTTGCACCCCGAATTAGCTTGAGAACCTAAAGACCGATTGTCGGCATTTAACCGCAGGCAACCAACATTAATCATTGAAGCCACGAATATTAGACAAGTAATCAGTCACCTCCATCCAGCACGACGACACATGACCATCTGAGCGGATAAGTCAATCGAAGGAATAGCACGTGACCAAAACCGTTGGATGACGTCATTTTTTAAATTTGAAAATGTGCCATTAAGCTGATTTTTAAGAAGTAAAGAAAGCCTACATGAAACATATCCATTAAAATTTTGATAGGGTAATTTTTAAACATTTTTCTCTTAATTAATTAATATTTTCCAAATTCCATATTATTTTTGTTTAGTACATCAATTGACCGCTTGAGTACGATTTATTACTACAAGATGGCGCCATTGAAAATAGATAATCACTTGAACATGGGATCTCGGCACGCTGATTTGTACGCGGCTGAGGCGCGCAATTGCACCGAGACGCACACGTACCTGAGAAATATCGGATCGGATATTTTTCTCGCGGTCTTTCCTTCGCTTCTCCCGGCAACAATTCCTATTGTCCACTCTCCTGGTAAGAAGTCTTATTCTTTCCTCTTGAACATATCTTGGTTACTTCATAATTTTCACATTTCTAGCTCGCTAACTTGATACGATCTGCCTCGGTGAACAAAGCACTGCTTGACAGACGTTCCTTCGACATACAAAAGCAGGATCCTGCAGGCGCTTCTAACTGTCGAATATTGTGGAAAGTGACCAAACGGATACTAACATTCAACGAAGCTGGATGAATCTCTCTCTCTCTGGTCGTACCTTGAGAACCTAAAGGCCATTTATCGGCATTTAACGGACGAGAATCTAAGGAAAACTGGGCGCAGTAGAATTTCTTGCCAGCCTGAAATGTGTTCTACCTGACATGAAGGGAACGCCTTTGTAGTGACCGCGAACACAGTATTAATTGCATTTTTCTGCGTTTTTTCGTATGTTCTCGTGCTTCTAAATGTTCGCTCGTTTTAGCGTCCCTGGTGTGCTAAATGTTTTTGAAGCGACATGGACTGTAAGTAATGCGTGTTTTAAGTAGACGGATGAAATCTGTGACGCACTTAGTACTCAGAGAAAAAAGGTGTGTTGCTCACTGCATAACGTGACCCCTTGTAATTTCATTGAACTTGTAGGCAATAACATGCAATGAGACCCTCATATACGTGTTTGGAAGTTAAGTTACGTCATATTTTTACCTGTTTCAGTGGTTTGATGAATGCGAGCGGAAGTATATTCTTGGAGAATGGTCAAGCTAAGAAAGTCTTCTCTCAGAAAAGCTCAGAAGAAGGAATGTAACCGAAAGGGCAGTCCGAAAGATAGAAGGAATTGGATTGACATTCCGAGAATGCAAGGACGGGAGCGACTGTAAGTAGCATGCATTCACCATGTTCCTCTACGTTTGGTGAAGTTATATTTAGTGCAAACACTTCTCCAAGTCCCTGTATTAGGGTAATTACTATCGAATGAGCACAGTATTATTTTTACAAAAAGAGACCTACACTCTTTCCCTTTAATTTATGCACTACAGTCTTGACCCTGCATAATGATTGAACTCAGTGCAGTGTCTTATTTGACGTAGTCTAACACTTTCCTGGTCGTAATTATGCATCCTACAAGTGGCGTTATTTCTTGAGTCACTCACGGGCACTTAGCGTACTTCGTTATTAGATAAAGGTTATTGGGTTCCTGATTTTGTCATTCAAAATCCAGCGCCTGCTTTATCTTACTCTTCATATCTACCTCAGAATGTACTGAGGTATTTACCACAGTTAGTTACTCTCATTTAACTCCATTTTTCGAGAGTGGTGGATCAAAGTCAGTCAAGTTCAGAAGTTGATACAAGAAAGTCATTAATGTCTTTCATCACTTTACCATATGCTTGAAGGTAACAAAATTTTGAACTTACCTGATCCCGTGCTGCGTGAGCGAACATTTATTTGAATTTGTAGTCGGCGGGTTTATTTTTGAACCTACATTGTCACGATGCAATACGAGTTTCTGTATGAACCTTTGGCCCAAACCTCTAAGGGACCTTTGTGACATTGAGGAAGTATTTAAACTCTTAGAAACACTCAAACCATTGAAGCAAGGGAGCGTATCCGACAAGTTACGCCAATTCCGTCATAAATTGACTTTGTTTGCAATTAAAAAATTAACGTATGTTATTAATTAAATCTTCTTAACATTGACTGAGAAAAAATATTAATTTCCTTCGTATGCTTATAGTGTAGACATTGTAAAAGGGTTTGAGAGTGAGTTCTGTAGCGCTCTCTGTCCGTCCATTCAGCGTTTCAAAGATGAGATGAATCTGTTACAAGGAAAGAGAGAGACGGAAATAATGAGTAGAGCAAATTATGATTATCAGTACTGTGGCTGAAAATTCAATACCCCTTTTTTCCTCATTCGCTATTTTACCGCGGAATCTCATATAACTCAGAGGCTTGCTGTAAACTTATTAACCATAAATGGAGAGATTAGGCTAAGTGACGCAAACATATGGCTGAGTTTCTTGTTATTTCCCGCCATTTAAGGATTCAACCAAGAACCAATTTATTCCTTTTTTCTCACAACTTCTCACCCTTAGATGCAGCACACATTGACTTTCGTTTTTGCATTATTTGACCGAATATCCTCCTGTCACGTGACTCAACTCCCTTCACCTTCCACTTTGCGTTCCTAACGTTAAGAATATGCACAGTGGTTCCTTCTCATTTCGTGATGTTTGCAATCATCATTTCCTTAGTTCCCTTTTCAACGTTTTATATTGATCTATCTTCTCCATCTCCATATCACAAGACCTAACCGCCGATACCTTATACCTTTCAACAAATGCAAAAAATCCACGAATAACTGGGCTTCCTTAAACATTTGGGTTTATTTTCAATTCCAAACCAAAGAGAGAGGCATATGGATTTTTAACCACATTTTCAATGGTTTCTAGCCATACTGACATCGCATATTCCATTCTAAAATACTGGGGCTGCTTTCACCGAAAGTATTTCTGTACATGCCCATACTTTTTAATGCCTGCTTGACCAAATCTGTCTTTGCTTGACTCTGTAGTTAACTTCGTTTATGCGGTATTCTACTGTTTCAGGCTTCACTTTGTGGAAGTATTTAATATCCATACTATGAAGACTCTATGTACTTTTTCGCAGACTTTTATTTTCGTTCGTTTATTTTATTTTATTACTTTCCATTTCTTACTCTCCGAATTGACCTGAAGTGCACATTAAGATGATTTCAATGAACCGCTCAAGGTCTTTTGTTGCGCATATTAAAATAATTGAAAATCTCTCCCTTCTCAGGACTCTTCCGATTGTCGTTCTATCGTTTCCCTGCGTGCGTGCCAGACTTCATGACTGCATAACATGCATTGCCTTACTATCGAGCTCCTAAATTTCCCCGATGCCCAAAATACATCTTCAGTATGTTTTATCGCCCTTATGGAATCATGCAAATGCATAACAGGATATCAGTGAGCATGGAATTTCGGAAAAAAATTGACTTTACCGTTATCCAGCATAAAATCTGAGACAAAGCTTAGGATATTTTTTATTTCAATAAAATACGTTTTTTCTCTGCTACGTGACATAATATTGCTGATGCTGAATTGATGAAAACTAAATTGCATATTCCATTGGCTTATTCCATTTCAAAAAGGTAATCTCTCGCAATGACCGTCGGTCAGTCGATTTCGTCTAAATTTTTCAAAAACCTAAAACTTCAGAAGTAAGTTCTTTGGGTTAAATATTAATAGATTCAGGAAAAACATTGCGGGGAAGAAATAAACCTAAATCTGCAATTTTTTCATGTAGGGCATAGAAATAATACTAACTTAGAAACCAACGATATTTTCGGCTCACTCTAAATGAAAGAAGGCACTTTGCTTTTTCATATAGAATTTTTTTAATACTGAAACATGTAATTTGGGATTGATATTACGCTGCTCCTGCAATAGCCATTTCAAAGATTTCTCCCGGAAACGGATGGTGGCTTCCTTTGGTTTAAATTAAAGTAGTCGTTACCAAAATGGATTCATTTTTTCATCCACCTAAATATTAATTTTCAGTATAGCATTGGAATGTTTAATTTGCGATGGGTAAATAAAGGGTCTTTGCCTTTGAACGACAAGCCTGTAATTTGCAATGTTTCAAATGCTTTTATGTAAGTTGTCAAGAAATATTTTTATCTTGGTGGATTATAAATATGTAAGTTTCTTATCGTAGGAGTTTGAGATTTTTTGTGGAAGTCTTGTGTATTCGGAGAAGTGAAATATCCGCTAATGCTCGTTATAAAAGCTGTTTAATGAATTGCATTTCTTTCTAAGACTCCTTTGTTAGAGAACCCACCTTCTGAAACAATTAAAAATGCTCACATGATCCACCTTGCCTGTTTACAGCCTCATTTGAATGTTAATCCTCAACTTCTTATTCCACAAGAATCTCTTTTTATCGCCTTCTTCTCGATCATTGGGAACCTAAAACCCGGTTTGTCCAACGGGCGTAACAAAATGTTTCGCTCCCTTGACCTCCTTTGGCTGGATTATCCGCAAATCTACTAAGTTGCTATGTTTCCTTGAACCCATCTCTTCTTCCGTCAGCCTCTTTTTTTATCCTTGCTTCTCTTATCATTTTCCCCGTGAATGCATTTAAAATCATGGCTGATTATGCACCTACCCACCTTGCCTAACGCTCCCCATCCAGATCCACTATCTGCTACCCTTACCATGCAATCAGAAAACACATTTTAATTTTATTCTCAGTAATACACGCATTGAATATATTAACCCGAAGCGATCCATGATGATCGAATTTCAACTTTCCCGCTCCTCAAAAACTTTGCATTTATACTTAGTCGGTTTAATACGGAAAGATTACTTCCATATCATTTTACTTATATTCAAGTTTACATATACGGAGTGTTTATTTAGTCGGAATATTATGTAATATTTACTTCCTTGGTGACCGAAGATGAGACGCTAAAATAAAACTCTGACTTCAGTTTGTTTGTTTCATTTATAAATGCATTTATCGATCGGTTACAAGAGGTAGCAAATGTTGGTTGCATTACAAAGGGGTGAGGTGGTAAAAGGTAGCCGAAAGTAATTGAAGGGCTGCCCCTATGGGCCCTTCTCTCGTTCCGGGATCATGCCGTTTGACGGCCATCCACATGTGCGCCATTCAATCGCGGACTTTCATTTCGGGAACGTCTGCCACAGCAACAAAAGAAGGACGACGCGCCCCTAATCCTTTCCTCTCCCCTCTTGCCCCTCCCCAAACTCATTTTTGTTGTTAGTACTTCACGGTATAATGGTCGCATTTACAGATATCCTTTTAGTCGCCATCAGATTCAATTTTTCCGCGGAATGGAATCCATTCGCTCCGTTATTTGTGAAAGTTCAACGCCGCGTGCCCGGCGCCTCCTCTCGGCTATCGTTGGATGGTTCCTAGAGCGAAGGGAAGGAGTGGCCGCGCGAAGTAAGTTGTCATTGGCAAGATAGCTTTCCTGAGGCTGCTATTTTTGACATAGATTTCAATTTACTTTTCGTCACCTCATAGTAATTCAAGAATATGGCAAAGGTCTTATTGTTAAGTATGTTCTCATTTTTTTAATATTGGTCGTCTTCAGAAGAATGTCCCGTCATCACGACCGATGTAAAGGCAGGGCACAACCTCGCGGCGGGATGCTGGTTCGGATGTGCCATGAAGAGCGAGATGTAACTGATCATGCCTGCTATAAGTTCACTCTGATTTTAAATATTCGACGTAAACTAAAAAAGAATATAATCTTCTTACTAAATATATCGATCATTCCCTAATTTAAAAAAACGGGGAATCGAATCTTGTCCAATTTATTATCATTTTAATAATTATATTGCAGGCCTTCTCCGAAAGAAATATCGGGCAAGTGTACGAACATTCCGCAGATGCAGGACATCTGTACATCATTGGTGGTGAGTGATTTATCTTATTACTGTTAGTAGCAACTGGTGTTCTCGGTGTTTTAGTCCTTGTGGCAAGGATGGGAAGGTGCATCTAAGAGTGGGGCTGCCCTGAACACCTTAACGGTTGCCGTTGACAAGGCCATAAAACCTGGAAATAGCCCAGCACACATTACCTTTCAGCTGTTTGGAAATCTTATCATTCAGACTGTATCCAAATCTCTCTCGAGCAACGGACGGCGGTTACCAGGCCACGTCAATGTCAATTAGATCGGCGTCACCGGTGTTTAGCCCCAGGAGAAGACTACGCCAGCACTAGCCAGGCCACTCTCGTCATCCCCTTAGTACATCACCACCATATCCTACGCGAAATCCGTCCCCCATTCTCAGCATGGGAGAACAGGAGCCCCCGGCATGGGCCCTAGCCCTACAATCTCAGTTCCAAACAATATCGCAAGAACGGCAAACGTTAAAACAATCGCAACTTCTACCGGGGCAGCAAAGGGCACCTACGCCATTACCACCTGCCCCGATGACGGCGCCGGAAAGGACCTTCGCGGCTTTACGCTCTCCGCACCCTCCAACGTGGATCGAGCCACCGCCAGATAACGAAGAAGTCCTGACCTTATGCCACCAGGTCAAGGAGGCACGCTCATCAAAGAAGTTTCTTGATACTATGGTTTTTTGAATTTTTACCGAGGACCGTCTATATATTAATACGTTTTGAATCTCTCATTCAATTTTCCGTCCGTTTGCATTTGATTCGTATTAAAGCAACTATTGCTAGCACTGATTTATCCCTTACTTTAAAGCTACGTAATTTGGCAAAGAAGACTTAAGAGGCCAACTTATTGGCCTAGGCTCTGAAATTCACTTTAATCTAAAGAAAGCCTTGCATTGCTCGAATATCGTAGTCGTAGCCGCAGACCTGTAGTGAACACCGGAACGGTTGCGGGGGTTCCTACTCAATCGTATCGCCGGCTGAAGATCAAAGGACGCCGCGATATCCATGCAGAACGTACGCAACCTCTGATTTACACCTTGCCCTCGGCTCCAAACCATAGGCCCACGATCAATCCTCGAGGGGACAAACCTGCAGATTGAGAGCGTCACATCAACCCCCTCGAAACCACCCACCCGCTTTACTTCCGAGTTCAAGTCCCTGAAGGAATTTACAATCTCTTCAGATCCACGGTCGACGCCATCGTTGAGCCAACATGAGTCACGACCCGCCGCCTGGAACACTTGGTGCTTGCAGCCGCCGCTCCAACCGTCTTCGTCACACTGGGGAAAGCTGCCACCAGGAATGCACTATGCCGTCAGGTGCTGTCTCACACCCTCCCGGTCTGCCCTCTCCCACAATGGGACCATCACACGTCTAACGATACTGCTACCAGAAACCCCTGCAGATACCGCTGGGCGTTCCTCCGATAGCACCTGATATCTGTTGGAGACGGGGATGAGGTTTGCCTTCGCATCTCCCCTCCCTCGCCGCAGCGTTAAGTTTTTCCCGCTGCCGCGTCAGTCAACCTTCCAATCATCCGGTTTCCAGAATTGCACCTCTCCTCCATCTAAGGATCGGACTCCGGGCGGCCTCTTGATCACTCCGCTGTATGTAACTAATTTAATACACCATTGTGAAATTTGATTTAGCCGCAACAATATTTACTTTGCAAGAGTTGTGCTTCAAGTAGCTCACTTATGAAAAAGTGTTGATTGAATGTCAGCCAGACACATTTATTACAATGGATTACATGACTTGTCCCTCGCATTGATGCAAGTGAATTCCTTTTCTTTTAACATTTCAAGTGGTTCTGCTACACTTTTCCACATTTTCAACGAAACGACCGTAAAATATTAACAATAATGGAAATGCAAACAGGTGTTGAAGGATTTTATATTACTACTATGATTCGTTTTTTAGCTTTATATTTTTTAAACGAGGTGTTTCGGTGTGGAAAAAATTATTTATATATAATTTTCCAAAGAATGATGTTATTTTATTTAACATTCTGATGACTTGTTGACTTTTCACCTATATTTGATATAATTTTGTAAAAAAAATTAAATTTATTTATTCATTGTCCTTACTTTGAGCAAAGCAGGCTGCAAAAAATCGTCTAAATATATGTAAATGTAAACATAATTGAAAATGGCTAATAAAAGATCGCTTTCAAAAAATCTAAATATATGTTTTGCGTACACTAAAGTTAACATTTTTTATGCGTAATTAAGGCATTATTGAGGATAATATTTTTACCTGTTTCACATTTTGATTAATATTAGTAGTTTTCTAAATTTTCATTCTGAATTTGTACTAATGGTAAAACATTTGAATTATTGTAGAATAAATAATATTCAAGGAAAGGATAAATTTAAAAAAAATTGAACTGCCGCTAAAGTCGGAGTTACTTTAATACATTAATGTCCTAAATAAGAGTATTTTAAATAATATATTTAAAATATTTTAACATTGCGATCATAGCAATTAATTAAAATGAGATGTTGTTTGAAAAAAAATGTAATAATGTGGTGAAGTCATGTTAAATGCCGTTCAATGTTCCTATATAAATATTATTCTTATTCTTCATGTGTGCCTCACTTTGATAATATCCCAAAGTAAGATTTATGTTGACTTGTCGTTCAGAAGCTAATCCTTGAAAAAGTAATTCCTATAGCTGGTCACTGTTGCCATACCCTTGCTAAAATAAAGATGATATCCTTAAGCTTTACGCAGTAATAACGACCTTGGGCCATCCTAATGATACCATCCTCATTCATGTCCCTGTTCCTCGATCCTCATTCTCCTTCGTTGTTTCTAGAGACAGGCCAACTACATCCTTACCTGAACTTGTTCTTCCCATGCTAGTTAAAGTCTGCATACCATTAACAAGAGATATAACCACTCTTCCAAATGGTTCTCCACTTCCGGTAAGCAAACATCACAAGCGCGTATGATAACAGATATTCCCGGACATTGAGCAACAAGTGAACGGATCATCTTAAGAGAAGAAATAAATATATTAACCTGCTGCACAAAAAAAAGTTAAGAAAATTTGATTATTTATCTAGAATTTACATTTATAATGAATCAATGAAGTGCAAGTGGATGAACCCTTCCTTCGGTTTGGGAATGGAGAAATGGACCTGGGTTACGATAAAATACTAGGTGTACTGACAGCTGCAACTTAACCAGTGGAAGAAGTGTATGTCGGCCATCACTTATCTTCAGCACAGGGAAGCAAGGAGAAAATCTCTCTGCTGAAGCTGAAGGGTCGTAAGCATGGATATGGCAGGTATGGTGAATGGATGATACGGTTCTCGCACATTGAACTCCAGTGAACAGCCCACCCGGAAATACTAGTTAGGGATTGGGTCGGCATACACACTCGCAACAATCGGGAATGGGTTTCCCATCCATGCGACTCGTGTTCTTATAAATTTAAAAATTGATATCCCGATTCCTTCTTGAGGTGTTTTTTGAGAGAATTATAAGATGGAATTATAGCAGCAGCGACGAAGGGGCTTTTGACTTGAGGAAAGGGAGACGTCCTCGGTCTCCCTCACTCCAGCTGCCCTGATTAATAGTCGTGGCCCGCAGACGTGGTTGAAACAGGTGCCTTTAAAATTATTGAGTTATGTGCAGTGTTAGTGCATACCCTTCGAATTTATTTTCTGTATTTACTACATCAATTTTCTAAGAGTTCTGCATATTCTGCGAAATCTATTTAGGTACCTTTAATCGAGTGTAAATTCAAAAATAAGACGCATAGCTACATTTCTGTGCATCGCTTATGCCGATCATATTCTCCAGGATTTAATAGTGCCAGTGAGTGTTGGAATCCAAAGTGAAATCATGTGCTGTACCTGAATCTTCCCCCTTTAGTAAATATCGCATTGCTAACTTATTGGCACACCCAGAAAACGGCAGAAAGCAAGACGACCCACTCAGTACAAGGAAGATTTACTACGTGGTACACAAGTGGTAACAGAATGAAAGTAGTGCTCATAGCCTCAATTATAATAAAATTCACATATTCATAGATTAGTCAGTTTTTTCACCTCTCTTTACGTAATGACAGCTGATTGATACACTTTGGATAGTCACCGATCTAAATGACATTAACTCCTTAATTCCTGACAAGATAAGTTTATTTGCTATCCATACGGTAGTAACAGAATTATCCGTATTAATGAGGAATTGGCAGCATTAGGCAGATGAATTAAGTGACAAACAACACAACTGCGATACTTGGAAATCATAATTTAACTTAAAAAACACCATAGTAATGTGTTTTGCGAAAAAAAACAAAGTAAATTGCGGTGGGTTGATGGTAAAATATATACGAGATTTATTTGGACAAGCTATGATAGGATTTATTAGAAGAGCACGGCAGAATTTTATATGAAGGAGAAATGTTATGTATCGCTGGTTAGGCCTCCGTAAGACTATGATGAAAGTATGTGCATGAATATTAATTTATTCGTGACCGGATCATTTTGAAGTGCAGTAGCTATGCTGGGAATCGCTCACGAAGCGAAACTTAAATTAGAGTTTTGATCCCTTGCACAAACGGGAAGAATGTACATCTCTAGCAAATGTGTTCAACATGTCGTATTCTTCTGAGGACAGGAGAGTCCACGTATTTGAAATACTAAAGATTAGAATTAGAACAGATAGATTTAATTATTGATTTTCTACGTACGATTAGGGAGAACAATAAGTTGGTCGGACGGCTCTTGGGGGGAAGCGTAATTCGAAAACCCTGGTATTTGTCTCTTAATTGCCACGCTACCAGCGTTACTACAAAAGTCTAAAGAAAAGCAAGTTTTATAACTTATTTATATTGAAGAAAATCTCACATCATGTTAAATATTTTAATTGAATTTGAAGCAGGGACGCCATTTCTTTTCGCTTTGATTAATAATCTTGATCCATCAGAATTAAGACACACACGAGAGGAATTTGTTGTCTCTCGATATCGCCTAATGCTAAGAACTGATCTTCCGAGATTTAATGACAGCATTTAAGTTACTGGTAACCCCCTTCTCGAAAACATTAGGGATTATAATCTTGATACGAACCTTACCCACCGAATCTATTCCCAAAAGTGAAATCCTTCCTTTAAAGGACATCACCATGGGGCCGTCAAAGAGGTTCACACGCTTACCCTTAAGAACCTTCCGGAATCCTCCGCCTACCACGGAGCCTTCGAGTCGGGGAAAAGCCGCTGGAAAGAGTGTGTCGACGCTCAAGGGATGCAATTTGAAGAATTTTGAGGCATTGTTTATTCTTTTATATTATTATTATTTATTTATTCTTTTTACTTTTATTCTTTTTATTAGGAAATTGTCGCAAGGGGCGTTCCTATGGTGTGACACAAAGGGTATCGGGGAAAGTCATAATAACTACACCGAGTCTTACCCAAACAATCGTTTATTGTACAACACACAGTTATAATACACCATTTAGGAGGTCATTCCTTCATCTCGACGCTATGGTCCCAACAAATTCAAGGTCGCGTTGCAAGAGCCTTCTTTTCTTCTTCTTATTGCCGACTTATTTCATGCCACTGGACGCTCCACTTCCCTTCTTTGACTCCCTCTCGCCAACCTGAAACAATCATACGCCTTCATCATGCGTTCAACCTTAGGAATGACAGATTATTCTAAAACGGGATTTGGCAACATGGAAATGAGGTTGTTTATTTTATCGCCCATATGCTCTGATATTTCTCAGGAATTACTCCGTACTGATGATTATTCTGATCTTTCCCTGAAGCTAGGTAATTTGCCACCCATGGATTTGAATTTGGAAATTAAGATTGCGGTCTTATTTTGATTATAGAATATTTTCAGCTTCTCCAGACCCACTTCCATATTACATGTCATTCATTCCTGGAATCGCGCTTAAATAGATCCTCGATTCTCTAACAGTATTCATAAGCAATGAAAAGTTTCATAGACTGAAACTTTATCTGAAAAAGTTTTAATTAACGGCCATTAATATACGAGTTCACATTATGCTCATCAAAAAAGTTTCTTTTTAATATTATACCCTTAATTTATTCGTTGGAATATTTTCAAATCCAGCTTTTATTTGTTATCAAACTATTTTATTAATATTTATATTACCTGTGGACAAATAACTCAAAGAAAATGAAAATAATATTTAATCATTGATCACCATGAGAAATGAAGCAATGCCTTGGTAGGCGGAATCGATCCATACACAGATATAACGGCTTCCGAACATCCATAGCATTTTCACAGGCCATCGCTAACATCCAAGGGTTGACAAATTCTTTATTACATCATTCTTTTGGTGCAGATATACACGAATTTCTTTACCGACGATGAAGAATTTCCGCAAGCGTTAAGCCAAGTCAACTGCTTCTCCGTCAGAGTAATCTTAAAAGTATTCGAGCAGAAAAAGCGAAAACTTCATATTTCATATGCGCACTACACCTTAAAAAAATTATATTCATCCCTTCGATTAAAAGTCTAATGTTCAATGTCAGCTCAGACCTCCATGTCCAATCGGGACTCCTCTTCGTATTCCGCCCCACTTTACTTCTCTCTCTTTTCGCCAGAGGGCTTTGAAATGCATTTAGCGAGCGTGGGTGTACCGCAGTAAATCGATGTCTACCGATGTAAATCGACGAGGTAAAACACAAGACGCTCATATTTCCATAAAACCGGTTTCAGCTGAAAAGGAAGATTGGTATAGTTATTACAAGACGTGTAATGAACCACAAATACCAACACCATTTATTTATCATTGCAGAAAATATTACCATATCATACGATGCAGCACTACAACATATAAACATGTATACCAAGCAAACCACATAAAGCTAATAGCCCTCCCCCTTCCCATTCTCTATTTGCATTATATTCGCAACATCTTTGGAATTCCTTAGCTGAGCACTGTTATTATTCGTTCTAGTCCTCCTATCCGTCCTAATCACACTTTGTCGGAAATCCTTATCTCTTCACTACCTGCTCACAATATTATACTGACCAGTCGGCTACCACCCACTAGCACTAACGACCCAAACACTTATTGCTCCGCAGTACTCCATTCCATCCTCTCAAAACATACAACGGACATTACAATTATTATAGTGATTTATGCATAAATATTTAGCACAATATTATTTCATGAGAAGACCAGGAATACTCAATCAACAGTTGAAACACGGTGAGTGAAGAACGGCAAATTTTCCCCTTGACCTTGTCCTATTGAATTCCCTTCAAAATTCCCGGAATTCATTTTTGGCATTCGCTCTAGATATCTTATAATAAGAAGTAATATCATTCTCTTTGCCCCCCAAAAATGTCATCCCTAATATTTTTCATCTTGACGTAGGCAGAGATCAACGATAACAACTACGGAGATTGTAAACTAGCGAAGACAACATCAAATTTATGAGACCCACGCCACTCACAGTCCGAATAGAAAATAAAAACAAAATCACCTCCCTTATATGAAACACTCTGAATAGTATTAATAGAAGTACTCGCATCAATACATTCGACTCACCACCATATCATTTCTGGGTAAATGCAACACTTCCAAGAACTGTCGTATAGAATCATTTACAGTAAACTAACATGCCTTTTGGAAGGACTACATGAACAAATTTAACTTCACTGAAAAAACTCAAATTTAGTGCCGAGGGAAGTTGTAGTGCTAAACAAAGGTGAACACGGAAGAGTGAATAAATATATACCCAAAATTAATTAATAATCAAATATGAGCTTACGCCCAATAGCAAAACACCAAACTCAAGCAAGCAGTCTCCACTACACCTCCCTCTCAAGTGCGCAACACTCCCTCTTGCCTTACGAACAGAACAAAGTCCAATTAAAAAATGCTTCCATTTAGAAGGCGAGATGACATGAGAGCAGAATTGAGCACACCTATTTATTGGCGAGCAATCTTTGCCATCGAATAGTAAAGAAGATAGAAAATGATTTCCTATGTGTCAAAAGCAATACGCATGGATCGCGCAGTCCCTTCCAATAATGATTTTCACATCAGAACATCAAATGCTCCACACGTAAATTTACAATAAAAAGGTTTATCACGCCAGAATTCCGACGGGAGGGGAACGGATTAGGGGCGCGTGGTCCTTCTTTTGTTACTATGGCGGACATTACCGAAATGAAATTCCCCGATTGAATGGCGCAAGGATGGGCTTCAAACGGCCTGATCCCGGAACGAGAGAAGGGCCCGCAGGGGCAGCCCTTCAATTACTTTCGGCTACCTTTTACCACCTCACCCACTTTTAATGGAACCAACATTTCCTACCTCTTATAACCGATCGATAAATGCATTTATAAATGAAACAAACAAACTGAAGTCAGAGTTTTATTTTTACGTCTCATCATTGGTCACCAAGGAAGTAAATATTACATAACATTCCGACTAAAATAACACTCCATTTATGTAAACTTGAATATAAGAAAAATAATATGGACGTAATCTTTCCGCATAAAACCGACAATTATAAACGCAAAGTTTTGGTTGAGCGGGAAAGTTAAAAATCGAACATCATGGTTTGCTTCGACAGACAGAGTAAATTGGGTTAATATATTCAATGCGCGTATTACAGAGAATAAGATTAAAATGTGTTTTCTGAATGCATGGTAAGGGTAGCAGATAGTGGATCTGGATGGGGAGCGTTAGGCAAGGTGGGTATATTCATAATCAGCCGTGATTTTAAATGCATTCACGGAGAAAATGATAAGAGAAGCAAGGAAGAAGAGGTTGACGGAAGAGGAGATGGTTTCAAGGAAACTTAGCAACTACAACAGATTTGCGGATAATCCAGCCGTAGTGAGTCAAGGGAGCGAAACATTTTGTTACGCCCGTTGCACAAACCGGGTTTTAGGTTCCCAATGACCGAGAAGAAGGCAATAAAAAGAGATTCCTGAGGAATAAGAAGTTGAGGATAAACATCCAAATGAGGCCGTAAACAGGCCAAGTAGAACATACGCACATTTCTAATTGTTTAAGGAGGTTGGTACTCCAACAAAGGAGCCTTAGAAAGAAATTTAAAAGCTTTTACAACGAGGATTATCAGATATTTTTCTTCTCCGCATACACATGACTTCCTCAAAAAATTTGAAACTCCTACGATAAGAAACTTACACATTTATAATCCTCAAAGATAAAAATATCAGTTCCAACTTACAGAAAAGCATTTCAAACATTGCAAAGTACAGGCATGTCGTTCAAAGGCAAAAACCCTTTATTTACCCGGCGCAAATGAAACATTCCAACGCTATACCGAAAATTAATATCGAGGTGGATGAAAAACTGAATCCATTTTGGTAACGACTACTTTAAATTAAACCAAAGGAAGCCACCATTCGTTTCCGGGAGAAATCGGCGAAATGGCCTCTTTTGCCATTCAGACGAAATACCGCGACCAAATGGCGATTAGGGTTGGTGATAGTAAATCCATTAATCTAAAATAAATTTAGAGTGAGCCAATTAATAAATGACACAGTTTCAGGCGTAACATATACTGGAACCCCTTCATGTTGAAAGAAAACACTTGGCTTTTCGTCATAGAATTTTTCATTACGACATAGGTTTCGTTACAGCCTAACATCTTCAGGTTAACCATCTGGGTTGTAATTAAAAAAATTCTACATGAAAAAGCAAAGTGCGTTCTTTCATTTAGAGTCAGCCGAAAGAATCGTTTTCTAAGCTGCTATTATTTCTATGCCCTGCATGGAAAATTTGCAGATTGAGGTTTATTTCTTCCATGCAATATTTTTACTGAATCTATTAATATTTAACCCAAGGAACTTACTTCTGATGTTATATATTTTAGAAAAATTTAGACTAAATCGACTGACTGACGGTCATTGCGAGAGATTACCCTTCTGAAATGGAATAAGCCAATGGAATATGCAATGCAGTTTTTATCAATTCAGCATTATCAATATTATCTCACGTAGCAAAGAAAAAACGTATTTTATTGAGATTAAAAATATCCTAATCTTTGTCTCAGATTTTATGCTGGATAACGGTAAAGCCAATTTTTTACGAAATTCCATGCTCACTGATATCCTGTTATGCATTTGAATGATTCAATAAGGGAGATAAAACATACTGAAGATGCATAATAGTTATGTATCGTGACGAAAAATGAACTGCGTAATAAGCATTACATGTACGTTCAACAAATAAACCCGCCGACTACAAATTCAAATAAATGTTCGCTCACGCAGCACGGGATCAGGTAAGTTCAAAATTTTGTTATTTTCAAGCATATGGTAAAGTGATGAAAGACATTTATGACTTTCTTGTATCAACTTCTGAACTTGACTGACTTTGATCCACCACTCTCGATAAATGGAGCAAAATTTGACTACCTAACTGTGGTAAATATGTTATACCACTAATAACATAACGTTAACAGGGTCAAGGCTGTAGTGCATAAATTGAAGGGAAAGAGTGGAGCTATCTTTTTGTAAAAATAAAAATAAGCCCACGCGACAGTAATTGCCGTAATAAGGGGACATGGAGAAGTGTTTGTACTAAATATAACTTCACCAAACGTAGAGGAAATGGTGAATGCATGCTACTTACAGTCGCTCCCGTCCTTGTATTCTCGGAATGTCAATCCAATTCCTTCTATCTTTCGGACTGCCCTTTCGGTTACATTCTTTCTTCTGAGCCTTTCTGAGAGAGGACTTTCTTAGCTTGACCATTCTCCAAGAATATACTTCCGCTCGCATTCATCAAACCACTGAAACAGGTAAAAATATGACGTAACTTAACTTCCAAACACGTATATGAGGGTCTCATTGCATGTTATTTCCTACATGTTCAATGAAATTACAAGGGGTCACGTTATGCAGTGAGCAACTCACCTTTTTGCACTGAGTACTAAGTGCGTCACAGATTTCATCCCTCTACTTACAACACGCATTACTCACAGTCCATGGGGCATCAAAAATATTTAGCACACCAGGGACGCTAAAACGAGCGAACATTTAGAAGCACGAGATCATACGAAAAAACGCAGAAAAATACGATTGATACTGTGTTCGCGGTCACTACAAAGGCGATCCCTTCATGTCAGGTAGAACACATTTCAGGCTGGCAAGAAATTCTACTGCGCCCAGTTTTCCTTAGATTCTCGTCCGTTAAATGCCGATAAATGGCCTTTAGGTTCTCAAGGTACGACCAGAGAGAGAGAGATTCATCCAGCTTCGTTGAATGTTAGTATCCGTTTGGTCACTTTCCACAATATTCGACAGTTAGAAGCGCCTGCAGGATCCTGCTTTTGTATGTCGAAGGAACGTCTGTCAAGCAGTGCTTTGTTCACCGAGGCAGATCGTATTAAGTTAGCGAGCTAGAACTGTGAAAATTATGAAGTAACCAAGATATATTCAAGAGGAAAGAATAAGACTTCTTACCAGGAGAGTGGACAATAGGGATTGTTGCCGGGAGAAGCGAAGGAAGGACCGCGAGAAAAATATCCGATCCGATATTTCTCAGGCACGTGTGCGTCTCGGAGCAATTGCGCGCCTCCGCCGCGTACAAATCAGCGTCCTGAGATCCAATGTTCAAGTGATTATCTATTTTCAATGGCGCCATCTTGTAGTAATAAATCGTACTCAAGCGGTCAATTGATGTACTAAACAAAAATAATATGGAATTTGGAAAATATTAATTAATTAAGAGAAAAATGTTTAAAAATTACCCTATCAAAATTTTAATGGATATGTTTCGTGTACGCTTTCTTTACTTCTTAAAAATCAGCTTAATGGCACATTTTCAAATTAAAAAATGACGTCATCCAACGGTTTTGGTCACGTGCTATTCCTTCGATTGACTTATCCGCTCAGATGGTCATGTGTCGTCGTGCTGGATGGAGGTGAGTGATTACTTGTCTAATATTCGTGGCTTCAATGATTAATGTTGGTTGCCTTCGGTTAAATGCCGACAATCGGTCTTTAGGTTCTCGAGCTAATTCGGGGTGCAAAAAGGTGTAATTCTCTCAGTTCGAAGTAATTACATCAATAATGAATGCGAAAGCGACGGATATGTCAATTCCCTCTTAATTATAGAACACAAGTGTCGACTGATTTTTTGTGCGAGTGCTAGAAAATTGTCTATTTGATGTTTGCTATGGAAAATGGAAATTACATCATAATTTACAATGAAAAACGGGAAATAGTGCCCTTCCGATTGGTTTCAAAATGTAATTATTTCGTAAACGACGGTTACGTTGTGGCACGTGAAGAAACAAGTCGTTGCAAATTATAATAATCTTTAAGATTACTGATGTATTCTTTTTACCTCTGGGAACAAAACTCTCTATTTATTTCCTTCTCTTAATTCACCTAACCTCAATACTTTCTGACATTTAATCACCCGAAGTCAGTCCACTGGATTCACCGTTCTTTCACCCAGGATTTTTGAATTTCGTCCGCTACTCAGAGATTGAGCAATCTAGAGTATTAAATAAACTTTAAAGAACAGATGCTCAACGCGTGTCAACGTTGGCCGTAAAAACGCGGAGGCGGTTCAAATTGAATGAGCGAACGCGTTTCAAGTAAAAGGCCAAGGTCACCGAGGGCTAAGACTTATCCAGCGCACCCCGCCCCATTTTACTAGGATTCTCCCTCTGGCTCAGGCAAGAGTTGATATTTCTTTCTTCGGGGGAAATTGCTCCATTAGTGACGATAAATTCCGTGTTTCGAACACTCGTGGCTTCAATTCACGATTGCCGTTAGCCAAACGATACATTACGCATTTTGGCACTCCGATGATCAATTACTTGCAACTATTTTAAATGGATATTTCATAGAATATATTTTCTCATTGAACAAAAAAACGGCGTTTAAGGGCACAAGTAGAATTTAATAGTGGTTAGGTAGGAATTAGGGATTCTTTTGAAAGCCGATTTTATAAGGAAAATGGAAAACGTTTTCACGCACATTCTGGAGTGTTTCGACTTTTATCTAACCTGTTTTGGAATTAATTTCAGTGGTGCCATCGGTGTGTGTGTCGATAAAGATTTAGTGAAAATGGAAGAAAATCAGTGTTTTGTGTGAGCGAGAGATATGGAAATGGAAGGAGGTGCAGAAATGAAATTACGAGTTCAAAGGAATGAAACTTCGGTGAATCAAGCGAATGGGAATAATTGTAAGTTGAATAATTTTTGCAATATCTTAAAATATTTATATTACTTTCTTTTCTATGCATGCATTGATCAGTCTTAAGGTCGTCCACGTCGAATTGACCTCTGCCATGGAAGGCCGTAGTTAAGATTCCCTCGCTTCCCCGTCTTTTGTTTCCTCTCCCCCTATGGATATTTCTCAAAAAAACGATTTTTTTAACAGAATGTCTTCATAATTGTTGTACGCGGGAGAATCAATGTTACTGAAAATGTAATCGGTGTTGTAATTACGTGCAGGGGCGTGTGTATGGGTAGGTGATATTCTGCACTCGTGATTCTGTTTATTGAGCCAATTAGACTACTATAGAGACCCCTGCCTCTTTAGAAAAACCTTTTCGCGTGTAAAGATTGCTATTCATGAAGATATACTTACTCGTTCCATTTGCTTTATAAGCTCTCTGTGGCGTCGAGTTTAAGGTTATGAAAGTGCTGCGATTTCTGCGATTTTTAAACTAAAACGTTTTTTGGTATAAAAAATTTGGAGCATCGGACGGGTGTGTTTTTGGCGTCAGTGATTATTCTGTTGATGAGATATCTACGTATTTTGACAATGAGGGTCTTATGGGTCAATAATACGGCGATGTTTGTAAGTTGATTTTTCCAGCATCTTCGAGTGTATCCTTATTGATTCCGATGTTATATATTCACGTTTGGCGTCCCTAAACAAAAGTCCCCAATTTTACGTAGTGCTTTAATGTCCTTGGTTAAATAATTTATTGTTTGAAATATTGAAATAGCATGGAACGCACCACCATCAATCCATCATCCACAATAATGCATACTTTGCAATTTCAAATCATGACGCAATGTTCGAAATGAGAGGTCACTTGTTTGAACTAACCTTGTCATTGAACTACCTCGTCCGGTTACACCAAATGGCTTCTCATAAATGCAATTGCATGCTGGATTGTCCACCTCTCCCTCGCGTGTGCGTCACCCAGAAGAGGTCATGAATGAGGGAGGAGCATAAGTGTTAAATCGAGGCTATACTATTTTGTCTGTATTACGTTATTAAGAAGGCATTCGGGAGGGAAATAAGACTCCCAGAATTCCTAATCCTAAAATTTTTAACTAAGAACTTTATCAGTGTTTCTCTCATTACTAATATTTGAATCACCAGTTTGTAACACCTATGTCATGAGATTAGCCTACTTTTAATTAGAGAGACGAACATACCTTATCGTATTGCATTCGATGTCAAAAATAGTTTATTGAACTGTTTTCAATGACTTCTGATAAGCAATTTTGCGGTTAATCGAAAATCAGACATATAACGGCCTTCATATTGTTTTTTGGGTGTAATATTTAGGGCATTCGAACTTCTTTTCACCTGAGGAACTTTTTTAGCATTTGAAACTCTCGTGAATCTCTCATAGGAATACCAGAGTTCTAAGATGGTGCAGGGACTATCGTACTGGCTTCCTGCCTAAAGGGCCCGGGTTGAAATCCCGGTGGTGTTGAATATTTTTCAGTGATATCGTGATACCTACTTGAGGTGCTTTGTGGAGGGCACTTTGAGTGAGTACGCCGTCCGTAGCCTTTCGTTAAGAGCAGGCGAATGCCGTCACCAAGTTTCTCTCCACCATTCATCCTTTCCTGCCCATCCACTTCGACCCTGCTGTCGATCGCCTCTCCTAAATACTAGTACTACTACAGTAATACGTTTGCAAATAAAAAAACGTTCAGTGCAATAGAAAAATTAATAACTTAATTTTAAAGCAGTCTCCATTTTAGTAAAAGGCCCTTGTCCATTGCTCTTAGCACACTTACACCATACCTTGTTTAATATTTTTTAGCATTAAGAAGAGTATCATTTCATGGAATTTCTTTCATGTAAATTTCAAAGCATTTTTGTGTTAAGTTCAGAATAACATATAGACTATTTCTATATTGGCTTCGATCAGTTAAAATAATTGCATATATGCGGCGAAAATGCAATACAGCCAAATATTTATTTTTGGTAATCTTAGCCATTTTCTCGAGTCATTTTCATTGGAGTGAACGTGGGATATAAAAAAAATCTCCTAGGAAACGGAGAATTAATGAGAATTATACATAAATTCCCATATTAATTGGATTAGATATCGGTTCAATCAATCAAACTATAAACTACCGTATATTTTTTTCTGATTTTTTACAGGAGGAAAAAAATAGATAAAAAAAGGAAATAACGATAAAAAAGAACTAATTGAAATTAAGCAATGGAATTTGATTGCATCTAGACGAGATGCATAACTTGCTAACAGATATTATGTCAACGGACTAAATATTTTAAGATAATGGTAATAGAATCACTAAATTGCTGTGCATTGAGTGCAGAAACTCAATATAATACCAAATAAAGTATAAAGGTGATACAGAGTTGGTCCAAAATGGATGAGAAAGTGTGCCGTAAAAAAAATTCATTACTGGTCAAAAAGCAAGGCGCTTTAATGATTAAATCCACGGATCCGTTGGATATAGGGTCTAAATGGTATACGAAAAATTGTTACATAATGATAACCATAATGAAGGGCAATGCACTGCAGAGTAAATGCAATATAGTACCAAAATCATTGATCAATGAACTAAAGGTATTTTTTGGGTAATAACTGTGTGATGTAGTACCGATGTTACTCCTCACCGTATTTTGTACGCTTTCATCTTTGCACTCGTTGTATGATGTACCCTTTCTGCATGCATACAATAATCCGCTCTCTTCAAGATAACAAGAATCAGCAGCAGAGAGAAGATGAGAAGAAATGCCAATGCACAGGCACGAGAGTATTATATTTAGATTTGGACCCTTAGGGTCGGAATGCTTCACGATTAAGGTTAGGCGTATATCAACGAATCGTTATAATTTTATGCTCTGTGTCTGGCTCTGAGAGATTAGAAATTCGTCCTCCATCGCATGGATTGGTATTCGGCATGTGGCCGCTCTTCCATTCCTGTGATGCTGTGGCGAGCTTTGCTCTTCGGAGCCCCTCACACCAAGTGTATTGTATGCATGTATTATATATTATATTATGTGTTTGCATGAGTATTGAATGAAGAGAGTTTTGCTTGAGTGTGTGCGCTGCTGGGGTGTAATTTTACGTGTTGTTCTTTGCATGTGGTGTTTTTCGTTTTAACGGTTGGTGACCTAACACCCCCCGCCACACGCCATTACGGCGGCTTTCGGGGTATTATGTAGATGAAGATGTATTAATCCGTTCTCTTAAAGGGAAAGAAGACACGGACCGAACAATACGTCTGAAAAAAAAATAAATAAACCAATTGAAGAATGTACACCAACCTAAAGATAATGGATCTGCGTCAAGAATAACAGTGGCGTAATAGGTTTAGATTTGGACCCTTAGGGTCGGAATGCAACTCGATTAAGGTTAGGCGTGCATCCGCGATTAGTTTTAATTTTATCCTGTGCGTCTGGCTCTGAGAGATTAGAAATTCGACCTCCATGGCGTGGATTGGTTTACGGCATGTGGCCGCTATTCCATTCCTGTGATGGATGGGCGAATTTTGATCTTTGGAACCACCCACACGGTGTGTATTTTTTGTATGTATTAATCCGTTCTCTTACAGGCAAAGAAGACACGGACCGACCAATGCGTCTAAAGAAGAAAAAAGAAAACCATTTGGAGAATGGACATCATCATAAGGATAATGGATCTACGTCAAGAATAACAGTGGCGTTAAAGGTTTAGATTTGGACCCTTAGGGTCGGAATGCAACTCGATTAAGGTTAGGCGTGCATCCGCGATTAGTTTTAATTTTATCCTGTGTGTCTGGCTCTGAGAGATTAGAAATTCGACCTCAAAGGCGTGGATTGGTTAAGGGCATGTGGCCGCTATTCATTCCTGTGATGGATGGGCGAATTTTGATCTTTGGAACCACCCACACGGAGTGTATTTTTTGTATGTATTAATCCGTTCTCTTACAGGCAAAGAAGACACGGACCGACTAATGCGTCTGAAGAAGAAACAAGAAAACCATTTGGAGAATGGACACCATCCTAAGGATAATGGATCAACGTCAAGAATAACAGTGGTGTAATAGGTTTAGATTTGGACCCTTAGGGTCGGAATGCAACTCGATTAAGGTTAGGCGTGCATCCGCGATTAGTTTTAATTTTATCCTGTGTGTCTGGCTCTGAGAGATTAGAAATTCGACCTCCATGGCGTGGATTGGTTTACGGCATGTGGCCGCTATTCCATTCCTGTGATGGATGGGCGAATTTTGATCTTTGGAACCACCCACACGGAGTGTATTTTTTGTATGCATTAATCCGTTCTCTTACAGGCAAAGAAGACACGGACCGACCAATGCGTATGAAGAAAAAACAAGAAAACCATTTGGAGAATGGACAACATCCTAAGGATCATGGATCTACGTCAATAAGAACTATGGCGTGATAGGTTTAGATTTGGACCCTTAGGGTCGGAATGCAACTCGATTAAGATTAGGCGTGCATCCGCGATTAGTTTTAATTTTATCCTGTGTGTCTGGCTCTGAGAGATTACAAATTCGACCTCCATGGCGTGGATTGGTTTACGGCATGTGGCCGCTATTCCATTCCTGTGATGGATGGGCGAATTTTGATCTTTGGAACCACCCACACCAAGTGTATTTTTTGTATGTATTAATCCGTTCTCTTACAGGCAAAGAAGACACGGACCGACCAATGCGTGTGAAGAAGAAACAAGAAAACCATTTGGAGAATGGAACACATCCTAAGGATAATGGATCTACGTCAAGAATAACAGTGGCGTTATAGGTTTAGATTTGGACCCTTAGGGTCGGAATGCAACTCGATTAAGGTTAGGCGTGCATCCGCGATTAGTTTTAATTTTATCCTGTGTGTCTGGCTCTGAGAGATTACAAATTCGACCTCCATGGCGTGGATTGGTTAAGGGCATGTGGCCGCTATTCATTCCTGTGATGGATGGGCGAATTTTGATCTTTGGAACCACACACACCAAGTGTATTTTTTGTATGTATTAATCCGTTCTCTTACAGGCAAAGAAGACACGGACCGACCAATGCGTCTGAAGAAGAAACAAGAAAACCATTTGGAGAATGGACAGCATCCTGAGGATAATGGATCTACGTCAAGAATAACAGTGGTGTTATAGGTTTAGATTTGGACCCTTAGGGTCGGAATGCAACTCGATTAAGATTAGGCGTGCATCCGCGATTAGTTTTCATTTTATCCTGTGTGTCTGGCTCTGAGAGATTAGAAATTCGATCTCCATGGCGTGGATTACTTAAGGGCATGTGGCCGCTATTCATTCCTGTGATGGATGGGCGAATTTTGATCTTTGGAACCACCCACACGGAGTGTATTTTTTGTATGTATTAATCCGTTCTCTTACAGGCAAAGAAGACACGGACCGACCAATGCGTCTGAAGAAGAAACAAGAAAACCATTTGGAGAATGGACACCATCCTAAGGATAATGGTACTACGTCAAGAATAACACTGGCGTAATAGGTTTAGATTTGGACCCTTAGGGTCGGAATGCAACTCGATTAAGGTTAGGCGTGCATCCGCGATTAGTTTTAATTTTATCCTATGTGTCTCGCTCTGAGAGATTACAAATTCGACCTCCATGGCGTGGATTGGTTTACGGCATGTGGCCGCTATTCCATTCCTGTGATGGATGGGCGAATTTTGATCTTTGGAACCACCCACACCAAGTGTATTTTTTGTATGTATTAATCCGTTCTCTTACAGGCAAAGAAGACACGGACCGACCAATGCGTCTGAAGAAGAAACAAGAAAACCATTTGGAGAATGGACACCATCCTAAGGATAATGGTACTACGTCAAGAATAACACTGGCGTAATAGGTTTAGATTTGGACCCTTAGGGTCGGAATGCAACTCGATTAAGGTTAGGCGTGAATCCGTAATTAGTTTTAATTTTATCCTGTGTGTCTGGCTCTGAGAGATTAGAAATTCGATCTCCATGGCGTGGATTACTTAAGGGCATGTGGCCGCTATTCATTCCTGTGATGGATGGGCGAATTTTGATCTTGGGAACCACCCACACGGAGTGTATTTTTTGTATATATTAATCCGTTCTCTTACAGGAAAAAAAGACACGGATCGACCCATGCGTATGAAGAAAAAACAAGAAAACCATTTGGAGAATGGACAACATCCTAAGGATCATGGATCTACGTCAATAAGAACAGTGGCGTGATAGGTTTAGATTTGGACCCTTAGGGTCGGAATGCAACTCGATTAAGGTTAGGCGTGCATCCGCGATTAGTTTTAATTTTATCCTGTGTGTCTGGCTCTGAGAGATTACAAATTCGACCTCCATGGCGTGGATTACTTAAGGGCATGTGGCCGCTATTCCATTCCTGTGATGGATGGGCGAATTTTGATCTTTGGAACCACCCACACCAAATGTATTTTTTGTATGTATTAATCCGTTCTCTTACAGGCAAAGAAGACACGGACCGACCAATGCGTCTGAAGAAGAAACAAGAAAACCATTTGGAGAATGGACACCATCCTAAGGATAATGGATCTACGTCAAGAATAACAGTGGCGTAATAGGTTTAGATTTGGACCCTTAGGGTCGGAATGCAACTCGATTAAGGTTAGGCGTGCATCCGCGATTAGTTTTAATTTTATCCTGTGTGTCTGGCTCTGAGATATAAGAAATTCGACCTCCATGGCGTGGATTGGTTTACGGCATGTGGCCGCTATTCCATTCCTGTGATGGACGGGCGAATTTTGATCTTTGGAACCACCCACACCAAATGTATTTTTTGTATGTATTAATCCGTTCTCTTACAGGCAAAAAAGACACGGATCGACCCATGCGTCTGAAGAAAAAACAAGAAAACCATTTGGAGAATGGACAACATCCTAAGGATCATGGATCTACGTCAATAAGAACAGTGGCGTGATAGGTTTAGATTTGGACCCTTAGGGTCGGAATGCAACTCGATTAAGGTTAGGCGTGCATCCGCGATTAGTTTTAATTTTATCCTGTGTGTCTGGCTCTGAGAGATTAGAAATTCGACCTCCAAGGCGTGGATTGGTTAAGGCCATGTGGCCGCTCTGCCATTCCTGTGATGGACGGGCGAATTTTGATCTTTGGAACCACCCACACCAAATGTATTTTTTGTATGTATTAATCCGTTCTCTTACAGGCAAAAAAAACACGGATCGACCCATGCGTATAAAGAAAAAACAAGAAAACCATTTGGAGAATGGACAACATCCTAAGGATCATGGATCTACGTCAATAAGAACAGTGGCGTGATAGGTTTAGATTTGGACCCTTAGGGTCGGAATGCAACTCGATTAAGGTTAGGCGTGCATCCGCGATTAGTTTTAATATTATCCTGTGTGTCTGGCTCTGAGAGATTAGAAATTCGACCTCAATGGCGTGGATTGGTTTACGGCATGTGGCCGCTATTCCTTTCCTGTGATGGATGGGCGAATTTTGATCTTTGGAACCACCCACACCAAGTGTTTTTTTTGTATATATTAATCCGTTCTCTTACAGGAAAAAAAGACACGGATCGACCCATGCGTATGAAGAAAAAACAAGAAAACCATTTGGAGAATGGACAACATCCTAAGGATCATGGATCTACGTCAATAAGAACAGTGGCGTGATAGGTTTAGATTTGGACCCTTAGGGTCGGAATGCAACTCGATTAAGGTTAGGCGTGCATCCGCGATTAGTTTTAATTTTATCCTGTGTGTCTGGCTCTGAGAGATTACAAATTCGACCTCCATGGCGTGGATTGGTTTACGGCATGTGGCCGCTATTCCATTCCTGTGATGGATGGGCGAATTTTGATCTTTGGAACCACACACACCAAGTGTATTTTTTGTATGTATTAATCCGTTCTCTTACAGGCAAAGAAGACACGGACCGACCAATGCGTCTGAAGAAGAAACAAGAAAACCATTTGGAGAATGGACACCATCCTGAGGATAATGGATCTACGTCAAGAATAACAGTGGTGTTATAGGTTTAGATTTGGACCCTTAGGGTCGGAATGCAACTCGATTAAGATTAGGCGTGCATCCGCGATTAGTTTTCATTTTATCCTGTGTGTCTGGCTCTGAGAGATTAGAAATTCGATCTCCATGGCGTGGATTACTTAAGGGCATGTGGCCGCTATTCATTCCTGTGATGGATGGGCGAATTTTGATCTTTGGAACCACCCACACGGAGTGTATTTTTTGTATGTATTAATCCGTTCTCTTACAGGCAAAGAAGACACGGACCGACTAATGCGTCTGAAGAAGAAACAAGAAAACCATTTGGAGAATGGACACCATCCTAAGGATAATGGTACTACGTCAAGAATAACACTGGCGTAATAGGTTTAGATTTGGACCCTTAGGGTCGGAATGCAACTCGATTAAGGTTAGGCATGCATCCGCGATTAGTTTTAATTTTATCCTGTGTGTCTGGCTCTGAGAGATTACAAATTCGACCTCCATGGCGTGGATTACTTAAGGGCATGTGGCCGCTATTCCATTCCTGTGATGGATTGGCGAATTTTGATCTTTGGAACCACCCACACAGAGTGTATTTTTTGTATGTATTAATCCGTTCTCTTACAGGCAAAGAAGACACGGACCGAGCAATGCGTCTGAAGAAGAAACAAGAAAACCATTTGGAGAATGGACACCATCCTAAGGATAATGGATCTACGTCAAGAATAACAGTGGCGTAATAGGTTTAGATTTGGACCCTTAGGGTCGGAATGCAACTCGATTAAGGTTAGGCGTGCATCCGCGATTAGTTTTAATTTCATCCTGTGTGTCTGGCTCTGAGAGATTAGAAATTCGACCTCCATGGCGTGGATTGGTTTACGGCATGTGGCCGCTATTCCATTCCTGTGATGGATGGGCGAATTTTGATCTTTGGAACCACCCGCACCAAGTGTATTTTTTGTATGTATTAATCCGTTCTCTTACAGGCAAAGAAGACACGGACCGACCAATGCGTCTGAAGAAGAAACAAGAAAACCATTTGGAGAATGGACACCATCCTAAGGATAATGGATCTACGTCAAGAATAACAATGGCGTAATAGGTTTAGATTTGGACCCTTAGGGTCGGAATGCAACTCGATTAAGGTTAGGCGTGCATCCGCGATTAGTTTTAATTTTATCCTGTGCGTCTGGCTCTGAGAGATTAGAAATTCGACCTCCATGGCGTGGATTGGTTAAGGGCATGTGGCCGCTATTCCATTCCTGTGATGGACGGGCGAATTTTGATCTTTGGAACCACCCACACCAAATGTATTTTTTGTATGTATTAATCCGTTCTCTTACAGGCAAAAAAGACACGGATCGACCCATGCGTCTGAAGAAAAAACAAGAAAGCCATTTGGAGAATGGACAACATCCTAAGGATCATGGATCTACGTCAAGAATAACAGTGGCGTGATAGGTTTAGATTTGGACCCTTAGGGTCGGAATGCAACTCGATTAAGGTTAGGCGTGCATCCGCGATTAGTTTTAATTTTATCCTGTGTGTCTGGCTCTGAGAGATTAGAAATTCGACCTCCAAGGCGTGGATTGGTTAAGGGCATGTGGCCGCTCTGCCATTCCTGTGATGGACGGGCGAATTTTGATCTTTGGAACCACCCACACCAAGTGTATTTTTTGTATGTATTAATCCGTTCTCTTACAGGCAAAAAAGACACGGATCGACCCATGCGTCTGAAGAAAAAACAAGAAAACCATTTGGAGAATGGACAACATCCTAAGGATCATGGATCTACGTCAATAAGAACAGTGGCGTGATAGGTTTAGATTTGGACCCTTAGGGTCGGAATGCAACTCGATTAAGGTTAGGCGTGCATCCGCGATTAGTTTTAATTTTATCCTGTGTGTCTGGCTCTGAGAGAATAGAAATTCGACCTCCATGGCGTGGATTGGTTTACGGCATGTGGCCGCTATTCCTTTCCTGTGATGGATGGGCGAATTTTGATCTTTGGAACCACCCACACCAAGTGTATTTTTTGTATGTATTAATCCGTTCTCTTACAGGCAAAGAAGACACGGACCGACCAATGCGTGTGAAGAAGAAACAAGAAAACCATTTGGAGAATGGACAACATCCTAAGGATAATGGATCTACGTCAAGAATAACAGTGGCGTAATAGGTTTAGATTTGGACCCTTAGGGTCGGAATGCAACTCGATTAAGGTTAGGCGTGCATCCGCGATTAGTTTTAATATTATCCTGTGTGTCTGGCTCTGAGAGATTAGAAATTCGACCTCCATGGCGTGGATTGGTTTACGGCATGTGGCCGCTATTCCTTTCCTGTGATGGATGGGCGATTTTTGATCTTTGGAACCACCCACACCAAGTGTTTTTTTTGTATATATTAATCCGTTCTCTTACAGGAAAAAAAGACACGGATCGACCCATGCGTATGAAGAAAAAACAAGAAAACCATTTGGAGAATGGACAACATCCTAAGGATCATGGATCTACGTCAATAAGAACAGTGGCGTGATAGGTTTAGATTTGGACCCTTAGGGTCGGAATGCAACTCGATTAAGGTTAGGCGTATATCAACGAATCGTTATAATTTTATGCTCTGTGTCTGGCTCTGAGAGATTAGAAATTCGTCCTCCATCGCATGGATTGGTATTCGGCATGTGGCCGCTCTTCCATTCCTGTGATGCTGTGGCGAGCTTTGCTCTTCGGAGCCCCTCACACCAAGTGTATTGTATGCATGTATTATATATTATATTATGTGTTTGCATGAGTATTGAATGAAGAGAGTTTTGCTTGAGTGTGTGCGCTGCTGGGGTGTAATTTTACGTGTTGTTCTTTGCATGTGGTGTTTTTCGTTTTAACGGTTGGTGACCTAACACCCCCCGCCACACGCCATTACGGCGGCTTTCGGGGTATTATGTAGATGAAGATGTATTAATCCGTTCTCTTAAAGGGAAAGAAGACACGGACCGAACAATACGTCTGAAAAAAAAATAAATAAACCAATTGAAGAATGTACACCAACCTAAAGATAATGGATCTGCGTCAAGAATAACAGTGGCGTAATAGGTTTAGATTTGGACCCTTAGGGTCGGAATGCAACTCGATTAAGGTTAGGCGTGCATCCGCGATTAGTTTTAATTTTATCCTGTGCGTCTGGCTCTGAGAGATTAGAAATTCGACCTCCATGGCGTGGATTGGTTAACGGCATGTGGCCGCTATTCCATTCCTGTGATGGATGGGCGAATTTTGATCTTTGGAACCACCCACACGGTGTGTATTTTTTGTATGTATTAATCCGTTCTCTTACAGGCAAAGAAGACACGGACCGACCAATGCGTCTAAAGAAGAAAAAAGAAAACCATTTGGAGAATGGACATCATCATAAGGATAATGGATCTACGTCAAGAATAACAGTGGCGTTAAAGGTTTAGATTTGGACCCTTAGGGTCGGAATGCAACTCGATTAAGGTTAGGCGTGCATCCGCGATTAGTTTTAATTTTATCCTGTGTGTCTGGCTCTGAGAGATTACAAATTCGACCTCCATGGCGTGGATTGGTTTACGGCATGTGGCCGCTATTCCATTCCTGTGATGGATGGGCGAATTTTGATCTTTGGAACCACCCACACCAAGTGTATTTTTTGTATGTATTAATCCGTTCTCTTACAGGCAAAGAAGACACGGACCGACCAATGCGTGTGAAGAAGAAACAAGAAAACCATTTGGAGAATGGACAACATCCTAAGGATAATGGATCTACGTCAAGAATAACAGTGGCGTTATAGGTTTAGATTTGGACCCTTAGGGTCGGAATGCAACTCGATTAAGATAAGGCGTGCATCCGCGATTAGTTTTAATTTTATCCTGTGTGTCTGGCTCTGAGAGATTAGAAATTCGATCTCCATGGCGTGGATTACTTAAGGGCATGTGGCCGCTATTCCATTCCTGTGATGGATGGGCGAATTTTGATCTTTGGAACCACCCACACCAAATGTATTTTTTGTATGTATTAATCCGTTCTCTTACAGGCAAAGAAGACACGGACCGACCAATGCGTCTGAAGAAGAAACAAGAAAACCATTTGGAGAATGGACACCATCCTAAGGATAATGGTACTACGTCAAGAATAACACTGGCGTAATAGGTTTAGATTTGGACCCTTAGGGTCGGAATGCAACTCGATTAAGGTTAGGCATGCATCCGCGATTAGTTTTAATTTTATCCTGTGTGTCTGGCTCTGAGAGATTACAAATTCGACCTCCATGGCGTTGATTACTTAAGGGCATGTGGCCGCTATTCCATTCCTGTGATGGATGGGCGAATTTTGATCTTTGGAACCACCCACACAGAGTGTATTTTTTGTATGTATTAATCCGTTCTCTTACAGGCAAAGAAGACACGGACCGAGCAATGCGTCTGAAGAAGAAACAAGAAAACCATTTGGAGAATGGACACCATCCTAAGGATAATGGATCTACGTCAAGAATAACAGTGGCGTAATAGGTTTAGATTTGGACCCTTAGGGTCGGAATGCAACTCGATTAAGGTTAGGCGTGCATCCGCGATTAGTTTTAATTTCATCCTGTGTGTCTGGCTCTGAGAGATTAGAAATTCGACCTCCATGGCGTGGATTGGTTTACGGCATGTGGCCGCTATTCCATTCCTGTGATGGATGGGCGAATTTTGATCTTTGGAACCACCCGCACCAAGTGTATTTTTTGTATGTATTAATCCGTTCTCTTACAGGCAAAGAAGACACGGACCGACCAATGCGTCTGAAGAAGAAACAAGAAAACCATTTGGAGAATGGACACCATCCTAAGGATAATGGATCTACGTCAAGAATAACAATGGCGTAATAGGTTTAGATTTGGACCCTTAGGGTCGGAATGCAACTCGATTAAGGTTAGGCGTGCATCCGCGATTAGTTTTAATTTTATCCTGTGCGTCTGGCTCTGAGAGATTAGAAATTCGACCTCCATGGCGTGGATTGGTTAAGGGCATGTGGCCGCTATTCCATTCCTGTGATGGACGGGCGAATTTTGATCTTTGGAACCACCCACACCAAATGTATTTTTTGTATGTATTAATCCGTTCTCTTACAGGCAAAAAAGACACGGATCGACCCATGCGTCTGAAGAAAAAACAAGAAAACCATTTGGAGAATGGACAACATCCTAAGGATCATGGATCTACGTCAAGAATAACAGTGGCGTGATAGGTTTAGATTTGGACCCTTAGGGTCGGAATGCAACTCGATTAAGGTTAGGCGTGCATCCGCGATTAGTTTTAATTTTATCCTGTGTGTCTGGCTCTGAGAGATTACAAATTCGACCTCCATGGCGTGGATTGGTTTACGGCATGTGGCCGCTATTCCATTCCTGTGATGGATGGGCGAATTTTGATCTTTGGAACCACCCACACCAAGTGTATTTTTTGTATGTATTAATCCGTTCTCTTACAGGCAAAGAAGACACGGACCGACCAATGCGTGTGAAGAAGAAACAAGAAAACCATTTGGAGAATGGACAACATCCTAAGGATAATGGATCTACGTCAAGAATAACAGTGGCGTTATAGGTTTAGATTTGGACCCTTAGGGTCGGAATGCAACTCGATTAAGATTAGGCGTGCATCCGCGATTAGTTTTAATTTTATCCTGTGTGTCTGGCTCTGAGAGATTAGAAATTCGATCTCCATGGCGTGGATTACTTAAGGGCATGTGGCCGCTATTCCATTCCTGTGATGGATGGGCGAATTTTGATCTTTGGAACCACCCACACCAAATGTATTTTTTGTATGTATTAATCCGTTCTCTTACAGGCAAAGAAGACACGGACCGACCAATGCGTCTGAAGAAGAAACAAGAAAACCATTTGGAGAATGGACACCATCCTAAGGATAATGGTACTACGTCAAGAATAACACTGGCGTAATAGGTTTAGATTTGGACCCTTAGGGTCGGAATGCAACTCGATTAAGGTTAGGCATGCATCCGCGATTAGTTTTAATTTTATCCTGTGTGTCTGGCTCTGAGAGATTACAAATTCGACCTCCATGGCGTGGATTACTTAAGGGCATGTGGCCGCTATTCCATTCCTGTGATGGATGGGCGAATTTTGATCTTTGGAACCACCCACACAGAGTGTATTTTTTGTATGTATTAATCCGTTCTCTTACAGGCAAAGAAGACACGGACCGAGCAATGCGTCTGAAGAAGAAACAAGAAAACCATTTGGAGAATGGACACCATCCTAAGGATAATGGATCTACGTCAAGAATAACAGTGGCGTAATAGGTTTAGATTTGGACCCTTAGGGTCGGAATGCAACTCGATTAAGGTTAGGCGTGCATCCGCGATTAGTTTTAATTTCATCCTGTGTGTCTGGCTCTGAGAGATTAGAAATTCGACCTCCATGGCGTGGATTGGTTTACGGCATGTGGCCGCTATTCCATTCCTGTGATGGATGGGCGAATTTTGATCTTTGGAACCACCCGCACCAAGTGTATTTTTTGTATGTATTAATCCGTTCTCTTACAGGCAAAGAAGACACGGACCGACCAATGCGTCTGAAGAAGAAACAAGAAAACCATTTGGAGAATGGACACCATCCTAAGGATAATGGATCTACGTCAAGAATAACAATGGCGTAATAGGTTTAGATTTGGACCCTTAGGGTCGGAATGCAACTCGATTAAGGTTAGGCGTGCATCCGCGATTAGTTTTAATTTTATCCTGTGCGTCTGGCTCTGAGAGATTAGAAATTCGACCTCCATGGCGTGGATTGGTTAAGGGCATGTGGCCGCTATTCCATTCCTGTGATGGACGGGCGAATTTTGATCTTTGGAACCACCCACACCAAATGTATTTTTTGTATGTATTAATCCGTTCTCTTACAGGCAAAAAAGACACGGATCGACCCATGCGTCTGAAGAAAAAACAAGAAAGCCATTTGGAGAATGGACAACATCCTAAGGATCATGGATCTACGTCAAGAATAACAGTGGCGTGATAGGTTTAGATTTGGACCCTTAGGGTCGGAATGCAACTCGATTAAGGTTAGGCGTGCATCCGCGATTAGTTTTAATTTTATCCTGTGTGTCTGGCTCTGAGAGATTAGAAATTCGACCTCCAAGGCGTGGATTGGTTAAGGGCATGTGGCCGCTCTGCCATTCCTGTGATGGACGGGCGAATTTTGATCTTTGGAACCACCCACACCAAGTGTATTTTTTGTATGTATTAATCCGTTCTCTTACAGGCAAAAAAGACACGGATCGACCCATGCGTCTGAAGAAAAAACAAGAAAACCATTTGGAGAATGGACAACATCCTAAGGATCATGGATCTACGTCAATAAGAACAGTGGCGTGATAGGTTTAGATTTGGACCCTTAGGGTCGGAATGCAACTCGATTAAGGTTAGGCGTGCATCCGCGATTAGTTTTAATTTTATCCTGTGTGTCTGGCTCTGAGAGAATAGAAATTCGACCTCCATGGCGTGGATTGGTTTACGGCATATTGCCGCTATTCCTTTCCTGTGATGGATGGGCGAATTTTGATCTTTGGAACCACCCACACCAAGTGTATTTTTTGTATATATTAATCCGTTCTCTTACAGGAAAAAAAGACACGGATCGACCCATGCGTATGAAGAAAAAACAAGAAAACCATTTGGAGAATGGACAACATCCTAAGGATCATGGATCTACGTCAATAAGAACAGTGGCGTGATAAGTTTAGATTTGGACCCTTAGGGTCGGAATGCAACTCGATTAAGGTTAGGCGTGCATCCGCGATTAGTTTTAATTTTATCCTATGTGTCTCGCTCTGAGAGATTACAAATTCGACCTCCATGGCGTGGATTGGTTTACGGCATGTGGCCGCTATTCCATTCCTGTGATGGATGGGCGAATTTTGATCTTTGGAACCACCCACACCAAGGGTATTTTTTGTATGTATTAATCCGTTCTCTTACAGGCAAAGAAGACACGGACCGACCAATGCGTGTGAAGAAGAAACAAGAAAACCATTTGGAGAATGGACAACATCCTAAGGATAATGGATCTACGTCAAGAATAACAGTGGCGTAATAGGTTTAGATTTGGACCCTTAGGGTCGGAATGCAACTCGATTAAGGTTAGGCGTGCATCCGCGATTAGTTTTAATATTATCCTGTGTGTCTGGCTCTGAGAGATTAGAAATTCGACCTCCATGGCGTGGATTGGTTTACGGCATGTGGCCGCTATTCCTTTCCTGTGATGGATGGGCGAATTTTGATCTTTGGAACCACCCACACCAAGTGTTTTTTTTGTATATATTAATCCGTTCTCTTACAGGAAAAAAAGACACGGATCGACCCATGCGTATGAAGAAAAAACAAGAAAACCATTTGGAGAATGGACAACATCCTAAGGATCATGGATCTACGTCAATAAGAACAGTGGCGTGATAGGTTTAGATTTGGACCCTTAGGGTCGGAATGCAACTCGATTAAGGTTAGGCGTGCATCCGCGATTAGTTTTAATTTTATCCTGTGTGTCTGGCTCTGAGAGATTACAAATTCGACCTCCATGGCGTGGATTGGTTTACGGCATGTGGCCGCTATTCCATTCCTGTGATGGATGGGCGAATTTTGATCTTTGGAACCACCCACACCAAGTGTATTTTTTGTATGTATTAATCCGTTCTCTTACAGGCAAAGAAGACACGGACCGACCAATGCGTGTGAAGAAGAAACAAGAAAACCATTTGGAGAATGGACAACATCCTAAGGATAATGGATCTACGTCAAGAATAACAGTGGCGTTATAGGTTTAGATTTGGACCCTTAGGGTCGGAATGCAACTCGATTAAGATTAGGCGTGCATCCGCGATTAGTTTTAATTTTATCCTGTGTGTCTGGCTCTGAGAGATTAGAAATTCGATCTCCATGGCGTGGATTACTTAAGGGCATGTGGCCGCTATTCCATTCCTGTGATGGATGGGCGAATTTTGATCTTTGGAACCACCCACACCAAATGTATTTTTTGTATGTATTAATCCGTTCTCTTACAGGCAAAGAAGACACGGACCGACCAATGCGTCTGAAGAAGAAACAAGAAAACCATTTGGAGAATGGACACCATCCTAAGGATAATGGTACTACGTCAAGAATAACACTGGCGTAATAGGTTTAGATTTGGACCCTTAGGGTCGGAATGCAACTCGATTAAGGTTAGGCATGCATCCGCGATTAGTTTTAATTTTATCCTGTGTGTCTGGCTCTGAGAGATTACAAATTCGACCTCCATGGCGTGGATTACTTAAGGGCATGTGGCCGCTATTCCATTCCTGTGATGGATGGGCGAATTTTGATCTTTGGAACCACCCGCACCAAGTGTATTTTTTGTATGTATTAATCCGTTCTCTTACAGGCAAAGAAGACACGGACCGAGCAATGCGTCTGAAGAAGAAACAAGAAAACCATTTGGAGAATGGACACCATCCTAAGGATAATGGATCTACGTCAAGAATAACAGTGGCGTAATAGGTTTAGATTTGGACCCTTAGGGTCGGAATGCAACTCGATTAAGGTTAGGCGTGCATCCGCGATTAGTTTTAATTTCATCCTGTGTGTCTGGCTCTGAGAGATTAGAAATTCGACCTCCATGGCGTGGATTGGTTTACGGCATGTGGCCGCTATTCCATTCCTGTGATGGATGGGCGAATTTTGATCTTTGGAACCACCCGCACCAAGTGTATTTTTTGTATGTATTAATCCGTTCTCTTACAGGCAAAGAAGACACGGACCGACCAATGCGTCTGAAGAAGAAACAAGAAAACCATTTGGAGAATGGACACCATCCTAAGGATAATGGATCTACGTCAAGAATAACAATGGCGTAATAGGTTTAGATTTGGACCCTTAGGGTCGGAATGCAACTCGATTAAGGTTAGGCGTGCATCCGCGATTAGTTTTAATTTTATCCTGTGCGTCTGGCTCTGAGAGATTAGAAATTCGACCTCCATGGCGTGGATTGGTTAAGGGCATGTGGCCGCTATTCCATTCCTGTGATGGACGGGCGAATTTTGATCTTTGGAACCACCCACACCAAATGTATTTTTTGTATGTATTAATCCGTTCTCTTACAGGCAAAAAAGACACGGATCGACCCATGCGTCTGAAGAAAAAACAAGAAAACCATTTGGAGAATGGACAACATCCTAAGGATCATGGATCTACGTCAAGAATAACAGTGGCGTGATAGGTTTAGATTTGGACCCTTAGGGTCGGAATGCAACTCGATTAAGGTTAGGCGTGCATCCGCGATTAGTTTTAATTTTATCCTGTGTGTCTGGCTCTGAGAGATTAGAAATTCGACCTCCAAGGCGTGGATTGGTTAAGGGCATGTGGCCGCTCTGCCATTCCTGTGATGGACGGGCGAATTTTGATCTTTGGAACCACCCACACCAAGTGTATTTTTTGTATGTATTAATCCGTTCTCTTACAGGCAAAAAAGACACGGATCGACCCATGCGTCTGAAGAAAAAACAAGAAAACCATTTGGAGAATGGACAACATCCTAAGGATCATGGATCTACGTCAATAAGAACAGTGGCGTGATAGGTTTAGATTTGGACCCTTAGGGTCGGAATGCAACTCGATTAAGGTTAGGCGTGCATCCGCGATTAGTTTTAATTTTATCCTGTGTGTCTGGCTCTGAGAGAATAGAAATTCGACCTCCATGGCGTGGATTGGTTTACGGCATATTGCCGCTATTCCTTTCCTGTGATGGATGGGCGAATTTTGATCTTTGGAACCACCCACACCAAGTGTATTTTTTGTATATATTAATCCGTTCTCTTACAGGAAAAAAAGACACGGATCGACCCATGCGTATGAAGAAAAAACAAGAAAACCATTTGGAGAATGGACAACATCCTAAGGATCATGGATCTACGTCAATAAGAACAGTGGCGTGATAGGTTTAGATTTGGACCCTTAGGGTCGGAATGCAACTCGATTAAGGTTAGGCGTGCATCCGCGATTAGTTTTAATTTTATCCTATGTGTCTCGCTCTGAGAGATTACAAATTCGACCTCCATGGCGTGGATTGGTTTACGGCATGTGGCCGCTTTCCATTCCTGTGATGGATGGGCGAATTTTGATCTTTGGAACCACACACACCAAGTGTATTTTTTGTATGTATTAATCCGTTCTCTTACAGGCAAAGAAGACACGGACCGACCAATGCGTGTGAAGAAGAAACAAGAAAACCATTTGGAGAATGGACAACATCCTAAGGATAATGGATCTACGTCAAGAATAACAGTGGCGTTATAGGTTTAGATTTGGACCCTTAGGGTCGGAATGCAACTCGATTAAGGTTAGGCGTGCATCCGCGATTAGTTTTAATTTTATCCTGTGTGTCTGGCTCTGAGAGATTAGAAATTCGATCTCCATGGCGTGGATTACTTAAGGGCATGTGGCCGCTATTCATTCCTGTGATGGATGGGCGAATTTTGATCTTTGGAACCAGCCACACGGAGTGTATTTTTTGTATGTATTAATCCGTTCTCTTACAGGCAAAGAAGACACGGACCGACCAATGCGTCTGAAGAAGAAACAAGAAAACCATTTGGAGAATGGACACCATCCTAAGGATAATGGTACTACGTCAAGAATAACACTGGCGTAATAGGTTTAGATTTGGACCCTTAGGGTCGGAATGCAACTCGATTAAGGTTAGGCGTGCATCCGCGATTAGTTTTAATTTCATCCTGTGTGCCTGGCTCTGAGAGATTAGAAATTCGACCTCCATGGCGTGGATTGGTTTACGGCATGTGGCCGCTATTCCATTCCTGTGATGGATGGGCGAATTTTGATCTTTGGAACCACCCGCACCAAGTGTATTTTTTGTATGTATTAATCCGTTCTCTTACAGGCAAAGAAGACACGGACCGACCAATGCGTCTGAAGAAGAAACAAGAAAACCATATGGAGAATGGACACCATCCTAAGGATAATGGATCTACGTCAAGAATAACAATGGCGTAATAGGTTTAGATTTGGACCCTTAGGGTCGGAATGCAACTCGATTAAGGTTAGGCGTGAATCCGTAATTAGTTTTAATTTTATCCTGTGTGTCTGGCTCTGAGAGATTAGAAATTCGATCTCCATGGCGTGGATTACTTAAGGGCATGTGGCCGCTATTCATTCCTGTGATGGATGGGCGAATTTTGATCTTGGGAACCACCCACACGGAGTGTATTTTTTGTATATATTAATCCGTTCTCTTACAGGAAAAAAAGACACGGATCGACCCATGCGTATGAAGAAAAAACAAGAAAACCATTTGGAGAATGGACAACATCCTAAGGATCATGGATCTACGTCAATAAGAACAGTGGCGTGATAGGTTTAGATTTGGACCCTTACGGTCGGAATGCAACTCGATTAAGGTTAGGCGTGCATCCGCGATTAGTTTTAATATTATCCTGTGTGTCTGGCTCTGAGAGATTACAAATTCGACCTCCATGGCGTGGATTACTTAAGGGCATGTGGCCGCTATTCCATTCCTGTGATGGACGGGCGAATTTTGATCTTTGGAACCACACACACGGAGTGTATTTTTTGTATGTATTAATCCGTTCTCTTACAGGCAAAGAAGACACGGACCGACCAATGCGTCTGAAGAAGAAACAAGAAAACCATTTGGAGAATGGACACCATCCTAAGGATAATGGTACTACGTCAAGAATAACACTGGCGTAATAGGTTTAGATTTGGACCCTTAGGGTCGGAATGCAACTCGATTAAGGTTAGGCGTGCATCCGCGATTAGTTTTAATTTTATCCTGTGTGTCTGGCTCTGAGAGATTAGAAATTCGACCTCCATGGCGTGGATTGGTTTACGGCATGTGGCCGCTATTCCATTCCTGTGATGGATGGGCGAATTTTGATCTTTGGAACCACCCGCACGGAGTGTATTTTTTGTATGTATTAATCCGTTCTCTTACAGGCAAAGAAGACACGGACCGACCAATGCGTCTGAAGAAGAAACAAGAAAACCATATGGAGAATGGACACCATCCTAAGGATAATGGATCTACGTCAAGAATAACAATGGCGTAATAGGTTTAGATTTGGACCCTTAGGGTCGGAATGCAACTCGATTAAGGTTAGGCGTGCATCCGCGATTAGTTTTAATTTTATCCTGTGCGTCTGGCTCTGAGAGATTAGAAATTCGACCTCCATGGCGTGGATTGGTTAAGGGCATGTGGCCGCTATTCCATTCCTGTGATGGATGGGCGAATTTTGATCTTTGGAACCACCCACACCAAATGTATTTTTTGTATGTATTAATCCGTTCTCCTACAGGCAATGAAGACACGGACCGAGCAATGCGTCTGAAGAAGAAACAAGAAAACCATTTGGAGAATGGACACCATCCTAAGGATAATGGATCTACGTCAAGAATAACAGTGGCGTAATAGGTTTAGATTTGGACCCTTAGGGTCGGAATGCAACTCGATTAAGGTTAGGCGTGCATCCGCGATTAGTTTTAATTTTATCCTGTGTGTCTGGCTCTGAGATATAAGAAATTCGACCTCCATGGCGTGGATTGGTTTACGGCATGTGGCCGCTATTCCATTCCTGTGATGGACGGGCGAATTTTGATCTTTGGAACCACCCACACCAAATGTATTTTTTGTATGTATTAATCCGTTCTCTTACAGGCAAAAAAGACACGGATCGACCCATGCGTCTGAAGAAAAAACAAGAAAACCATTTGGAGAATGGACAACATCCTTAGGATCATGGATCTACGTCAATAAGAACAGTGGCGTGATAGGTTTAGATTTGGACCCTTAGGGTCGGAATGCAACTCGATTAAGGTTAGGCGTGCATCCGCGATTAGTTTTAATTTTATCCTGTGTGTCTGGCTCTGAGAGATTAGAAATTCGACCTCCAAGGCGTGGATTGGTTAAGGGCATGTGGCCGCTCTGCCATTCCTGTGATGGACGGGCGAATTTTGATCTTTGGAACCACCCACACCAAATGTATTTTTTGTATGTATTAATCCGTTCTCTTACAGGCAAAAAAGACACGGATCGACCCATGCGTCTGAAGAAAAAACAAGAAAACCATTTGGAGAATGGACAACATCCTAAGGATCATGGATCTACGTCAATAAGAACAGTGGCGTGATAGGTTTAGATTTGGACCCTTAGGGTCGGAATGCAACTCGATTAAGGTTAGGCGTGCATCCGCGATTAGTTTTAATTTTATCCTGTGTGCCTGGCTCTGAGAGAATAGAAATTCGACCTCCATGGCGTGGATTGGTTTACGGCATGTGGCCGCTATTCCATTCCTTTGATGGATGGGCGAATTTTGATCTTTGGAAACACCCACACCAAATGTATTTTTTGTATGTATTAATCCGTTCTCTTATAGGCAAAGAAGACACGGACCGACCAATGCGTCTGAGGAAGAAACAAGAAAACCATTTGGAGAATGGACACCATCCTAAGGATAATGGATCTACGTCAAGAATAACAGTGGCGTAATAGGTTTAGATTTGGATCCTTAGGGTCGGAATGCTACTCGATTAAGGTTAGGCGTGCATCCGCGATTAGTTTTAATTTTATCCTGTGTGTCTGGCTCTGAGAGATTAGAAATTCGACCTCCATGGCGTGGATTGGTTAAGGGCATGTGGCCGCTATTCATTCCTGTGATGGATGGGCGAATTTCGATCTTTTGAACCACCCACACGGAGTGTATTGTTTGCATGTATCATTCCGTTCTCTTACAGGCCAAGAAGACACGGACCGACCAATGCGTCTGAAGAAGAAATAAGAAAACCATTTGGAGAATGGACACCATCCTAAGGATCATGGATCTACGGCAATAAGAACAGTGGCGTGATAGGTTTAGATTTGGACCCTTAGGGTCGGAATGCAACTCGATTAAGGTTAGGCGTGCATCCGCGATTAGTTTTAATTTTATCCTGTGTGTCTGGCTCTGAGAGAATAGAAATTCGACCTCCATGGCGTGGATTGGTTTACGGCATGTGGCCGCTATTCCATTCCTGTGATGGATGGGCGAATTTTGATCTTTGGAAACACCCACACCAAGTGTATTTTTTGCATGTTTTAATCCGTTTTCTTACGGGCAAAGAAGACACGGACCGACCAATGCGTCTGAGGAAGAAACAAGAAAACCATTTGGAGAATGGACACCATCCTAAGGATAATGGATCTATGTCAAGAATAACAGTGGCGTAATAGGTTTAGATTTGGACCCTTAGGGTCGGAATGCAACTCGATTAAGGTTAGGCGTGCATCCGCGATTAGTTTTAATTTTATCCTGTGTGTCTGGCTCTGAGAAATTACAAATTCGACCTCCATGGCGTGGATTGGTTTACGGCATGTGGCCGCTCTGCCATTCCTGTGATGGATGGGCGAATTTTGATCTTTGGAACCACCCACACCAAATGTATTTTTTGTATGTATTAATCCGTTCTCTTACAGGCAAAGAAGACACGGACCGACCAATGCGTCTGAAGAAGAAACAAGAAAACCATTTGGAGAATGGACACCATCCTAAGGATAATGGATCTACGTCAATAAGAACAGTGGCGTGATAGGTTTAGATTTGGACCCTTAGGGTCGGAATGCAACTCGATTAAGGTTAGGCGTGCATCCGCGATTAGTTTTAATTTTATCCTGTGTGTCTGGCTCTGAGAGATTAGAAATTCGACCTCCAAGGCGTGGATTGGTTAAGGGCATGTGGCCGCTCTGCCATTCCTGTGATGGACGGGCGAATTTTGATCTTTGGAACCACCCACACCAAATGTATTTTTTGTATGTATTAATCCGTTCTCTTACAGGCAAAAAAGACACGGATCGACCCATGCGTCTGAAGAAAAAACAAGAAAACCATTTGGAGAATGGACAACATCCTAAGGATCATGGATCTACGTCAATAAGAACAGTGGCGTGATAGGTTTAGATTTGGACCCTTAGGGTCGGAATGCAACTCGATTAAGGTTAGGCGTGCATCCGCGATTAGTTTTAATTTTATCCTGTGTGTCTGGCTCTGAGAGATTACAAATTCGACCTCCATGGCGTGGATTGGTTTACGGCATGTGGCCGCTCTGCCATTCCTGTGATGGATGGGCGAATTTTGATCTTTGGAACCACCCACACCAAATGTATTTTTTGTATGTATTAATCCGTTCTCTTACAGGCAAAGAAGACACGGACCGAGCAATGCGTCTGAAGAAGAAACAAGAAAACCATTTGGAGAATGGACACCATCCTAAGGATAATGGATCTACGTCAATAAGAACAGTGGCGTGATAGGTTTAGATTTGGACCCTTAGGGTCGGAATGCAACTCGATTAAGGTTAGGCGTGCATCCGCGATTAGTTTTAATTTTATCCTTTGTGTCTGGCTCTGAGAGATTAGAAATTCGACCTCCATGGCGTTGATTGGTTTACGGCATGTGGCCGCTATTCCTTTCCTGTGATGGATGGGCGAATTTTGATCTTGGGAACCACCCACACGGAGTGTATTTTTTGTATATATTAATCCGTTCTCTTACAGGCAAAAAAGACACGGATCGACCCATGCGTATGAAGAAAAAACAAGAAAACCATTTGGAGAATGGACACCAACCTAAGGATCATGGATCTACGTCAATAAGAACAGTGGCGTGATAGGTTTAGATTTGGACCCTTAGGGTCGGAATGCAACTCGATTAAGGTTAGGCGTGCATCCGCCATTAGTTTTAATTTTATCCTGTGTGTCTGGCTCTGAGAGATTAGAAATTCGACCTCCATGGCGTGGATTGGTTTACGGCATGTGGCCGCTCTGCCATTCCTGTGATGGATGGGCGAATTTTGATCTTTGGAACAACCCGCACGGAGTGTATTTTTTGTATGTATTAATCCGTTCTCTTACAGGCAAAGAAGACACGGACCGAGCAATGCGTCTGAAGAAGAAACAAGAAAACCATTTGGAGAATGGACACCATCCTAAGGATAATGGATCTACGTCAATAAGAACAGTGGCGTGATAGGTTTAGATTTGGACCCTTAGGGTCGGAATGCAACTCGATTAAGGTTAGGCGTGCATCCGCGATTAGTTTTAATTTTATCCTTTGTGTCTGGCTCTGAGAGATTAGAAATTCGACCTCCATGGCGTTGATTGGTTTACGGCATGTGGCCGCTATTCCTTTCCTGTGATGGATGGGCGAATTTTGATCTTGGGAACCACCCACACGGAGTGTATTTTTTGTATATATTAATCCGTTCTCTTACAGGCAAAAAAGACACGGATCGACCCATGCGTATGAAGAAAAAACAAGAAAACCATTTGGAGAATGGACAACATCCTAAGGATCATGGATCTACGTCAATAAGAACAGTGGCGTGATAGGTTTAGATTTGGACCCTTAGGGTCGGAATGCAACTCGATTAAGGTTAGGCGTGCATCCGCCATTAGTTTTAATTTTATCCTGTGTGTCTGGCTCTGAGAGATTAGAAATTCGACCTCCATGGCGTGGATTGGTTTACGGCATGTGGCCGCTCTGCCATTCCTGTGATGGATGGGCGAATTTTGATCTTTGGAACCACCCACACCAAATGTATTTTTTGTATGTATTAATCCGTTCTCTTACAGGCCAAGAAGACACGGACCGACCAATGCGTCTGAAGAAGAAACAAGAAAACCATTTGGAGAATGGACACCATCCTAAGGATCATGGATCTACGGCAATAAGAACAGTGGCGTGATAGGTTTAGATTTGGACCCTTAGGGTCGGAATGCAACTCGATTAAGGTTAGGCGTGCATCCGCGATTAGTTTTAATTTCATCCATTTGATCTTTGGAACCATCCTCACCAAGTGTATTGTTTGAATGTATTAATGCCTTGTCTTTCAGGCAAAGAAGACATGGACCAACCAAAACGTCTAAGGGAGAAAGAAGAAAAGGGAGCGTCACTCTCTTATGCCAATTTATGTGAGTATTATATTTTTAGCGGTGCTCTATTTATCGTTTTGTTACTGGATGCAGAGCAAGACGATTTTAATTTTTCCATTATCTTTTCTTTTGTTCCAATTTTATGTATTTTTTAAATTGTTCTATTTGGTTAATATAAGTACCTCATGTTATCTATTCATATATGTTTTACTTTTTTTATGTACAATGTTTTGCTCAGTATTTGTTAACTTTCATATCATATTCTCCTTCTATTATATGAGTAAAAATCTCGAGATATTTAATTTACTTTCCTTTTTATGGTTGTAGATTAATCCCATAGTTCATTCGGGTACATTTTTAAATTATATATTTTTTAATTTGAAATACTATATATGAAATTCGCTTAACTTGCTAAGTTTGATACGATGTTGTAAGTTAATTGTAACCACGGTTTTAGGATATTATGGGAAGAGGCTACCCCAGAATCTTAGAATATATAATTTATCTGCTGGGGTTGATTCTTCCCATAATATTTTGTTTGAGTGTATTTTGATATCATTTTACTTTGCTTTAAGTAAAAATTTTCCATATTCCAAAATTAATTCTGGCTCTTAACATCGGAAAAATGGATTATGACGCATTAAAATCAATTCCGAGAACGGTTAATCGTATTTCCATGATTTTATTAAAAATTTTTTAATGTGTAATTGCGTACCTATTGGAATGATTCTTGTTCCTCTCTCGCGGTTTATTGGAGTTGGGCCTACTGTCCTTGTCCTAAAGCTGTGACTTTTAAGCTTGTTTCGATCTTCTGAACCGCATAAATTCAGTTAATTTAATTCACGTCATTATCCGCTGTATTACAGTCAGCGAGACATGGACCAACCAAGATGACGAATGAAGATTGTAGGAACACGCAATCATCTGGAATGGACCTAAGCAAAGAAGCAAAGCGGATACAAGTTTAGAAATTAGACAATTAGGATGGATGTTCGTCAGTCAGCAAGACGGGGACTGCAGAGGACTTCATATGGAGAAAGAAGAATTAAGGGACTCGCTTCCATCACGCTACACTGTGTGAGTACTTAGACAATGTTTTGCTATTCATTGCAGGCTGCTAGTCTTTAATTTTTAGCAACCTGTTATTATATAATATTAAACGAAAGCAATTTCTACCAATTTATTTATGTGATTTTTATCAATACTAAAAAAATTGTAGAATATATAATTTACCAAGCCATTTTTATTTTTAGAGTTCACACGCATAGTTACTTCTTTGAATGTATTTCTATGAAACAATCGTAAATTTCTCCATCAGTAAAACTAAACATTTTTTTATTCATTAAGTCTGAATTATTCTTGATTCAAGAGGAATTTAGAATTAAACATCTGGACCGAGCAATGGCCATTTTTCAGCATTTTTTGCAGTCTTAGGAATCACCGGAAGCAGGAAACGCAATTTCAGTTTCTCCACCTCTCTTTAAGTGCAAATATCCAACAGCTTCTCTATATTTAATTGTGAATGATTTCGATACTGAACATCATGAACTATTTTTGTGAGCGTATCTGAAGTAGAAATGTCGTTGTTAACATAGATGCGTCATGCCATTATACTACGAAGACTAAATAGAAATCGTTGAAATGAGGAATTAATATTTGAAAAATATGCGGCAAATATAGAAACTACTTCTTCGGGCCTCATGGTGGTTCATGGGAAATACTCATTTGGGCTTTCAATGTGCGGGAAGAAATTATGTGGCAGTGTGACTCAGTATTAACTATAGTTATGACGTCATTTTAGGCGGTGCGCACCGAGGATACGAGCCCTCCATGGATGCGGTGAAGAGGAGCCTAAGAAGATTTTGTATTCACTTTTGCATAATGTAAATTATATTTTGTGTATGATTCAAATGTAAAAGATTTATGCATAATGAATGTAAATATGACCACTACCATTCACTCAGACAATCACATTTTAAGACACTCGCCATCACCTCATTATAAATACTCGTAGGATACACATTGTGTGCTTGGTTGAGTGTATTTAGGAGTGTGTGTGTACGTGTGTGAATGTATTTAGTAGCAAACTAACGGGGTGAATATTGGGTTTGGTAGACCTAACCAGTAGCCTTAATATTTGTACTTGTTATAACCATGCAGTGTGAATGTGTATAGTTTGAATGGTACTTAATGCGTATGAGCCACTATCAAAACACTGCGAAATCACAAACATGTCACCTGTGTAATTTTAGTATAAGGTTTTTAAAAGATGTGATGATGGTCAACAATTATCCTTTGTATGTACATTTGAATTGAATTAAATTGTGTTGATGTAATTTGAATTGTACTATAAGGCGGTCTGTGAATGTTTTTTGGGTTTCCCTTCACTGTGGGCGAATGCCAGGCCAAAGTCCACTCTCGTTAGAAAAAATAAAGTAAACATTGGAAAACAATTGTCTTTTATTAAAGTCCTATGCTTTTCCTTGAACTTTTTTTAAAAGACTTTAACTTGGATGAATTTTAAATAATGTATGCCGAAAAGTGTTTGAAGTAAAGTTTGAAAATAAAAAAAATTAACTTGATGCAGATTATATTTTTTGAATTGATATCTTATTCCTCCAATGGAAACAAAAGAAAGGTAAATAAAATTCAAATCGGCAATGGGCCCAACAAATGCTCAAGCAAGTGAAAAAGAATGTAACGGCGTCAACATTGAAGTGCTCAGCACATGTTTATATCAGAGCAATTAATGGATAGGAAGCCATATCTTATTTTAATTTTATTATTTAATTATTTTCAAGTCACATACCCGTAGATCAAACGGAACATCGTACCCTATAACTCGAATGTTTTGGAGACTCGGAGAGACATATATCATGGGTGCCAATGTGCCATGCAATAATACTTCCTAATTGTCTGATCCGCAAACTGCCTTTCCTCTTGATTTAATTCCTTGATTGGATTGATTTGGCCCAGGAGTAAGCAGTACCACTGATGATGAAAATGAAGGATTAAGGCATGCAAGTCAGTGAAAAAATACATTCAGAGATCTTAAAATACTTTTTTTTCAGATTTGGAGGTTTATATTTTCCGGCCATGTTAAACTTTAGCCAACCTCAAAATGTCTGTGTCATCATTGATAAATAAGTCAATGTTAAATGAATTTATGTAAAAACTATTCAGTCAATACTAAACTAATAACAATGTGGTTGTAAATATTTAGCAGTTAATGAGTATTTCCTCATTGATTTCCCATAGCCGTTATGGTGAATTTGCCTATATTCAGGGTGATTACTGGAAGAATTCGGAGAAAGGAAGCGAAACACATCTTGGAGAGGAGGTCGTCGTGCCTTAAAAAAGAAGGAAACGGATTTGATTCAAATAATTCTAGTGTGGCATCGACATTTTTAAACCCATAAACGCATTTTTATTGATTGGAAAAAAATTTGGGACTCTTGAATAAATGGTAGAGTAACCCATTTTTTCTATCCTAATGTTAAGGCATGCTTGGAAGTAACATTTGATATGAGTAAGAAACTTGTAGAAATCCTAAAAGGATATGTAAACTTAGGAGCCTTCTTCAAAAGGAGAATTAAAGTAATAGAAAATGCAGCTGTCAAACCAGCAAGAATACTGTCCATCAAAGAATTCTCCACTGCCCCAACTACGAGGAAGAGAGAACGCCATAGGAGGAAATTCTAAGGAGGACCATCATTACTCCTGCAGACGTTGAAAAGCTGATTTAACAAACCAAACATAAATAGAAGCATTAATCGAAGAGTATATTTAGGCCATCATAATGAAGGCTGATGTAACGAGAAAAAGAAGGAAATAGTCATTGAAGAGACATTTGTAAACATCACTAAATGGAAATAATTAACATATCTAACCTTGAATTAAATTAATTAAAAAGTGTGTGGAAGTGCTAAGTATTTTTTTCACTTTCTTTCACCCTCACCATGAAAGAATTCCACAAAGTTAAGCCTGAAACTGTTAGCTTTGCTCTAGAATATTGATAAATTTCATAACATCATATTTCAACGCATTGCATTACTGTATTCTTGTATTGTTTATGATATTTATTTATTGTATTATTTCATTGTATTATTTTGTTCTTTTGTTGGATTCAACACTGTCCATTAGATGGTACCATTAGGTCTCAATTCCGCCTTTCACACAATTTACCTCAATGATAAAGAAAACTACACCTACATCTGAAGGATGATTTGATAGTTAAGGGCAGATATAACCTATGCTAAGTCCTAGTAGGAGTAGCAGTTTAATTTTTTTGGTGCCCCTCAATGACTGAGATGGTAATTTGCAGCCAAGTCCTATGCCATGTAAAATTAAAAATTTGCAGGGTGATCAAGGAGGGTCGGTTCCTATCCCTATACCTCCAGTAATTGCCTTGTAAGATATGGAAACCGAAAAATCACCCAGCCAACAACCCCATCCTAAGTAAACAGGGATTGAAACCATTGTCATTAGGCCATATGTCATTAGTTCAATGCTCAACTCACTTGACTACCACATCCCGTACATTTTATTTAATTCATAATGCATAAATTGCCAATCTACAAGATTCCATCAATTCCCATCTTGGCATATTACATTCTAGGACCAACATTTCAAGAGTGTAACCACTGGAATGTGCTTACATTCACTGTCAACTATCCCTTTCCAGTGCAAGATTTTTGGGGTGGAAGGGCAATTCATCCAGTCTCTTCCTTTGGCCACAGCTCCTTCTAATCCAATCCAGTGTCACCAAGTGAAATTTCTTCTCTCTCCTCGAGTTAACTTCCATCAGTTTGTTAATGTTGGGGGAGGAGCTGAAGTAGAATCGACAAATGCCAATGATTAGTTTGCATTGGCTGTAAAAATCTCATAAATCTTAAACCTCCACAATCATAAAATTTAGGCCTCACCCACACAACTACTTTTAAAATTAATGTTCAATATAGCAAAATAACTATCCCAATGAGTGAAAAAAATCAAAAATATAGGATTTCTATTCCAAAATTTGAATCACTAGTGCAGTAAATGGCAACAGCACAAAAACCTTGGGAAACATGTCAATTGGTAATGGAATGAAGAGTGATCAGGGATCAAGATAGTGCAGCGGCTAACGTACTGGCTTCCCACCCAGAGGGCCTGAGTTTGAATCGTGGAGATGGCAGATTACAGTACAGTACTAATGCTACGAATGGTGATGACGAAAAACGCAAAAGGGGTGACAACGACTGCAAAAAACTAGATTATTAGATTACCTTCAGCTCAGTCCACTCAACAGTGGCATGTAAAATGATAAGTGAATCTGGAATAACAGTAAATGGTATACACAGCCATTATACAGTAAAAACTCTGTCTAACAAACATACATATCACAAGAATCTCAATATAATGAACTCATCGTTGTCTTCGTTAGTTGGGTTATTTGTTAAGGAGATTAAGAGAATGGAGGAAGGGTAGAGCATTGTATTTACCCTGCCTCTGTGGATATTTATGATATTCACGCCCTACTTCAAGATGCTAGCAATTTTGTCTCCATTGTCCAACCTACTTATGAGATCTATGACGGATAAATTATCATTTTTTCCTACCAATCCACTGAGCTGATTAAAATAAGAGGGCACTAGGCAGTGCGGGGAAGGAGAGATTGTTGTTGGGAGAAATCCAAAGGAGGCAAGAAATCTGGATGCAGAGCATTTTGATTGGTGATGGATTGAAAACCTTGATTGAGGAGGGCATGTTAGGCAAATGAGGTAGGGGTAGGAATATGATGGGCCTATTGAACAGAATGAAGGGAAGAAAAAGTTGTGCCACATTGAATAGTACATAGTGTAGGTCATCAGGCTGTTTCTTTTGTTATGCAAGACTAAGAAATGTACGACTGCACAGGCTGTCCATCCAAAAATCAACCTTAAAATTGAAAACTACCAAATAGATGCTTCATACTGGCTTTTTGATCTTTTCTTACAGAAACATATCGATTATGATTTAATTATTTTTCACTGCGGCTATGCCAAATAATAAAATAATGCCTTAATAGAGAAAAACAACGACAAAGATAGGGAAGAAATTTGAATTGATGCACACCAAAATGATCAATTTTTGTGGCTGCAAAAAACATTCGTTGTCTCAGGCGTGACTTCATGGAATCGACTTAACATAATGAAAGGAGAAACTTTGTAATTCCACATAGATTTATTCGACGGACGACCTAGGTTTCGACGTGGCACGTCATCATCAGGTACATTTTGTAAAGAAGACAGAGAATATATAGTCACACAAATTGGGGGGGGTGGGTTGGGGGGGGGGGGAAGGCGAGAAGAGAGACAACTCCCCGGTCTGAGGTGAGGGTTAGGGGGTGGAAGAGGGGAAAAACCCAGGGGGGGGGGGGTTGGCCCGGAGGTGGTTAAGGGGGTTGAGAGCAAGGGGCTAGGAGAAAGGAAAGGATTAGGAACTCCGTAAACTCAGGAAGGGGGAGGTGGTGAAGGGGACGCGTGGATCAGGAGGGAGAGGGGAAACCCAGAATATACGTAAAAACGCTGTATTAAGAGCCGGTAGGGGAGGAGGTAAGGTAGGTGGGGTGTCATTAGGTGTGGAAGGAAGGAAGGTCTAGAAGGGGGGAGTGGGACCTTCCTTCCTTCCACACCTAATGACACCCCACCTACCTTACCTCCTCCCCTACCGGCTCTTAATACAGCGTTTTTACGTATATTCTGGGTTTCCCCTCTCCCTCCTGATCCACGCGTCCCCTTCACCACCTCCCCCTTCCTGAGTTTACGGAGTTCCTAATCCTTTCCTTTCTCCTAGCCCCTTGCTCTCAACCCCCTTAACCACCTCCGGGCCAACCCCCCCCCCTGGGTTTTTCCCCTCTTCCACCCCCTAACCCTCACCTCAGACCGGGGAGTTGTCTCTCTTCTCGCCTTCCCCCCCCCCCCCAACCCACCCCCCCCAATTTGTGTGACTATATATTCTCTGTCTTCTTTACAAAATGTACCTGATGATGACGTGCCACGTCGAAACCTAGGTCGTCCGTCGAATAAATCTATGTGGAATTACAAAGTTTCTCCTTTCATTATGCAAAAAACATATTAACCCAGGAGTTAATGTAAACTATGAGTAAGAAAAAAAATGAAGCCCAGATTCCAAAATAAGAAATCATTGATTACTTACCTGGACTCCACGATGACATGTGAAACTAAGTCATTCAAATCATCAGAAACAATCCCTGAGTGTATTCTGAAGTTTGACCTCTCAATGAAGAAAGCTAAAAGAGAGGAGTCTACTAGTGGTTCTTCTTCTGATTCCTAATGGAAATGAATAAGGAAGTATATTCAGAAAGAAATTCTCCAAGAAATAACAATTCTTAAATCAATATATCTATCAAATAAAAATTTCCTAATGTATTACATGTTAATTAAGATAATAATTCACAGCTTAAACCTTGTAGCAGTGAGGAATTTGCGATTTCAAGATATGAGTGACTCATGTCCAAGAATATTTTGGTTGAGAATGCTATGCTTGAATGGATATGCTAAAGCAAGGGCTACAAATGGATGCAAAGAGATAATGGTGTTTTATAAATACCTCAAGACTGCAGTCAAAATATCCATGACAAAGACGGAAGATGGAAAATGGAGAGGGCCCAGAAAACAATTCCACATCCAATTCAGCCATTTCCTCCTGAGTGATATTTGCACAATCACCCTACAAAGAATAAATGACTGAATGACACTCACGATTGTTCTAGTACTCCTAAAATAGAAAATCACAAAGGGTGATAGCAGTTATAGAATTTCCAGTGCCTGTTACTAGCTTGGAATGAAAGAAAACCTCCCAAGTGAATACTCATTTCTTTTAAATTGGCATGTGTAGTATCATTAACAAAGAGTACAAGGCTTAACAGTATTTACAGCAATTAATCACATCCCTAATTCCCGAGTACCTCATGCATAAAGCAGTTACATTAATGAGGGCAATTTTAGTATCTGATGTGAAGCAATTCAACTGACTACAAGAGGAAATAGGAAGTTAATCATTTAAACAGTCTCCTGCTTTCACCTCACATTATATGTGTGTAAAAATGGGATTTCAAAATAATTTGCTGCTTCATTATAGATATGGTGGAAGATATCAATCATATTATAATACACATGAGTGCTGTCGAGAGTAAAATTACAGTTGTAGATACTCAAAATGTTTCAATTCACTTGCATCATTATCAACTGATGAAGGAGCCTTGCATTGCTGGCAATACATATGCATGTGGGCACATTGCAAAGGGGGAAATTGATTGCTGAAGTACATTTGTTAACTGTTAACTATACAAATCTGATGAGTGGCATCCATCCACAGACCTGATATCTTTCTTCAATAAAAATATAAAGAAATAGTTCCGTATTTCATTGACTATTTACATTTAGATGTTAATTGATTATCATAATCTATCATTAATAACATATCAAGCATATATAGAATTAAAATTATGATATCAATATTATAGGTATATTAATACTATCAATCACACACCTTCACGTCCATTTTGGTGATAATTTGAACAAGTGCTGCATGTGTTAAATGCTCTGTATAGCTATCACCAAACGGATCAAAATACTGTGCCAAAACCTTAGTTGCTTCTTCAGTCAGAGATAACACCTCTTCCGGTCTCCAAAGAAAGTCCTTTGAACCGGCTGAATCACTGCAGACTTTCAATAACCAAGATGAACGTATCACGTTGTGAATACCAGCCTTGATTGTATTTTGTACTCGAATGGGCATTTCATTGCCTACAATGACACAATAAGTTTTTGGACCTACAAAAGAAAATGAATGCTTTCAGTTGAAAATATTTGCAACAACTAATATTCACTGGTTCATCAATTCAACAACAAATAAGAGATAGAGAGAGAGAAATTGATTTTTCACATCAAAACGGCCAAATAGGTAATTTTATCTCATTATAAGCAGCACTTTCGTCATCCAAAACCAAAACATTCCTTCAAATCTACTCCTATATCACATCCAAGAGCCCAGCCCTTAAGCCATCAGTCCATCCATCAACATCCAACCCAACAATCCATTTCAATCCCTGTGCCCTTCAAGGGCTATAATGAGTCCATGGGAACCCATTGAAGGTAGTCATGCAGTCCCCCATAGAAATCTATCGCAGAGGATAAATGGAAGATATCCTGTGGAAACCCACCACCAATTCAACCCCAACAACTTTTTTAAAATCAAGTCGAACTATTATCATAAACTGGTGTTGCTGCTAGAAATTTACCTGAGAAACAGCCACTCTAAAAAGGCCATTAAATGATTCAGTGAATAAATAAATACTTTGGATGAGTCAGCCCTAAGACATACTTTATACATACGTACATAGATTTACAAAAATTCAAATTATACGTAAATTTCACTACGGCAACTCAACAAAATTCATAAAAATAAAAAATAATTCATAAAACCAAATATTTTATTAACCTTCAGCAAGAAAAAAGTAATAGCTTCCTATGAAAGCTCATAGTTAAATATCATTATTTTCTGGAAAATTTGTCTCTGAAGTACTTGATGAGCTACTAACTTCATACTGTTTGATTTTATCAGGTCATTGGAGAGGGAAATGTCTCTTCGGGAAGGAATTAAGCAGAACATGGGCTAGGGGAAGAGCTTTTGAGCAAGAGAGGTCTGACTTCCACAGAGGCCCTCGCCTGCCTCATTATATTTATTCTTAATTAGCAGAGGATTATAAGCTTAAATAACATTTTAACTCACAAAACATTGAAATTCTTGGAAAGTTTTATGAAATGGGTTTAAAAGTAATAAGTCATCATTAACTGGCATACTGAATTCAAGGATCATGAATTCTTCCTATTTAGCTCTTATAATTCAAGCAAAGCCATTCACAAATTGAACCAAATTCCGCAAGCCAAATTCCTAAAAATGAAATATCATTTAACACTGGGTACGATTTTCAATTAGGTACAGTGAAACCTTGCTTTGCAAGCACCTATCATAGCAAGTAATTTGCATAACAAGCGACATATTTGGAAAATAATGACTCGCTACATGAACAACTTCTTGCATTACGAGTGATTGTGCACCTGCTGCTTCAGTTTGTTTAGTGCTTGTTCACCTAGCATCTTAGGGTTGCTAGAGACCGCAGACTTTTCCAAACTTGTGTCTGGAGAAAAATCACAAATAATACGTCCAAAGTTTGATAATAAATAAACTTGGTGCATAGTTTTAAAAATGTCCCCAAAGATAAAGCAACAAGATGATGGCCTTAAAGAATAAATATAACCATAGAAATGAAAATTAAAATCATTTAAAGCAAGAACAAGGTGTGAGCATGACTCATCTAGCTAACACAAAATCAGTCGACATAGACAATTTTCACTATCCTCGAGAACAAGGACAAAATTGAAGAGATGGATGCTTCGAAGGGGGGGACAAGAGTATCTAGGCAACGGTTACGTATTCTCAACAATATTGAAAGGTTGCTTCTCATGTGGATAAACAAAAAGCAATTGCAATGTGATATTATTAAAAAGAATATAATTTGTAAGAAGGGTAAAGCGATTTTTGCCGACCCCGTTTCGAGGATGTCAGGATCATCAATGGCTGAAAAGAAGTGTTTAAGGGAACCCATGGGTGGTTCACGAAGATTAAGAGAAGAACCAGCATCCAAAGCATTGTGAGGCACGGGGAAGCAGCAAACTTCAATGCAAAGGCAGCAAAGAATTTCATTGGCAACTTCAAGAAGCTTGTAGATTCTAAGGGTTACCTGTCACAACAGTATTTTAATTGTGACAAGTCAGGCCTCTTCTGGAAACAGATGCCAAAGCAAACCTATATAACAACAGAGGGGAATGGATTGCCCAGCCACAAGTCAATGAAAGACTGTCTGATGCTGCTATTTTGTGCCAATGCCAGTGGAGATTTGAAAATTAAACCCCAGCTTCTTTATCACTCGGACACTCCAATAGCCTTCAAGAAGGGTGAAGTCCAAAAGATCACTTTAGATGTCACGTGGAGGTCATGGGAAAGCTTGGGAAACTGTTTCAATGTACATTGAAAAAGCATCACCCTAATAAGGCAAAGACTACAAAGTCTATTCTACAAATTTATTTAATGATAATGCTGTGTCACATTTTCACAAAATTTTGAAGCTTCAGCAAAAACAAATGTCTCTAGACAGTTTTCTAAGAAACAAGAATTTTAGATTTAAACTCATGAAATTTTGATTTCCTAACTGAAGAGTTTTAGGGCTAGCCATTTAAGAAATTCACCGCTCCTAATACTTTACCACTATAATCAACCATACTCATTGTTTTTTGGCTCAGTCTGCTCTCTTAATTCTCCCTGGTGGAATATAAACAATGGCCATAGGAATGGAGTATCAATTTTTGCCAGTGAAATTGGGCCCAATGTTATTAATAACATTGTAGTTGGTGTTCATTAAGTCCAATCAACTATTCAACTCTTGCTTCGTGGTAAAAACATTATGTATACCATCCGGAACCAGTTCTTGAGATAAATCAAAGTTACTTTGACACAGCACAAAGGATCAAAAAGTATATGAAACTTGAAATCTTTTATATGACCTCTTAAAACAAGAAAAATGCATTTTTTCAATCAGCTTGCTCTTTTGGTATTGACACATAAATGACAGGAAACCAAGGCAGGTCTGATGCATTAGAATTTCATGTAATTAATCACAACTGGGGACATATTTCAATCGGTAATAATTCACCTGCATTTTGTGTGATGGATCCACCAAACTGCACAACCAATGTTTCCAGTTGCTGTTTGGAACATTTCTCATTTCCATTGAGTACACAGATTTCCTTTCCCACCAAATTATCTGAAATCTGGCATTCACACATTAAGAGTTTGCTATCAACACACACATGAGTTAGACATAAAATTATTGCTTACTCCCACAATAAATGCATATTTACAGAGATTGAATGTAAGTGAAATGCATTCATTTAATTTTAAATTTTTAATGCCATGAAAATTATGTACCTTCTACAATTAAGTCAATATATTTTTATAACAATATGCAAATAATTATAAGAAAAATTAAATTCAAGCATGTTCCTAATGCACAAGGCTCAGACTACATTATTATTCACCATGCTTAAATAGTTAGCTTACTGAAATAGTTGAAAAACAAAAAATTTGTTTCAAAGCATGCCTTAATAGTACAATGGGAGTAAAAACTAACAAGATGCCCTCCAAAATCCCAATGTGGAAACTAAGTTAGCTGGAGGAATTCACTCTGATTCCCCTTACGAAAAACACTAAAGGTGCCATGTGAGTGGTTCTTGTTTTCCCATCTCTTCAGAGAATATATGAAAAAAATATTTGGCAATAATTAAAATTAATTGCACTTCACAATGGGACATCACAGACATTAAACAATTCCACCAAAGTTCTGCATCTACTTGGAATTATCATTCTGTATATTTATTACATTTACATTTAATTTTCTATCAATTGGATTATTCAGAGGTGTAGTTCACCTGGCAGTTAATCCGAGGGTCAAACGTTCAATTCTAAACTTGAATAAGGAGGGTTTTACTCAGGAGGTTCAGTCCCGGGATTGAATGCAGTTTGTGGAGGGAGAATGAAGGTGGACTGGGTCGAATCAAAATCATACCTTCTCCACTTCTGAAGAGTTTATTCCTTGATACTGTTTGTCCAGTGTAACCTCCCGAAGAGATGATGTCTTCATCCTTTTCCTCGGAGAGGAATCATTGTCTCCCACATGCTTTGAGGACAACTTCCCAGAAGCCAACTGCAATAATGAAATACGTCAGAGAACGGCAGTGCTATTAGATAGTTTTTATTTCTTCATTTACACATGACCCATAAAGCAGTGGGATCTTGATTTTACACGATTGTGCCAGGGGTCCTGAATGGCCAATGTTTTTTCTTGGTTGATGTACACACATCCACATAGATATAAACCCATACCAGCACTCACTTCTGAGGAGGATAAAAAAAGCTCCACAAATGATAGTCAATGAAGCACTGACTATAGATAGGTGCCCCTTGAAGGGAGGAGATGCAGCTTTGCAAAAAATTAGGGAATGCATATGAGCAGTTACAAGACAAGTTCAATAGAAAGTGACCATTAATGATATGTGCATTATTTATGGTACAAATACTTTACATCATAATTTTAGCATAATTGAAATGTATACATTGCACAAGTTTCATTGCCTTGGCTCCATCATTGCATCAGTGGTAGCCATTTCAAGTTTAAACATGCTAAAACGATACTCCATTAAAATTCCAAATGACACCTTAATATCTACATTAAATGGAAGACTTTTTCCGTTAGTGGCTTTATAGAATTCCAGTAGTTTAGATAAGGTAATAATAATTCAAGCCTGAATATCATTGACCTGCAAAAATTCCTGTGTCATATTATTTTCAGAATGAAACAACTGATTAAGATTCATGCTCTCCCACATTTTTTGTTGCTGAAAAGCTACAGGATAAAAAGTTTGCATGTAGAAAAAGTTCATTATAAGAAGCCCATTATATAATAAACTTTAATTCCTGATAACATGCACATCCCTACCTTGCAAGTATGCATGGCATCTCAGGCTGTTAAACACTGAACAGTCACTACAGTTCTGTGACCATAAAAACTACAATTAACTCATGCTGGAAGGAACAGGACACTACAGAAAATGCAGGCTTCAATCCAGGAAAAAAGTAATTAATTCTATTTTCTGTGAAATTCGGTCTTAAAGAAATTCAGTAAGGTGCATGAAAAATCCCACAAAGAAGGCATGAGTTTGGCATGACAGTTGAATTTTGAGTTTTGTTTCACATCAAATTTGTAAACATCATGGTGAGTGTATGGATATTTATGGGCTTCGGCATAATAATAATTATATTTATTCGTCGAAGAAACACAGTGCATAGTAAAAATACTGGCAAGTGCATAGGATTTGTCAAGTACAAGATTTACAAAAATAGAAATTATTACAAAAATAAGAAATATTACAAAATTAGAAAATGCTACAAATTTATCAATTAGGCCTCAGGTATTCTTTGACACTATAATAACACTTTTCAAAGAGCAATTCATGAACCATTTTCTTAAACACAGGTACACGTCCTTCTCTTTTTATACATTCAGGTATATTATTATACAGTTTTATACTCATAGACTTGGGGCCATTTGTAGCCAAGGTTAAATTAGTTGACCTCACATGTAGGTTGTAGTTTTGTCTCGTATTATGTAAGTGGATGCTGTTATTAGTTTCAAAGTCAGTGCTATGCAATTTAACAAGTATTACACATGGATAAATATATACACAAGGTACAGTTAACAATTTTAACCTTTTAAAAAGAGGTTGACAGTGAGCATAATATTTTTCATTACACATAACTCTCATCATCTTTTTCTGTAACTTCAGGATACTGAGAAGGTGAGAGGGTAGTCCCCACAGTACAATTCCATATGAAATTCTTGAGTGGAATAATCCATAATATAATGTCATCAGTACATTTTGGCTTACAGAGTGTTTTAATATACATAGTAAGTAGAACACAGAATTTAATTTTTTAATTAGGTTCAGAACATGGAGATTCCATTTCAAGTTACTATCTGCATGAATTCCTAGGAACTTAAAATAATTTACTGCGTTTAAGTCACTACCATATGTTGTTAAAGAGTTAGTGTAAATTATGCTGTGTGAAGACGAGAAGACCATTGCTTGAGTTTTTTCAACATTAAGGAGCAAGCTGTTTCCTTCGCACCATGTAGACATACATTTCATCAGCAGGTCACCAGCCACAGCCAGTTCACATAAATTTTTACTGGATGTCATTACACTCACATCATCAGCATACATAACACATTTTTTTGTACCATTGATCTGCAGCTGCCCATGAAGATCATTAATAAAGATCAAAAACAATACTGGGCCAAGTACTGACCCCTGGGGAACCCCTCCGTTGACCTCCAAGGGATTAGAGAGGTAAATATTCCCATCACTTTTGTGGGCCACCCTTTGGTGCCGATTGGCAAGATAGGACTTCAACCAGCTTAATGCCACACCCCTAATGCCCAATAGCTCACATTTTGAGATCAGCTTACCGTGATCAACAGCATCAAATGCTTTGCTCAAGTCATAGAAAATGCCCAGGACCTTACATTTAGAATCAATTTCTTGACTAATAAAATTTACCGCTTCGAAAAGAGCAAGATTTGTTGACTTCCCCTTTCAGAATCCAAACTGGTTTTCAGATAACACATTTTGAGTAAAGGTGATGACATTGTAGCCATCATCATGATTTTGAATAGGCCAAGGAATCAAAACTCCCTTCCTCATACCGAATTAATATTGAAAGCGAAGAAGTTCTTGGGGGTATACATGGGGTTGGAATTTGGAGGACTATTATGTGTTGTGGCAATTGTTCCTCTCAAACTCCAAAGAGTAACTCAAAGTATGGGGTTAACACACCCATCCTCTTTATAGTAAAAAAGTATGGATCCACAATGGTTAAGCTGAAGTAATTAAAGTTATAATTTCAGTTCAAATTCTAACTTTTCTTCCTCAAAAATGCCCATGAAATTGAGCCTAGAAAATATGCCATAAGTATAGTGAATGTGCTAACAGTAAAAAGGAGTCTAATCTACCATTGACCAAGCACTTTTAGAATTATAAATAACATTGCATATTCAGGAGAAAAGCAAAGAGTTTTTACTTACAAAGTAAAGTTCAAACTGATTAGCTGATTCTACTAAAAATTGAATTGGAATCCAATCTCTGCTTTTCATATAGCTATTATGAGAAACTTCTCATGCAAAAAAAGATATTTGAAAACTCTTAACAACTTGGAATGTGAAGAGAAAGTTTTTTTGAGTGTGCACACATACCTGTCTCAGTTCATGGAATTCAACTGTAGTCATGCAGTCGGACCATCGCTTGTCATATCGTACTGATTCCACACGAGGGAAGCGTAGCGTGTATCCAGTCTTGAAGGCATCACTTTTGGCTATTTCGGTAGCCTTCACCTAATTTTCATGAGAAACAGAAATGGTAGTATTTTACAAACGGTATCGCATATTCAAATGACATGTGAATATACACTAAAAATTCATACAGCCCTCACGACTAAAAATCTTCAATGTGACTGAACTGAACCAAAATAATAACAAAGGTCAGTTGCAAAGCAGTTACTTTTGGATAGAATCCAAAGGGGGCATTTGTCCGAACGATACTGTCAGGGGTGTACAGCGACAATACAGCCCATACTGTAGAGTGTACTGGAAGTGCAGATACCTTTAGGGTTGGTCCTAAAAATAAGTATTATATTCTCATCAACTTTTTCTACTCAGAAGGCATTACCCACAGAGAGTTTGTCTCTCAAGGACGGAGAGTGAACACTAATTTTTACAAGGAAGTCTTTGAATGGCTGTGGAAAAAGAGTGCAACATGTTAGGTGGCACCACTAGACATCTACCTGTTCCAATGAATAAAAAGGAGCTTGAAAGGCAACCATTTTGGAACACTGGATAAAATCAAAGAGGCCGTGATGAGGTGCCTGAACGAGATTGCCATCGACGCCCTCCAGGAAGCATACTGTGACTGGCATCTGTATGTCGATGCACAATGGTGTTATTTTGAAGAATTTCAGTAATTTTTACTTTGATCTGCGATAAATTTTTTCCCAGATTTCCTCTACTTATTTTCGGGAGAGACCCGGTACTGCAGTTTGACAAAAATCATTCACACTGAAGCTGTGCACAGCACTGACTGAACACCACTGCTGTTGTCTTTGCTGCAACTGTGCTTAATTATACTAGTCAAAGTTCTCAAATAGTTGTAGAATGCATACTAATCTGAGGAATGTGGCAGTCCAGTGGGTGGAGTTCTGGGTTAATGAAAAAATTACCCATGTTAAATACCAAGTGATCCTCATAAAAGATCATTGTTACTTCCCAGGGATGACAAAAAAACTATTCTGAATTTTTCAATGCTTAGAAGAAATAAAGCAGCATTCAGAGGATTTTGATGCGAAAGACGCTTTTCTCCTTTAGGCAAGTGAGCAGTGAGCTTGACTACTGATGCATACATACTATGCAATCCATCATTATTACCAATATTGTCATCGTTGTAAAGTTCAAGTCATTTCTCAAGTGGCTCCTGATTGAGTCTAAAGTCCAAAAAATCAATTGCAAATAAATATATTTCAAACTCAGTTTCAAGTCACTACCCCAGAAATTCAGGCCAAATACTAAGTTACTAATGCCATCCACAGTGCATTAAAATTATATCAGTTTTCTGTAGGTCCCACAACTACAAATATATATTCTAATTATAATAAAGTATAATTCATCTTGAGTGTAAATCAAAGTGTAATTCTCAGCTTTATGCATATCAAGTCAAATACATGTCCCATCAGAAAGTTTGAGATGAAAAAGGAAACAAAAGTTACTCCCTATACGAAACAAAACTAAAGCAGTGGTAATCAAGAATTAACAGGAACAGTAACTATGACCGTAAAGTATTATAAGAAAGATAAACCCCAGCTGTACTCTTAATTGTGGGCAAAGGATATGGTGAGAGAATATTCAGGATTAAAAAAAATAAATAGAAATTAAATTAAATTAAATTTGAAAATGATAGTGGGGTAGGACAGAACAAACAATTAAACCAACATACTATAATTTTATTGCGTGTGATTGGCAGGCCTCTGGCATAGGGAGAAATCTCTCGTAAGCCCTGTGTGTATGAGAGTTGAGTCTAGCAAGGGTCAACGCTATCTAGTAAACCTTAGCTAGATTGTGTATTGTTATCGAATGTTGGTTTAATCATTTGTTCTGTCCTATTCCACTATCGTTGTCAAATTTAATTATTATTTATTAAATTATTTTTACTCTGAATATTTCCTCACCATATCCTTTGCCCACCATTAAGAGTACGGTTTGGGTTGATCTTTCCTATAATACATGCTAATCAAATCAAACATTGGTAATGATCAATCCTACAGTGCCCCTATGATGTAACATGCACATCTTGGCCTCGACCGCACAAATGCCTCAGTATGATGACTGTGCCACTGATTCATTCATCAATCAGCAATGCAGAGACAATGACCATCAAATTCACCTTGAGGATACATGACTTCTGAGGAGGGATCCACACATCTGGACGTTCCTTGGTCCAGAGTATGCCGAACTCTTCATGGGTTGTGTTTTTCCCTTTCACCTCCCGCCAAAAGGGGTCTATTTTACTCAGCAACTCGTCAAGTTCATCCAAAGAATAACCAGAGCCAACTCGCCCAACTGAATGGAATTCTTTCGGCTCTCCTCCTGAAATAATTACTTTTACACTCATCATTCATAAACTTTTATGCTGAAAGGAGAACTTCTATGCATTGAAATATATACTAAAATAAATGCGTAAGCAGTAATTAATCAGTATTTCATGATTCAAGACGGTCACCACCAAACCTAATTCCGTATGAATTTAACACTCATTAAGCTTTTTCTAAAATTTTCAAAGCAACCATTGAGCAAAAACTTATTTCTGGAGGTAAACTTGTAAGGGGATCACAGTAAGTAAAACCCTATTCCTACATGGTACAGGTGAGCATGGAAATAAAACATCTCCTATCTCTTTGACTATGAATACAGTTGATTTCCCTTGTCTCTAGAAGTAAATCACTCTACATCCCAGACTCCAATAAGGACTGTGTGATGGGCCATATTTTCCAAAGGCCCATTTAAAGAAGTGTGCATATATCACTAACAAGCAATAGATTTTAAAAAAGCATGTTAAAAAATATAAAATGAGCCATTACTTTTTTTCAATATGGTAGTTACAATCTAAGTTTTTATAACAAGTGTGATATTTTCTCATTTATTCTCCTTCCCATTTTTTCTTCTGGCTCCAGAACTATTAGGCTTGATACACACAAGAATTTCCATGGTCTCCACTTGTTAATGAAATTAATCAGTGAAATAAATGTCAACTTTTTATGGAGAGGCTTTAAGTCAACACTGAGTACCCTTGAGAATGTAGGTGGCTAGGGTGTGGGGAAAAAACATTGGAGAGCAGAACACATACCAGGAGACGAAGGTGGAACAGCAACACCAAGGAGGAAATGACTAATGATCCCCTTTCCTCTCCCTCCTCCATAAAAGCCACCAATGATGAGCAGATCCAATGTGTCAGACACGTCACCAATATACTAAACACAACACAAAAGAACAAATTATAACACAGAACACCAAAGGTTTATGTTTACAGGCGAGAATAATATTTACACAATACAATTTCAATAATACAAATGTGCGAGACTTGTGTACCCTTGCCCAGCAGAGAGAATAGAGAGAGGCACTCTGAAGCCAAACGAAAAGACCTTAGGGCACAAGTACACACTTTTATCCACATGACAAAACACACATGAGAGCAACTACCACCATTCCCAGGAACAACATGCGAGGGTCAACTAGAAAGTAGTACCCATTTGCACACCATGTCAAGTAGTTGCGACACTGGTAGCGGCTGTTCAATATTAAATGCCTTCAGTTGTTCGTTGGCTCATCAGGTGAGTGAAGTTTCATAACACTGCCATCGTTTTTCTTTAATGTTTATCAATTTTTAAGAAAATTGAAAATACCCCCACATGTGAGCTTAGAGTTCCGATCAGAGTTTTCAACGCAAGGAATGTGCGACCATTTGATATTAACCCTCAGTAAAAGGAAGTTCATGGAAATGATGCTATTGATGAATTGCTTGCTTGGTGGTAGCTTCAAAACTTCAACCTGGTGAGAGAGAACGCCCATGATGAAGAGAATTTAGGGCATTCGTTCACCTCCACGACAATGCCATGGTACATCATATGATTTTTGACTGAACATATTTGATAATTTGAGAGCACTCGTATTAAAATAATGTTTGGTATTCTCTCTCTATCTCTCTTTCTCACTCTCATGTCTCAATCCAAAATAAGCTGTTGGGAGCAATTTTTTGTGTTTCATACCACACCCTTGGTAAACCACATTTTATTCAAACCCTCAAAATTACTTACTTCTTTTATCGTGAGACTTTAATAACAAACATGCCATAAAAAATATATCCCAATATATCAGTTTTTCATAAACATATTACATGCAGGAAAAAATAAAGGCAAGTGCATAATTAAAAATGGTCTTTATGCCAAAAAGGTCCAACCATGTGCTTCAACAAATTAACAATTTCTAATAAGAAAATTGAAGTCGTTTAAGCTTTCAAAGACAAACTAAAAGCATACCTGTTAGTAAAATTCTTTTACACCATTGATCAATATTTGAGCAAGTGACTTTATTTAAGAGACAATATTATCACAATTTTATGATTATTTTTTATATATTGTTAATTGAACTAGAGTGCGATCATTTATTATTGCAGATCAGTATGCGATTATTCAATATCTGTCTGCATGGTGTAAATAAAGATTACAAATTCAACTACTTTTATCAAATACTGGTTATCTTAAACACTATGATAATCTATTGATGGTCACTGAAGCACAACCATTTAACAATTGGAGTGATCAAGCACTTTTTAATGCCAGCAGACACTTTTAATTTGATCACTTATTTCAGTGGAAGCAAAAGAAATTATTTTTACATCCCCCCGAACTAGCTCTCACCTCTGGCTTTATTTTGTACCAACCACCCTTGCGGTCGTGAGGTTTGTAGACAGAAGTAGGCACCTTCAGTATAATGCCTTCTTCTCTCGCATCAATAGCTCTGTTTAGTGCCTCAACAATCTCCTCCCTGTTGAAAGTTGAAAAAAGATTTAGTTGTCATGAGGGGTCTTGGTGCGTTTGAAAAGCACCAACCAAGGCATCTTTTTGAATATGAGATCCAGTGACATGAGTGCACAGAGTCTTCAAATTTGTTTAAGAAAGGCCACTTTGATTGAGTCTTACAAGAATCAATGTTTTTTTTCTCATCAGAGATGACTAAGGTTTGATTTTTCTGCATGGAAAAAATTTTGTGAGTTATGTTTGTAAGGTACACATAAATGTTCAATGATGGAATATTGAATGGGAACAATGAATGCATGTAATTAGCCTATAATATTATTTTTGATGCAGAGCTTTTCAGCAAAGTGAGTGCAATGGGTTGGAAACATTAAAGAATTCACCAAAAGATATATTAGAAATCGAAGTATACTTCAACTAAAAATTAGACCAGAATAATGTGATCAGTCAGTATTATTTATGCATTACCCACCACTTTCAGGTCCTCGATCACAGCTTCCCCTAAATTATTATGTTCATTCAGCACTACACGATATTGAGTAATAGTAATTGTAATGTACTGCATTTCCATTAAATGATTCTGGTAATTTGCAGTTACAATGAGAAGTTTCTCCAGTAACTTGGATATTGTTACAAGCGTACTCGACTGTGAGACCATATGCTTTTATTTTGTAGGTGATGAGTGATGCACTAGATGATAGGTGAAAAAGATATAATAGAAGAGGAGAAATAATTCTGAAAAGAAATATTAAATTATCAAAAGGATTAAAAGAAGACCAAAATGCAATGCAGATGTGTGAGGGGTCTAACAGAAAATGGTACTTGAAATCAGTGATGACAATTGGCCTGTGAGCCAAGCTATGGCAGCTATGTCAAAGTGACTAGCTGAACCACTTTTGACCAGGAGATGATAACAGAATACGGGTGAACCTTTCATCTGCCCAAGCCAAAGAGAGAGTTGAAAAACTGGGAAGAATGCAGAGGTTTTGCTATTTATTCCACAGGAGCCTCCAAACAAATATAAGCCAATACATTTATTTTTTCGAAAGATTTAGTGAAGACACCAATGTTGAATCTCTGCCCTATCCGAAATGGAATGCATGTGATATTTGCATGATGAATACAATGAATACACAAAATTCTACTCCTCAAAAGGTTTATTCATTCATATTGGGTACCATGTTTCTGGACTTACTGAGAGAGTTGAAGAATGCCTTATATTTTGGTCATGTAGGGTACACCAAGGTTTACTTTATAATCCGATAGGATAAGAACATATACTTATGCAAAATATTAAATTAATTGCTTCTTTGCCGTGATAAATAAGAGTGCTTCATATTTGTGCCTTGCCTGATGATAGCAGTCCAGAAACAACATCAAGTTCAAGTCTGTCAGGAACTGTTTGATTGAGCTGAAGATGATGAAGCCTTCTTGTCCAGGATCATAACAGGTACTGAGTCATGGGTTTATGGATATGACATCAAAACAAAAGTGCAATCTTTACAAGCAGAAAGGTGAAACATCTCGCTGCCCCAAAAAAGCTTGACAAGCTCAGTCAAATGTCAAGGTGATGTTGGCTTGTTTTTTTTAATGCAAAGAGCGTTGTGCATCATGAAAACCTACCAAAAGACCAGGCAGTCAACATGGAGTGCAAGCTGGGGGTTATGAAACGCCTAAGAGAGAATCAGGCGAAAACAGCCCAAACTTTGGAGCAGCGGTGAGTGGTTTTTTTCACTAATGCACTGGCTTATTCATCTCTAAGAGCTAATGAGTTTTCAGCCAAAAACAAGATGCTGTTTCTCCACTCAACCTACTCACTAGACCAGGCCCCATGCGACTTTTTCCTGTTCATCAAACTAAATACCCAGCTCAAAGGATAAAGATTAGCCACCATTCCAGCGATGGAGAAAAATTTGATGAAGGAAACACCATCGGGATAAGTGAATATGTTGGGGAGGAGACTGATTTGAAGGGGACCCTGACCAATAATTTGTTATTGAAGTATTTTTTTGTGGTAAATAAAGTTCATGAATTTTTTTAACAGACCTCATATGATAGGGAAATATAATTCTAGGCTAGTTATTGTCATGAAGATGAGCACTAAAGAGCAGAGAAGGTACTTCTTTAGCATCTAAAAGGAGTGAAGGGAATTCATGAATGGAAGGAACCAAGTAAGAGGAGGATGAGGAAAAATGTCCCCTCTCCCCCCATTCACATGCCCAACCATGATTGCTTATGTATGGAAGGGTTCAAGAGATACCCAAGTCTTAGGCAAGACAATGAGGATGGCAATTATTGGCCACAAAACTGCCCAAAGTGGATGACGCACCTTGTCGATACTTCCTTGGTGACCGGAGAATATGCGATGACTCCTTCCTGACAATCAAATAAGGATTTCATGATGGGAATTCTCTCATTCAGAGGTCTCCCAGTGAGAACTTGCCCATTGTAATAAAGGATGTCAAATACACAGAAACATGGTTGGTAACGCTGGTTCTTGACTTTGCCATCACTGCTCACTATCGAGCATTTTAATTTTTTCACATCAAAGCAATGCCCTGGAAATAAACAAGAAAGCATTCAAGTAAGCAGAATACCTTCTTATGCATAAACTCAGGAATTTAGTAAGAAATAGAAATACTGGTATTACAATTTTTTTATGTGTATTTTTTTTGAAGACTTATTAGTATGTACGCACATTAACATTTGAGATATGTACTTTAGAAAAAACAGTAAGCAAAATACTCTACTCAAAGAGCAACAATCATTTAATATAATACATATATGATAACAACTTTTTTGTATGCACTACTTACAATGTTAAGTAAGGAATAAGTGCAAAGTGATTGATATTTTTTTGCTATTCAGCACAAGTATTTTCTTTGGCATTCATATTATGTATATTATTTACGAAATTTTGTTTTGATTAATGAACATTGCTTCAGTGTTTGCTGTGTTTATGGATGCTTCCTCTATGCACCTCAAGGATCTATTATGTTAAAAAAATTCTACAGTTGTGTAAAATATCTGAATACACAATTGATGGTCATGGGGAGCACTTCATCCAGCACATGGATCAAATAGCCTATAGCTCCCATACTTGACAATGAGGAATTAAATGGGTTTGAAATGGGGTAGGAGAATCCTATTGGGTTTTTAGATCTTACACTGAGGTGAACTTCACTGTGAACTAAACAAAAAGTCAAACATTGGACAACACAACATCCATCTTCAAGTTTAGGTTTGAAACCACAACTCACAGCTACATTTTTGGAGACAATGTTACTCAGCAAGTCAAACTGGCAGATAATAAATAAATGCCATGCTAGTTTCTTTCACAGGCACTGCTGGTGTTGAAAGATGTGATGGATCAAAGCAATACTTTTAAAGTATATGACAAGTTCTTTAGAGCAACATCACAACCTATTACAACCATTTAGGTAACAAAATGTGTAATGTCCATCCTCGTTAGAAGGGCTGCGGTTTGATACGTGCAGCTAAAATTGCATTGTCAAACTAACTTATCGAATTTTAAAAATAAATGCCAACCTTTTGTTTTGAAAATGCTGTACTTGAAGTCCCAGACCATCATTTCCCCATCAAGGATAACGTTTTTCACATGTGAGTAAAACAGAGGTGCCATCAACGACGTTAAGGTTCCAAAGCATGATTTGTTTCGGCCAAAGTTTTCCGTGTAATCAAAGCCATTGCTGAAATGGAAAAAAACATATGCTGGATTAATGAGATTGAAAGCATTCTTTGAGGAATACTCATCTTACAAGAAATCCGTAAAAACACCAAAAAGTATTGAATTTGTGATGGAAGCACTTTTCCACTTGATGAAATGTTTTTTTTTTTTTTTTTTAAGTGCTTCATTATGTTCGACTTCCATCACATCACGCCTGAATCTACTCAATTTGGACCAAAAAGTATGCCATTGCCAATCTAAATACTCTACATCCACTTCACCTGCCTCCTTTGTATTTTTTTGAACAACCCCCTTTCATTGACTCCCACAATGCCTAATACTATTCCTTTGTTTTCCTTTCGATCCATTTTACCTTTTCCATCCTTAACCAAACCCAGATCTCAAAAGCCTCCAATCTCTCTCTATGATCTACACATCAAAGTTCTCACTAGTTTTTTCCTTAAAATCCTTACCCAACATCCCTGCCAGCAATTCCATTTCCCTAGTGAAAACTTCTTTGTCTAGTGAAAACTTCTTCGCCTAGTGCAATTCTTCTTCTCATGTCCCCAGTACTTTGACCATGCGCGTGCAAAACATTTAACATAGGCAACCTGCTTCACCCAAACAAATGAATGCATTCCATTCAAGGGTTGATAATAAGGTGTGAGTGTTCTCAGAATCTGAAGAACAGGACTTACTGTGAGAAAAATTTAAACTCCCCATCTTTCATATGGAGTTGAAAGCGCTCCCCATCCAATTTGGTCTCCAGAATCAAATGGCTGAAAATGGAAGCTGGAGCCCTCGAAGTCGTCGGACAAGACTTAACCATTTCCTGAGAGGACTGCAGTAGTTTGGACACTTTAGCTGGGTCCGTCCGATCAGACAACATTGGTGTGACATGGGAAAATAATTCCACTTCCAATTCATATAATTTCACTGATGGGTCCATGAGTGTGGTGCAAACCTCAAAAAATAAATTGATTGACATCATAAAAAACACACACAGCTGTAGATAAAAATTATAATTAAATTCCATAAGTGCGTAATGAGCAAATGGCAAAATTGAAGTGCTTAGAAATTTAAGGCTGGTTGCAGTCACCAGAAACAAACCTGACAAGAAATCAAGAATACCAAATTTGACCAAGTAGTTCCAATTTTGATTCTGGCTCATTGAAAATGGGAATGAACACATAACAAAATATGAATGCATTATGGCATTAAATTCAACTCAACAGAATTAGAAACTGGTGACAATGGGATTCAAAAGAATGGTATTTCAATAATTAAAATACCTATGAATTTTAATGAATCAAGGTTAATAATACTGAATGAGAAAAAGAGCCAACTTAACAGATCCTTTCATTTGTAGCTAAAACAACGAAAATACTCAAACAGAACACATTTACATTATGCAATTATGATAAACACAAATAAATAAATTTTTAAAAACAACTCACCTTTTCAAGGTCATTCCGTACATCAAATAGCCCACGTGCATCAGGGTGAAATGTATTGAAGATGCTTGTGGTGCCTAAATGTAACTTTATTGTTTTTAATATTATTCGTATGACCCATTTTTGTTCCAAAGCGGACATGGTCCTAATCATTTCCATCAACTCCTGATCAATGAGCCCTGATAAAGAAAGCACAATAATATCATTAAAAGATACTTCTCTCCAGGTTTCTCTTTAAATATTTTTTCACAGTCATTGAGTTTCCAAATGTATCTGGATTGACAAAAATGCCTTCCTTCAACCTTTTTCAGCAGGTACAGGGTTCGTCCGGAAAATAAGTGTACTGAGCTCAGGAAAAAGAATTTATTACACTTTTACATATCTTAAGCTAATATTCCTCAAAATAGGACCCTTGTGAGTCGATACACTTGTTCCAGCGGCGTTCCCATTCCTGGAATGCTCCCGCAAAGGCATCATCGGGAACCTCTCGAAGACTCGTCGTCGACCTCTTCTCTGCCCTCCACGAACATCTTGTGCCACCGAAAGATCATGTTTCTGGACATGGCTGACTCCCCGTAAGCCTGGTTAATCATACCGACAGTTTCGGTAGACGATTTCCCAAGCTTTACCGCAAATTTGATGGAATAACGCTGCTCCAAAAACTTCGGCATCGCGTTCCGTGACGTGGGTCGAGCGTGGAGGTTCGTGTTAACAGAGCTCCTCACTACACCACAGCTCAGAGCCGACTGCCTTTTTCAGCATCGCTTGCCAACATACCCCCCTCCAATCGCAGCCCGTCAGATTGGTGCTGGGCGTGCCTGGACAGGCGCGCCCAGCCCAGGAGTCAGTACACTTATTTTCCGGACGAACCCTGTATGTTTTGAGATGCCTTTTCGACAAATCATGAGTCTTCACTTTTCTATGATGTAGTCAATACTGAAGAATTAAAAACATTACAACAACATCAATTCAGTGCACTAAATCACCATCTTAAGAAAATTCTGGAAAAATAGTTTTTTCCTGTTCCAATGCCATGAAAAAGAAGTTTCTGGAAGGCCTTTTCCTAGAGCCTAGATACTAACACCCGTGCAGTCTTGGGGAAGGCTCAGAAGGCCCAGTTTGCTGGGCGAGTTAATGAGAGACCTGTCTTGATATACGGTGAAAAAAAATTACTTGCTGAATTAAGACACCTTGTGATTTAATTTCACTCATTTTTTTTACTCAGAGAAACAACAAATCACAAAAAATAGCAAATTAAAATCTAAAGCAATACGCAATTGATGACTGGACTGTTAGCTACATTGTGACTCACAGATATTCAAATATCCATGCGAGGAGAAAATCAGGCATGATACTGAGACTGGCTATATTTTCATCCAAAAGATACAATGAAAAGGAAAAAAAATTCTAATGCCATTTTCTGGAAAAATGTTACATAATGAATTTTTTTTACTGTTTTTCTTTAAATCAACCCCCAAAAACTTGTCCACTGCAGACTTGTGTTACAGGGCATTAATAATCTGCCTAATACATAGTTTCCTATGCACATAAAAACATTGATATATAACTTTTACGTACGTGGCTCATGGTTGGCATGATGATTTGCCAGGTTGTCCAAGTGTCTGTTCACATCACTGATGCTTATGTTCCGGGAAGACTTAGGGCAGCGGTTCTTCAACACCCAGTAGGCTACTTCTGCAAAATCACCTGCCACGTTCCCAGCAAATTTAGGAACTCTGTCAAATTAACAAAGGTTAAAAGGTAAAATACACAATTAATTCTTCCTTATGATTTTGATACAAATGGCAATATATGCATGGCCACAGAGACTAAAATAATTACCTGTAGTTGAGTAGTTTTGATGCATCTGATCCCTCCTTAGGAAGACAAAGAATGCGAACATAGATACGTGCGAGTGTGTGCTCTTTCACACCATATGGGCCACGGGCACGATCCAAACTGGGCAACATGAGCCTTAGCACAGGGAAGTAACTGTCTGTCTGTAAGCATAAAGAATTGAGAATAGTTTTATCACTCCAATGAAAATTTACATGATACCGGACCACCTTGATTGTAGTTCCATGTGGTAAATGGCATGAAATATTAACCAGCTGAGGAAATCTACATTCATAAATGGAGATATAGAATGGCATGAGGATAAGATGATTATGTGCAAATGGTATCTTTACAATTAACCATTAAGTATAACAAGGAAGACCTTGTAAACTGACCTTTGGCATCAAAGCACCCACAAACAAGACAATTTGAAAAAGACCTCTGCATCTTATTTTCATATAATTGGAAAAGGCTTATGACACTACCATTAAATTAGTTTTCATTAGGTACAAAAAAAGCCAGAGTGGACTAATTCTATATTAGAACAGTAAGATCTCTTTATTAGGGTAGTATGGTAATATTGGCCAAGAAGCTTCCAGAGAATTTTTAGAAATAATGAGACGAATTATTCTGCAAAATTTCTACAGAACATCTACTCCAAGAACTTGAAATTCATTAGCGTGAGAGTGATACAGAAAATTATGAGACACATCAAAGATAAGATATATTAAAGTTTTCAGCAAATAAATACGAACTACCAATCAATGCCTCCTAAACAAAATCTGTGATTTTGGCAACAGACTTTGCAACTTTGGATTTATGGGAGACTTCTCTCAGACAGGGAGAAATTTGCGAATTTTCAGAGACTTGCCATGTAACCCTGGGCTAATGCCCAATGTTTCATGACCACACTTACAGAATGATTGCCAAGAGCTTTAATGAATAAATTGAGTCTCGCCATCTCTGTTTTCTGGAATCATCCGAACTATCAATCGGCAATTATTTGTTTCACATCAACAGTAAAACATGTCAATTTTTGATGAAATGATATTACTATCAGTGATTCTAGTGTGTTTTACCCTTATATTTTAAGTACACTTCGACATTCTCAGCATGTACTATTCCAATGCAACAATTTCAACCAGGATCCCAGACAAGGGGAATGATTTTTACACTCTGAAATTGTTACATTGTAATTCATACTAGCTAATGACTACATCAAAAGCTACTGTCGTGGCATCTCCCGCAGTTTCTTGGAATTCATCTACTATTTGTTTCTCTAATATGCACAGGTAATTTTTGATAATTCATTGAAACTTTTTTCCTCCACAAAATTTTAAATGGTATTGGAAATAAACATGAAATAAGCAGGAAATGTGTTTCATTTGAGCAAATGAAATTTCACAACTGAGCACAGAATGTTGAAGGAATTCTAATTATTAAAAATAAACATTCATGACCATATTCAATTGTTCCCAGCTCAACCTTGTGGAAATTCATTTTAATTAAATGAAGAATACAATGTATCTAGACAATGGAAAGATACATTGTTTTCTTCATTTAATTCATAACCATGCTTTTCATTATGGTTTAAAACTTCCTCTACCCTGCTTCCTCAAAATTCTCCCTTCTGTCACTGCCCTCAACATACCTATGCCCACTTTCACCACCTTTTTACGATTGCTCCTATTAACTTCCTCTCTTAAAGCACCCCATTTAAAACCTGTGTTTTTCTTCCTCTTTGTCCAACTTATTTTCTCCATTCTCTTCCACATACCCACATCCCAAACACCTCCAATCTATGCTCAACCTCTTATTGCCTCAAAGACCAGGTCACACATCCATAAAAGCACTAAGATTCATATTAAAGTCCTTACTTAACCTTTCTTCACATTTTAAATAAGAGTACCCATCATCTATCGTCTTCTTACAAATGCTTCTTTGCTAATGCTATTCTTCTCCCTAGGTATGGGAGAAATGCAATGCAATGCTTCTCCCTATGCATGTATACAATGCTGGGTTGAACGGAAGAAGGCACCATTTGGTCCCAAGTTCACCCAAATAAAGCCCTCTATCTAGCTATCTATGTCCCCATTACAAGGGCTCTATTCTTCTAAAATACTATCTCAATAAAGGAAACTGCTCCAGTTTATTCACTTCTGCTTCAATGTTAAGTTGAGCATTCCTACTTCGAGAGAATCTAATTACTTTGGTTCAAGTATGATTACTCCTCATCCCTTAACACATCTCATATTGTACCTGTAGAGCACTCAATAATTCCCACAATCCCTGCTTAGCTTTCCCATTTCTCAAACAATCTCATTATATACTTCTGTTTCCTGGTAATTAATATTCATACCATAAACTCTCAAATTGTTCCAGTAAATCACTCGTGAATAACTGCAATCCCCTGGCTGTTTTATTAACAATTGCTTCACAACCTGCAAGCCTAAATGAATTATTCATCTCACCAAGTTCTGATTCCCAGCTCAAGCTCTTCCCATACACTGCTCTCCCCTCTCTGAGGCCAAACTGATCTTCACCTAGGTAGTACTTTGCACTATTTTGTGGCCTTCTATTGAGGGCTCTTAGTACTAACTTTTTTGCATGTGAAATTATACTTAACATTCTATGGTTCACATATACAGCTGCCTTACACTTTTCTGGGGGATAGGGATTGAAACTGACTCATGGAAACTTTCTGGTCCTTCCTCATCAATCCTAAAAATAAATTCTAAGAATCCCTTCCGACCATTTTTCCTCCCAACTCTTTAATAAATCTCTGGGGATGTTATCATGTACTCCTGCCTTACTAGAATTCGTCTCCCCTAGTGCCTTTCATATCTAGCTATCCAGTATTCCTGGACCTCAGCTGTATGCTGCATTCCCTTTTTATTCCTTAGCTGGAAGGCCTAATAACGTTACCAAGAAACTCTTCCACACATCCTTTCCACAGCCCCTGAATCTCTAGTTCTATTAATACTACTATATCTCATCTCTTATGGTAGGTATAGCTTTTCCCTTGCTTCGTCCTGACAAAATTCTATTTACTTCTTACATAATTCCTCTACTTTTCCCTGTATTTGAGACTTCTCCATATACTTACACTGATTTTACCTCCATATTTCCTTGGCCCTATTAGTTTTACACCCAAGTTTATTCTTTAGCTCTACATACTTCTCTCTATTTTCAAGTTATGTTCTTCTATCCTCTTTAAGCACCCTTTCCATGTGCTTGCTTCTTAATTCTTGTATTCTCCGCCATTCTTGTTGTTTCCTTAGCTGCTCTCTCTCCATCCTATTCCAATGCTCCACTCACCTTTCCCCGGCCATTTTCATTCCCCTGTTCTCATTTAGATTTATAATTTTCTTGGAACTTCTTCCTTTCTAATCCGATTTAACAATCAAGATTCCATAATGGGACTCTCATCCCTCTACTAATCCTTGTGAATTTGTAAATTTCTTTAAATGATGAATAAATTTTGATCATAATCTGCACCTGCACCCAGGAATCTGTGTCAGTTGATGATACTGTTTATAAATCTATGTCGAACCATGATATAATCCAACTGAAACCTACCTGTTCCTCCTGGCATTTTCCATATATACCTACAGGTATGCCCGTGATGATGTTTCAACCATATGTTAGTTATTATCATACAGCTTTTTCTGAAAAATTCGACTGCTTTCTCTCCCAATCATATATAATTCCTTAACTGTTTTCTCCTACCTCTCTCCCATCCCTCTCTTTCTCCACCACTGCATCTTAAACTCCCATTACTAAGAGGTGCTTCCTCCCAGGCAAGTTCCCTTTTAATTGCAATTGTGCAAGCTGTCAATTCTTCCTCCTGTTGACTACTCATCTACATATGCACCTGGATTGCCACTAGATAGGTCAGGTCAACTTACATCTCCATCATTAGAATTCTATCACTCACCTAATCTATATTCACTACCATCCTCCTCTCTTTCCTCTGCAACCCAATAGTCACTCCAATTTGACTCACACCTCACTAACATGAATAACTCTGAAATTATCACTATAGTAATCCCAGCTGCCTCTCCACCTCACCTCAAACCAACCCAACACATTTATAACCTCTTTCTTCATTCCTCTCTTGATATTTTCTAACTTCCCTGTCCTCATCGTTGCCCTAAAATTCCATGTACCTATCCTAACCAGTCATCAATACAAATACAGTCCTCTCGTATTTTTCTCCACAGCTTTCAGTTCAGTCGTGCAAGGATTATCCGTGGTCACCTTTTCTCCCATGCTGTCAGTCCCAGGGGGCAGTCTCTCATGATTGCTACGACTCATTTTCTCCTTGACTACATCGATATTATTCATCATGGGAATGATAACCAAGGTGGTTTCCCATTGCCTTTCTCAATAGTGTTTTCACTGCGAAACCATTACTCAAATGGTGACCCCACTAGGGTTGGACATTATTGCAGCTCACTGAGGAACAGAGACTGCACGGACTACCTTTCCCCTGGCTCCTACCCTTCAACAACCTATCTGGCATGGGTGACCCTACCAGGAGCAAATATCATTGCTTCTGCCAGCACAACTCTAAGGATTGTCAGAACACAGAGCCCTTCCACCACATCAAGGTCACAGTCCATGGGAGGGCAAAATGCAATTCAAACAGTTGAATTAAGAGTGAAAAAGACAAATATTAGATGTAAATTTTACAAAACTAAAAAGGATATAAAACTTTAAAATAGATAGTGAAGACATACATAAGTAATGTCTACTCATGTGCATGTTAACTTTGTGCAATTTCTAATATTCTTTTGGACTCATTGTATATATATTACAATAATAAGCAGCATGAATATTGGATTCCTTTTATTCACCAGTTATAATATGATAAACAAGCTCGATCTTGAATCACCACGAATAAATTGGCCAATCAATTAGTACATGAACAAGATGAAAATAAGATCAAAGATGTAGAATAAAAACATGATATTTATCAAATGACAGGCAGACATCTATGAATTTTTATGGTGAACATCCAAGTATGCATGATTATTTTGAAATTTTACCATCAATCAAGAAACTAAAATTTTATTATGACTTCAAGTTCAAACAAGACCTCAATAAAAAACATTAGCAATTTATAAATGATAGTCCAAAAAACATTTACATTTGCGGAGATCAACTAAATGGTTGATAGTCACTGCTTATCTACATTGCCAAAATGCATTACAGATATTTGGAATTTTTTTATTATAGAGCACCAATAATTCTTCCCGGCTGACAACCTGAGGTATCTACTCGGCAAACATTTAGAATGAATCATTTTTAGAGGGTGAGGAAATTTCACTCTCTCCCTCTATAAACATAAAATTTACCAAGATTTGCTTTTATGCAGGTAGATATATATTTTACACACATTCGTACATATTCTTGTATGGTGACACACATGGTACTATAAAATTAAACAACTTGCCAAAACATTCTTTAACAATGCCCGCCCTACATTTCTTTTGACCCACAAAGACCTCTTGCTAAAACATTTTAAAATAACTCAAGAACCATTATAAAGCCACAATTTAATTTTGTAGACCAAAAAAATAAATAATTTACATTCAGCATAATTCACAGAGGAAACATACCGTCTGGCTATCATTCTTGTGCAATAAATGCCATTTCTCACGGAAGTCAGAAATGTAATTGCGCAGAATTGCATATCGGTTCCGCTTTACTTTACAGCTAAGAAGTTTTTCGAACAACTGGCAGAGCTCAAGGAAGGATGACTCCGATGCCACTGTTGTTCCCTTAGATGCCATAGCATGTTCTCCCGGTTCCTCCATGCCACTTTCTTCACCAAACACCACTGGGAGCAGAAAGTCCTTCATTATCAACCAAATTGTAGAAAAATATAATTCTTTACTACAATTACATGACACAGTCTGAAATAACTAATGAGAAAAGAGACTCGATCACAATACACGGCAATAGTCCAAGGATTTATTTCTAGTTTACAACACAACACAATTGATATGCACTTGATAAAACGTATTTTACACAATGTACGAGTCATATGAGTACTATGTTTCAACTTGAACTCATATTCAACTAATTATCACGGCCCACGGCATGAAATCTGATGAACAAGAAAACTACTCAATGATTACTTAAACATCTAGCAAAATTTTGATACTGATTAATCTGCAGCAGAATATGTTGAAATCAATAAATAGGTTTGTGCAAAATCATTTTAATCTCTCATGATTTCGTTATAAGTTGTACTACTTCATCAGAAATAGGACAATCATGATAAAAACACTCATAAAAGTCTGACAATACATGTTTAGATTAGATTGTGCTCTACACAACAATATGTTTTTCCAACACAGCACGGGCTAACTCCCGAGCCCCAGTTCGCTTGTAGATGAGATGAAGGTTGTAAGCTATCTCCATCCTCAGGTCAAGAGTGGGTGTTTGGGGGGTTACGTTACTAGGAATAGGAGGCGTACAGGCAAGTGCCTGCCGGTAATGGTAAATGGCAAGGGGGAAGAGGCCCAATTGGTGCATTATCCTCCCCAAGTTGTATTGAATCTCTTGCTTACAATCACAATGCCGTAGTTTTGAGTACTCAGAAAACAGAGCCACTGCCTGGACAACCAGAGAATGTTTGTTCACAGTAAATTTTTGGCAAGCCATGTGCACCAGACTGAAACTAATGAGCAACGGAACAAGAGGGCTTTTATTGCTTCGATACAATGTCGTGTACTCAAAGAGAGCATATTTGTAGGTACCAGAGATGAGACAATTGTGTGCATGAATGAGTGCCAGAGCCTCTAAACATGTGGGGCTTATGCTTGGATTTGAACGATTTGAATCCCCAACTGTTTCCGGTGCCTTTGCTGTGTCCTCCTTGTCAGAAGCATCCATTTCGTCCATTTTTTCTCCTTCATCCCTGGTCCCAAATCCATGACCTGTAGAACCCAATGAATGCGACTTGGCAAACATGCGCATGATGAAACGATTGTGACGTGCCTCAAATGAGTGCAGGACTGTGAGAGAGAACAAATCCCAAGTTCTAGGCATTCCTGGTTCGCGGAGCACCAAATCCTTTGCCAAATAATATCCATGGGTGGCATCCTGATTATAAAATGCAGCAAGCAATGCAAGTAGCCGACAGTCTTGCCTCTGGGTCACTTCTACGGGGCTATTATTTCGAGGATTAAACAAGTTTGAACCCAGAGCAGAAAATGCTAACCTTTGGAAGAGACCGGGCCACTTGAGGTAGAAACAAACTGAACACATAGTTCTCAACAACTCCCATTCATCTTGCCACGAGAACGAAGACTGGCTTGTACTGGTGCTCACTTTGTTATCTATGGCCCGTGATTCATCATATACTAACCTAGCTTTACCACTTAGGGTGAGAACGTATAAATCATCCTTGTCCTTTATGTGGGCACAATGACGAGAGAGGAACAAAATCCCTGTGTTCATGAGGTCTGAAGCTTTCATAACCCATGCTTGATCTACAACAGTATTCTCCATAGGCTGTGGAATTTTGGAAGAATTATCCCACTTCAGTTCACGTAGGAGGAGCATGCAACGTTCGTACAAGAGGACAGGATCCAAGGCATCAACTTCATCAGGGTCCTGTATTAGAGCTTCCAAAGCCTCACTCTGCCTGCCAATTTTCCGGAGTATTTCAGAGAGTGCTAGTCTTGCATCAGCATGACCAGGAGCAAGCTGCACCACAGTTTTGTAGGAATCCACTGCATCATTATACCTTCCACATTCTCTGAGACATTCTGCTTTTCTCAACCACACTGCAGCGAGGCCATAATTTTTGGTTTGCACAAGAGGGTTCAAGAGTCTTAATGCCAACTCATGACAAGATTCGGACATTAATGCCTCAGCAACATCCAGGTAAAGATCTCCAGCATCTTCTGGGTCAAGTTCAAAAAGAGGCTTCATTAGGTTCTTGACAATTTCAACAGAGTCTAGATGAATGAGGGTAACTAACATTTTCACGTGAATGTCAATTGGCAAATCCTCTGTGATTATACAGCTATGAATTTTGCTTCTCAGAGAGGTGGCATCGCGACAATTTTCCATGTCATCCTCGGTCATGTTGAATACGACACCAGTATGAGACATCAAGACATTTAAGCACCCTTGGTAATCTGATAGCTCAATTAAAAGTTCCAAAATGAGATTAATATCCTCCGGTGTAATTGCGGCTTTGGGACACCCATAAAAGCCAGCTTCGATAGCTTGTCTGGCTTTGTCAAGTTCTCCAACGCCGTGGTACATTCTAGCGAGTGTTTTGGCCAAGTCCATCGCCTTTGGGGGAATGGAGGCGTCGACTCTTCCTTCTTTCTCGTACTTCAAGAGCATGACCTCCAGCGCCCTGTGGTACCTCCACCTAGCAAGTCGTTTGTCTCCAATTGTTTCTAACAGCTGGGCGAGTTTTATGTGAAGATCAGCGTCACCCCGAGAGGCTTTCACCGCTCTCGCAAGGCAAGTTGCTGCCTGCCTCCGGTCTCCCTGTTCTAAAGACATCTCCGCTAGCCTTTGCCACTCATGGCTATCTCCTGGGGATAAGTGAGCAGCAATCAGTGCAAACTGCAATGATTTATCTTGCTCTCCAAGTTCCTCGTGCAGACCAGCCAGTGTCTGAAACGGTTCGGGTGCAGTTGGTGCCTGACGAATCACCTCCAAACACATTTTTATGGCCATTTCTCGGTCACCGCGGGCATAACGAAGATTTGCTTCACCCATTAAGCCCTGTAGAGCTGGTGGCATTCGTCGCCTCTTCCTAACACGGCTTCTTTTCCGTTTTCTCGAAGCGCCTTCTAACTCAATTTCGAAAGCAAGGGCAGAGGTATTTTCAGCGGTTGATGTGGAAGGCTCATTTCCACCTTCCTCAGCCTTGGGGGGAACTGCAATCACAAGCTGCTCTTCTACCCCTGTGATGTCAGCTGGTCCGTCTATGTCGGCATCTGTTCCTCCCATCAGTGCAGCATATTCACTGAATGTCAACTGGCCCTCTAAATACTTCTCGGTTACCTGTCTTTCCTGCTCCTTTAACTCTTGGTCGTCTGTTTCCAAAACAGCACTAGTTACATCCTCGCTTTCTGAACAGGAATCTGATTCTTGAGGCTCCATTCTAATAAATTCATCATTTCTGCACTCGATAGACACTGTTCTCGGCTGGAACAATCCTCCGTAGTTAAGCTCAAACGTTACATCTTCGTCGTTGCCTTTTATTAAAATTATTTGTTCAGAAACAGCCTCAGCTGATTCAACATCCATTGCCACCGGATTTGTATCAATTTCATGCGTGTTTTCCATTGTGAATCAGCGTATAAAACACTAGGGTAGAAAGTAAATTACCCAAACATTAATGCCTTAAGAATTTCCCATACGACTGTGCGCCAGAGATTTACCTCACTCCACCAAAACAAACATAATTCACCACGTTATTGCCTCATACCTTCGGTCAACACAACTCATTTGCACCCTGTGTTACATGAGATACGAATGGAAAATTGTGAAATTAGCCCACATGGAAAATCGTGAAATTCGCCCAAAGAAATTCCGGTGGCTGATTTGATTCCTCGTTTAGGCGTGAGATGCAATTCCATAATAGTGGTTCTGAGGGTATTATTTTCATTCTTATAGTTATTATCATCGATATTCTTGTAAAATATATTTTGGGTACCTTCTATGGTATAAACTGGATGAAAAGATTAATTATTACTCATAAATTCGACAATATTACTGATTCATCTCAGTCATAGTACCTATAAAATCGAGTACCTGCAAAATCTTCCTCCAAATAATTTAAATTTTAAATGGAATTTCATTACTCCATTTGATATCATATCGACTGCTAAAAATTTTAAAAAATCCAACAGTAGGGATATTTATGGTCTGTCTAATTCCTTAACAAAGGACATTATTGTGTTAATTGCGGAACCATTACCTATGTTAGTCAACTTATGTTTTGAGAAAGGAGATTTTCCAAGAGCTCCAAAATATTCCAAAGCAGTAATTGCCTATTAGAAAGGTGATTGAGATGATTTAGCTAACTACCGCCCCATTTCCATAGTTCCCGTGTTTTTGATGAAAATTTTGAAGCTATTATAAAAGATTAAATATGTATATTTTTTGAGTCAATTTCTTTTCCAAATCACACTATGGCTTCCGATCTGGAAAATCTACAATTTTGGCAGTAATTAGCAGTTAATTATTTCATTAATGCATTTGAAGAGGTGAGACTGTGACACTATGTGATCTTAGTAAGGCTTTCGACTGAGTTAATCATTCAATATTATTAACAAAGCTAGAATATTATGGAATTAAGGAAGTTGCACGGAAACTAATGAAGTCATATTTGGATGATCGCCACCAATTGGTTGAACTTGATGGCTGTCGATCTAAAGCTCTTAAAGTAAAAAGTGGTTTACCACGGGGCTCTGTGCTTGGCCTAATACTTTTCATCATCATGATTAATGATTTGCCCTGTCATTTGAAACATCTGTTTTAAATGCTGATGGCACTACTTTCGTGCAAAAATTTCAACATTTAGAAGATGCAAAGGTATGATCTAGCCATACCTAAAGTGGATGTTAATAATTTACATTAAAATACAAACAAAATTCAGCATATTGCGTGCAGTCTTAAATAAAAAATAACTGATGTTGAAATTGCTAAAATACTAGGAATTTATACTGATACAAAATTAACCTGGGAGACTCACATGCGTCAGACCTGTTATTAACTGAGTACATCTGTTTATATGTTAAGAAAGCTCAACTTCGTTTAACATTTACCATGCCTTCTTTCAATGTCATTTGAAATATGGTGTTGAGTTATGGGGTCAATCCCCACATGTTTAACAAATTTTGCTGCTGAAATTAAATTTAAAATACTCCGCCTTTCCACATAAACCACTTTTATTACGACCTAGGTTTCGTTATGGTATAACATCGACGCCAGAAACTGTTTCATAAATTTTGCTACTACAAAAGAGAGCTATTCGCTCTCTGACTAATATACCGCCACATGATACCTGCAAACCTTTTTTTATAAGGTATGGAATCATGACTGTATTTATTTTATATATCTTTCTGACTCTTATTCATGTGCAAGTTAATCTATAAACTTACCAATTAAGATCTAACATCCATAACTACTCCACAAGAGGTTAACCAAATCTAAATACTACTTGTTGTAGATTGTCATCAACTTACAACACATTTCATAATATGAACATACGACTGTATAACTATCTGCCTTCTCAGTTGAAATCAGACGGTATCCAGAATTTCAGGAATAGGGTACATACCTGGTTCCTTGCTCGCTCACTTTACTCATTGGATGAATTATTTTGCGACAATCTTCATCGCATTTAAGAACTTAAGTTTATATGTTAAATAATATTTATACTGACGACATTTAATATGGTTGTACCATTTTACAAAATGAATAAAGTATTATTATTATATACGTCTTTATTTTTTTCCTTGTTGTTGATTTTTTGTAATATACATCACAATTCACTAAATATATGGACTAAGTAATAATAAACACCCCCAATTCAAGCATAGCTTTAAGGGACAACATTATGATGCGCATTACTGCCCTTTGAACTTCATATTAAAAAACTATTACCGAGAATTCAACCCTTGGTTGTAAAATTCTTGGCAGAACCATCAATATCTCAGCTGATAAATTTAGTTAAAAATGAACTATTTGAATCGTTATTAGAAATACATGGAGTGATACATACACTTTTTCGCCGACCGTTGCATCGTGCTCAAATTAATGATGGGGCCAGTTATCAGCTGGTCGGCCGCATATTTCATAAAGGGAAATAATTTCGTAATGCCAGCTGATCAGCGATGATGATTAAAATCCCATTATTAGCCGCGATACCTTGTCCCAACAGTGGATTGGGAACTTGCGTCATGCATTGTCGTGAGTAACCTCGCAGATATCTTACGAATCTCACAGATCTCTCCTAATTTCCCGCGCTGCTGCCTCCAAGATGTTTATTTGACCCATCAGCATCTTTTGGCTTCTCTTTCGCGGCTGATAAAAAAGAGACTCCTCCCACGTCCACACTCACGCGTTGCATGGAGCCGGGCACTGACGAGAAGACATAAACAGAAAGGGAATATAAATACTCTGTCGTACTATGTAGCAGAAAGGAGGGATTGTACACTAATGAGAACAGCATTTTTGTGAAATACTCGGGAATCCTCATATGAATATTTCCTCAACAAAATAACTTTATGGTAAGATGAAGTTAATGCCAGTAGAACGCTTTCGTAAGTTTTTTTATGTGTATTTATTGAAAATATGCTATGAAACCTTTACAATCACTATGTAAATAATGAGATGCTTATAATTTTGATAAAAATGTATCGCTTCGTTTGAAGGCTGGGACTTTTTGTTCTCCGGGTCAAGCAGAGCGAAAGTAATTCTATCCCTACTATGTTTAAGTACGAGTTTGTGTGGTTAATTCATAATGAATAAAACAAGCATGATGTTATGGTCCAATTGAAGGGGAATTCTCAAACCATTTTTTCTACCAAAATCAGTTATATTTTCCTAATATGTGAATCATAATATTGGTATCAACACTTATGTTAATGGCAACTCGATAAAAATATTTTCTTCACCGTTTTGAAACCCACTGGGGTGATAGCAAAAGCCTAATTTAGGTTCAGCAAATTTAGTATTAGAGGGGGACAACTCTGTTGCTAGGGGTTGCAAGATATCTTGATAAGCAAACTAGGATAATACTTAATGTGTGACCTATATATCATCCAAACGATTTAATACAGACATTCTAAAATATCCTTTAGGATTTGGGATTAAATGTGTACTGAGAACTGGACCATTTGGTGACTACCCTGGAGTACTTGAACTGTAACAATGCTGAGACAATATGCAACCGTAAATACGTGGTTATGTATCGTCAATTGGGGTTAGAGACATGTTTCTTTAGCTTATTTTGATATTGCATGATACTTTCTTTTTGTAAATTTCAGAATATGGCTGTGTATCAAAAGTCACTTTTTATAGTGGCCCTTGTGGTGTTTGGGTCAATGTCGAAGATTGAATCAGGTCGAATCTTGGCAATTATTCCATCACCATATCCTAGTCACCAAATATGGAATAGGGCCCTCATCACAGCACTCTTGGAGCGAGGACACAATATGACTATATTAAGCCCTGAAGTTGAGCCTGAGTCAAACTCCAATAAAAAGGAAATACCTTTAAAGGTATGTTTGCTGGGACAATTTTCATTGTAAATTCATAAATGTTACTCAATTCTTTGTTTTGACCTGTGTAAGTGCCAGTGAAAAAACTCACGGGTCTACAAAAAGTCGTAAAGGGTCCTTTGTTTTGAAAATGTGGATGCATCGATTTCAGGTCGCTCCCGCATTGATCCAAAATTACTGGAATTGAAAATGCTAAAATACTTGGAATTTAATTGATGCAAAACATAACTGGGAGAGACGAAACAGTCACCTATTATGAACTGAGTAAAGGTTTTAACATGTTAAGAAAGCTCAAATTTCTCATCCCAAATGAGTATTGCTTAACACTTAAACCATGCCTTCCTTCAATGTCATTTAAATTATGGGTCATTCCCTACATGTTAAACAAATCTTGCTGCTACAAAAGAGAGAGCTTTCATTCCCTCGCTAATATTCCAATACATGATCCTTGCAAACCTTTTTTAAATTAATGCAACAATTTCAGAGGCTAGTCAAGGCAAATCATTTTTACCCTCTGAAATTGTTGCATTGAAATGCACATTAGTGGATGACTCCGTTCAAAGTTACTGTTGCGGCATCTCCCGCAGTTTCTTTGGAATTTGTCTTTTTTAAATTAGGTATGGAGTCATGACTTTGTTCAGTTTATGTCTTTAAGGCTCTGGTTTATGTGAAAGTCAATCTAGAAACTTACCATTTAAGATCCATGGCTACGCCATTAGGGATAAAGTAAACTTGAATACTAATTTTTGTTGATTCTCCTCGACTTAAAACTCATTTCATAATGTGGACATTAATTTGTATAACTGGCTGCCAACTCTGTTGAAATTGGATTGTATCCTGAATTTCAAGAATACGGCTGATACCTACCTGGTTTCTTGTTAACTCACTTGACGAAGTTTTAATGACAATATTCATCACATTTAAGGAATTATGTTTATATATTCTGTACTATTTATCTTGATGGCATTTAATATGGTTGTACCATTTATAAAAATTAATAAAGTATATTATTATTGTATTGTATGGTTGGAAAACATTTGTGCTGGGATTATGTTCTTATTCATCCCCTCCGAAATGAGCAGTTTTTGTCAACAATACGTTAGCATTATGAGAAGAATCAACCCCAGCTGTACTCCTGCAAATGGGCAAAGGAGTAACGGACTAATGTCGGAAGAGATTTCATGGTAGATCTGTCTGAGTGAGCGAGTTTTACTAGGGTTATGGCATTTACACATACCGAAGCAAGTGAGTGATTGGCGGGCCACTGGTGCAGAGGGAAACCTCTCGCAAGCCCTGGTTGTGTGAGTGCCTGCGACTAGCAAGATCAATGCTATTTAGTTCATCCAAGCTAGAGTGTGCCTGATTTATTTGCATTTATTTTATTACGTGTGATTGGCGGGCCGCTGGCGCAGAGATAATTCTCTCGCAAGCCCTGTCTGTGTGAGTGCTTGATATGGTCGAGGGTCAATGCTATCTAGTACATACTGGGTACAGATCCTTAGCCAGAGCATTTTTGTTATCATATTTTGGTTTAATCCTTATTTATGTTCTAACCCTGTATCATTTTATTTAATTTAAATTATTTATTTATTTTTATTATATTTTTTCATCTCTAATTTCCCTCACCATATCCTTTGCCCATTTGTAAGAGTACAGCTTTGGTTGATTCTTCCCATAACATTCTTACGGCCATAGTTACTGTTCATTTTATCCAATGCATAAGCATGCCAAAATGTATCGTCACTCTCATTTATGGGACTTTCAAAGGGTCAGTCTCATTTATGTGTCTGATGCCCTGTGTTTGATTGTTGCTCTATCAGTCTAAAGGAACATGTATTACTGTGAATTTCAGAGTGGATGACCATTCTCTCTGCAAGAATGGAAAATTTAAATAAACATGGGAGTTATAAAACAACACATTTCCTAATACGAGGCAATAGTTTATCAGTTCACTATCGCTTTTTTCTGATTGAAGATGTTATATGTGCACCCACTCAATAATATGTTCACATGAGAGTGTCCTTTTAATTTTGGAAGTCTCTCTTTTGATTTTCTCGTTGTTTCTTTGAATTTAAAGGAATTTTGTTTTTGATCACTGTTTCAGGGTTCTTATGACTTGGTCAAATTGAAGTCATTTCATGAAGAGATGAGTGGCAAAAGCTATTTTGCTGTGATGAGACAGCAGTGGAGAAAGAGTGTAGAGATTTGCAACCATCAGTTGCACACAGAGGGAGCCCTTGAGTTACTGAGTATGCCTCCAGACGCCTTTGATCTCATCCTGATTGAAACCATCCTGAATGATTGTTTTTATCTCTATATACGTCATTTTGGTGGAGGGTCAAAGGTAGGTAATAAGTTGTCAATCCCATCATGCCAATTTTGTGCCTTAAGGTGCAGTTTCTGTGACTTGTGACACAAAATACTTTATGAACCCTAAAAGTATCCTCACTTTATGAACCCTAGAAAACAATTTAGAAATCTATTGGTGCGAGGAATTTCCATAAAAGTAAAGTTTTGCACCTATACTTGAAATTTTGGCTTTGCTAATTTCACATGCCAAGTGCAAAATTAAAGCTTATTCTACAACTTCAATTCAATTTCTATGCAATCATAATCCTGTCAGTTTACTGCCTGACTATTCCAATCACCCAATAACCTAACCTTGTAGTAATTCATATTCTCCTAGAAACCACAAGCTGATATCAATTGAAAATAGCATTTTTCACCACTTTTATGAAATCCTTTGAAATAGACGAACTGATGAACTAATGAGGACTATAATTTGTTGAAGAACTGTTTGGCTGGTGATAACTTTAGATTGTCAGCTGCATTATCAATGGTCCATTACAGCCACTAGACAAAAATGTGGAGGAGAGGCCATATGAAGGGAAACTATGTTACATTTTTGGTTTAGAAAATGGGAAGGTTTGGCTATCGTGGAGTGAAATTCTTGGTCAAGTGCTGTATCTAATTTGAAGCATATGATATTGCAAAATTGGAGAGCCAATGCCTTGTATGATTTAACTTTCAACTTAAATTCCAGATTCCAGTAGTTGGTCTGACAGCTGTGGGATCAGGTCCCTGGACAGATGGAATCATGGGTATTAGAGTACCTCCATCTGTTTCTCCACTTTATGTTTTGCCATACACAAGCCACATGTCTTTATGGCAGAGATTTCATAATGCATTACTGACTGCATTCTATTCATTTGGATTCTCATCCTACTACCTCCCTGCTCATCAGAAAATTGCAGAAGAAATGTATGGTGAGTTTCTTATATTAGCTATTGGTGTATTTAATTGTAGATTTACTAAGTTAACTGAACAAATGGGAATTTTTTAGTATGCCAGTCAATATTTGTAAATGTTTGGAAGCTCCTTCTAACAATGCATTCCATTCCTGTACTAATGAATATACTGATGAAAGTTTACAGGAACACGTTGGAAAGCAATGTTAATTACTCCACTGAAGTGAATAATGTGACTACTGAAGGATTTTTATAATGTTATTTTGAACTTCATTTGGTTTTGTATTAAATTTGGACCTTAAGAAATAATTTTTTGGATCAACAATTCATCATGTTGTTCATTTAAAAATGTTAGGAATTTAGTTGAGCAGCTCAGATCATTTTTCATAAATAACTACTTTCTGATTCAGTCAGTATTTAATTGTTGGTGCACACATTTAGCAGTATAAATGTGTAATACTCCCATGGGGAAAAATATGAATTTAGCCAGAGTTTAGGTAAACATCCTTTCTTTTGTTTTCTTTCCATGATGCCCACACCATGCATGCATCTTTGTTTTCACCCTTGTGGGTCACCACGACAATCCTTAGGTGCCGTCTCCCAGTCATTTTTACTCCAATAAATACCCAATATTGTCTATTGCAGTAATAAAACGGCACTGTTTCTAGTCCTTTATTCATATATTTCATTGGTAATTAACTTATTTTTAATGTTACTCATTAAAACTTTTAAAAAGTTTATAATGTGGGGAATCTACTACCATAATTTAGCTATGATAAGGAATTCTGAATGCTTGTGACGGCATTTGTGTTGCTAAAACTTTGCTGAACCTGGGGTGTAACCATGAAATGACCTCCCATGATGTCATTGACTCTTTCACTTAAACTCAATGTGCATTAACCATTGCAGGGAAGCCTCTTCCCCCTCTGTCAGATTTGGGAAGCAACATTAGCATCATATTGGCCAACAATCATCCAGCCATCAATCCACTTCAGATGAAGCCGCCAAGCGTTGTAGAAGTTGGTGGCCTGCATTGTGAGCAGTCAAAGACTTTACCTTCGGTAAGGCATGTATACTTGTATGTACCCTTAGGTATGAACATTTACACATGTAGTTCTAGGCTTTGGTTCTGAAGTGCCATAATCTTAAGGGAAGTTGTCACCAAATTTGGTGAGTAAACCATTTGAACAAATTTAAGTGTACCAATTCATAGGTTGCTTTGGTGAAGGAAGCAGTTGTGGTTGGTAATGATGTATCCTGCTTAAAATAAAAAGTACAATGACAGGCATGATGCAAGTTTTGCACCAATACATAACTCTTAAACAACAAATACTACCTTGATCAAAAGGTTCCCGGAATAACCACCGTGTGGCGCTCCCATCGTTCCGATTTGAGTTCTGTTTTTTTTGTTAAATTGGTACATCTGTTGTTGATATTCCCTTTAAATCTTAGTGTCATAACTTGACATTTGCAAAAGTTACGTAGCCAAGAGTACATCTATCTCTGTGTGTGTTGGCGATTTTTTACAATTGCAGAAATGGATTTAAATTTCCAACAACGAACTTGTATTAAATTTTGCGTAAAAAACGGATTTAGTGGCGCACGGACGTTGGAAATGTTGGAAAAGTGTTTCGGCAACGATTCTCTAAAAAAACGGTCGTTTACCAGTGGCACGAGCGGTTCAGAAGTGGTCGTGAGTCAATCGAAGATGATGAACGCAGTGGCAGACCATCGACATCGAAAGTCGGTGAAAAAATTGATAAAGTAAAAGAAATGTTGGTCAATAACCGCAAATTAACCATCAGAGAAATAGCGGAGGACTTGAACATTGCCTATGGATCCGCCCAAGACATTGTGGTTAATGATTTGGGTTTCCGTCGTGTAGCAGCAAAGTTGGTGCCAAAGGACCTCAATTTCATGCAAAAAAGAGACCGTGTTGACGTCGCAAAAGACATGATTTGCGAGGCTGAATCCGATCCCACATTCATCAAAAGGATCATTACTGGAGACGAGACGTGGGTTTATGAGTACGACACGCAATCCAGACATCAGGCAAGTGAATGGCGTTCACCAAATGAGCCGAGACCAAAAAAACCACGTCGTTTTCAGTCAAAAAAAGAAGGCAATGCTGACGGTTTTCATGGATTACAACGGTGTAGTGCATCATGAATTTTTGCCAGAAGGCCAGACAGTAAACAAAGAGTATTATTTGGGCGTTATGAGACGTTTGCGTGAAGCAATTCGCCGAAAGAGACCAGAAATGTGGGCAGAAAACTCGTGGATTTTGCACCATGATAACGCACCGTCGCACAGTGCTATCATTATTCGTAATTTTTTGACGAAAAATGCAACAAATACCATCCAACAGCCACCGAATTCACCTGATTTGGCTCCCTGTGACTTCTTTCTGTTCAATCGAGTTAAAAAACCATTACGGGGAACGCGTTTTAGCAGCCGAGAGGAAGTAATGGAAAAATCGCAGGAAGCACTGATGGACATACCGAAAACCGACCGTAACTTTTGCAAATGTCAAGTTATGACACTAAGATTTAAAGGGAATATCAACAACAGATGTACCAATTTAACAAAAAAAACAGAACTCAAATCGGAACGATGGTAGCGCCACACGGTGATTATTCCGGGAACTTTTTGATCAAGGTAGTATAGTCACACTTTGATTGCCCAATAGTTTAATTGAGAATGGGCTATTTAAGTTATCAATTTAGAATAGCCATAATAATACTTAATATTTATGGAAGTTAGGTGCATCACAGATATCCACACACAGTAATGGTACATGTAACTGAGATTGTTGTGATAGGTTACATTTAAGTATATCATTGGTAACTAAGTGTATTATGAACATAAGTGGCACTCAATATGCATAGTGAGCCCCCATGCGCATTGAAAGTGAGCGTATAACTGAAAAAACACTATGGTAACCTTAAGTTTAAGTGATTCAAATTGTTCCCATACATGAAACTGAGAGTAGTCACCATTAACAGTAATGACTTAAATGAAGGCAACAGATGGCTCATGCTTATCTTTTATGTTCAGTCAAAAGACTAACAAATCGCAAGGAACAGTGAGGTCTTAATTTGAACAATCGCGTGGAAAAACATGGTTTGAATAGTTGGGAGAATTCATTTAATAATCTTAGGAAAGGGAAGATAATTCTAAACAGCTTAGTAAGGCTATGCCATTTGATTGATTTTTTGTTTAGAATATAGTTCTTGTTAAGAAATTTGGGGCATGATAGTCCAGTGGGTAGGGCTCTGGGATACTGACTCCATTTCGATTCCCAGGGATGCCTCTGAGCACCCTCAGCTTCACCCTAGCCATTAAACTTTTAAAAACATATCTAACTGTAAAACCATTGGTAGCACGGGGAAAGGGACTGGCCCCCCTTATTACTTTGAAAATGTTTGAATTTCACAAAGCATCAAGGTTTAGTACTGAGTGAGCTCTACCCTCATCTATCAAACATACCTTCAGGATGGCAATTGTGGTTATGAAGAAATTAGCCCAACAGTATAGGCAATAGACTGTGCAAGAACTAAGACCCAAATAAGTGAGTTAAATTCCTAGAAACTGTGGGAGATGTCTCAGCAAAAAAAAATTCGGAGTTTAAGAGGATGCCTTGATAGCTTGACTGGCTAAAGCACTCAGCCGGACATTTGAGGGATCGGGGTTCGTATCCCGGTCAAGGTGAATGATTTTTACACTCTGAAATTGTTGCATTGAAGTGAATTAAAGATGGAAGAAAAATCGAGGTGAAAATGAATAAGTCAGGCAAGGGCACAACCTCAAGCCAGCAATATATGAGTCATAACTTAGAGGCAATAAAAGAAGTTTGAGGGATGGTTAAGAATTAAAGATGGATTAGAAATTAATGGAAAGGGGGGGGCCGGATGAAGCTCATTGGACATCAAGCAAGAATAGCTCAGCTAAGAAGGTATTCATGGCAAAGAGACAGCCTCTATGCTCAAAATGGATAGCTACATACTCGGAAGTATTACATGAAAGTATTCATATGGAGTATGTTGCTCTATGGATCAGATTCCAAGACATATTAAAAGTAGACCCAAAGATGGACAGGAGCACTTAAAACTTGGTTCTAGAGGTGGATGCTGAATATCAAATGGACAGATAAAGTAAAGCACGAATACGTTTACAGAAAAATTAGAGTATAAAAAGTCATGTTTTCATTTTTAGATACAAATGGAATCAGATTTAATCTTGCCCCTTTCTCATCTGGAAAAAGGTTTCTGCTCCAATTGTGACATTTTGCACTCTCTAACTGTGACAAAGCATTAGCCAATCCAGTACGAATGTTACATGCTTACTTTGTAGTGAGTACCGCAGTACATACATCTTATTGACAAAAAAGCAAAACCATACATACATATAAATGACAAATTTAGCAAAACTAATTACGATTTCATATAAAAATGGTAAATAGTTATACCACTGTAAAATGCCTACATCCCAATCCTGTTATTATCTTTTTTTCCAGAATTTGCTGCAGTTTGTCAACAAAGCTGAGAAAGGCATTATATATGTGAGTTTTGGGGAGGCCATTGATAAACTTCCAAAGGCCGTGGAGCAGTCAATGATTGATGCATTTGGAGCACTTGGACCGAAAACTCGCATTCTCTGGAAATACGATGCAAGTTACCTAGAGAATCAGCTTCCTACGAATGTCTTGGCTCAAAGTTGGATGCCACAGAAGGATATACTCGGTGAGGGATTCTCATTTTCCGTTTCTTTCCACTCTTTCAATTTCCATTGCTTTGTTAAGTATGTGATGGGAGGGAAGCTAAGGGACAACTATTTAGAGCCAAGTAAAGAGTGTTAAGGTGGAAGGCCCACAAGGGAATAAGCATTAGAAAGGGAAAAATGAAGAGCTGCATTCAACTAGTCTTCCAATTGAAATACTAACAAGGACAGTAAATGATCCAGATTGGTAAAGTGGCTTCCTTATTTCCCATGCCGAAGGCCTGGGTTTAGAACTCTAGGGCTGAATTTGTCAACTATATCTCAATTCCTATGTAGGTACTGTGATGGTACAAAAAACTGTGGACCCCTTGGTACCTTTTGGTAAGGGTTGCTCAATAGCAATGCCAAGGTTTCTCTGTTCCCGAAAAATCTACTTTGCAACCAATCACCCGTCTGTCATGTGACAAATGACGCATGCCATCAGATTCCTCCTATGCCATCATCACTTCTACTACTGAAAAAAAAAGCCATGCCCTAATGACAAAGAACATACAGACACGCTTAATCAAACTTTAAAATTTAGAACCTATATTACCTATTAGGTGCAATTTTGTACTTGATGATATCAGCTTATGCCATACATTTTTGACGTTCTCCCCTCTATCACAGCCTTCAACATCTATTTGCCAATCAAAATGCTCCGCACCCATTTCCTCCTTTGGATTTCTCCCAACAATCCCTCCTCCTCCCCCATCATGCCTTGTACTTCTGGATTTCGTATTCATCCCTTTCTATCCTTCTCCACACCCACATTTAAAAAGACTCCAATCCAAGCCTATCATCTTGCTTCAATGACCATTTTTCTGTGCTTTACATAACCCGCTCCAGGTCAAATGTTTGCTAATCTTATCCTAACTTTCTTTCTTATTGCCCCTGTCATTTATGCCTTCCTTTTTTGCAAAAATCCTTTTGGCTATTGCAATTCTATTTATATATCCTCGCTGCTGTGACCATCTTGCCTCAAAACACTTCTGGCATAAAAAATTGTTCCATGGACCATAGTTTATGACCTCTAATTTGAATACAATGCAACAATTTCAGAGGGTAAAATAATAATTTGCCTTGACCGGGATATGAACCCAGATCCCTCGCTGCCTGGCCAAGTGCTTTAGTCAGTTAAGCTATCAAGGTGTCCTCTTACACTCCGGAATTTTGGGGGCTTTAAAGGAACAAGGTGTTGTGATGAAATACCACACATACAATGTCACAGGCATTCGCAATTGTGGGCAAAATGCCACAGTCCACAAGGTTAAAGCCAACATTAAACACTAAGGGTGTTTTACCTTAAAAATCATTCGCCTTGACTGAATGATTTTTACACTGCAGTTGTTTCATTGTAATGCATATTAGTGGATGACTTCATCTAAATGTTACTGTCGTGGCATCTCCTATAGTTTCTTGGAATTTCTTTAATTTTAATGTTTAATCTAGGCCTCCTGAAGATGGACCAAAACTATTGTACATGTAGAAGATACATTGATTCTGGCATAAAGACATAGGCTTGCATCATGTTTAGTATGTTAAATCAAGGTTTCATCAATGAGACCACTTATCCTGCACCTTCTTAATTCCTCCACCATTTTTTTCTTATCTCTCTCACCATTGCATTGCCACTGTTACATTTATTGACACCCCTCAAGGAGTCCCCCAGTGAAGGCATTGTAGTTTCAGGTCAATTTTCGTCTCCTTTGCCACTTGTCTAATTTTAAAAGACATTTGGGTAAATTACAATAAATCCCATAAAAAATAACTCCAAAAATTATAGTTAGATACTTATTATATATCATATTCATTTGCATATAAATTTAGGGTGTTCTTTGGAGCTGACCAATACCACTTTGACTATAAGTGATTGTAAAAGGTTGATCCTCACTATTCCTTTTCTTAATACTGTATTGAACAAGTTCACGGACACCATGCTCACCTGACCTTTGGAGGTCTTTTTTACATAAATACCATATTTTTTAAGGGCTGAAATTACAGTAAAAAGATGTCTTATGTTGATTATCTTTTGATTTTCGCAAGAACACGGCCAAAACTTTACCGTTGCAATTCAAACCCAAGCTTCTGTGGCCTGACTTTTTTTTTGCTCATTTGTTCCAAGATTCTATTGAAAATCCTCAAAAGCAGGCTCCACCAAGGAGAATTTTGAGCTTGAGGAAGAGATTGAAATCTGATGGAGGCAAATCAGGTGAATTAGGTGGGTGTGGTAACAATTCACATTTTAGTTCACGTAATTTTGCCATGGCAATGACTCTGTGTGTGGGCGTGCATTGTCTTGACGAAAGATGGCTTTCTTTCTTGCCAAACCTGGCCATTTTTCGTCTATCTTTTGCTGTTGTTGGTCCAGGAGGTTAGCATAATATTGTCCAGTTATTGTTTGACCAGTCGAAAGATAATCTATCAGCAGAATTCCTTTCGCATCTCATAAAACTGAAGCCATCCCTTTCCAGGTGACCATATTATATTATAATTGTCGAACATTTCATTTACTAAAATGCAATTCTTGGGTTGACTTTTGACTATTTTGGGTAAATACTGTTGTAAAATGCAAGTCCCAGAACATGAGACTCGCATTGTATAATAACCTTCCTCAGATTATCAAGAGTATTGAAAAAATGTCCCTTTTTAATTTTAAAGTGAGGGAATTTTTCACGTTACATTTATTCTACTCCATTGATGAATTTCTGAGCATGTAACTATGTTCTGTATGTATATTATTTTATGTTATGATCATTAACATGTCATATATCTTGGAACATGTATCTACCCAGATCCTCAGGCAAATAAAAACTATTATTATTAACATCCAGAACTGCATGCAAAATTTAAATCTTATGATACTGTATGTGGTTTGAGTGCATTGTTTGTTTCGTAAAAATTATTGAAAAAATGGTTCTTTTTTAATCCTTGTTCTCTATTCTTTCACAGGTCATCCAAAAACTCTCCTCTTTGTGAGTCATGGAGGTTCATTGAGTGTGCAAGAGGCCATTTATCATGGAATGCCCATGGTCGGGATTCCATTTTTGGGTGAACAGGATCAAAATGTCAAGCGTTTAGTCTCTTATGGTGCTGCTGTAGAGCTAGAATTTGAGTCAATAACCAAAGAAAGCTTGGAGGATGCCATCAGCACCATTCTTAGAAATACCAGGTAAACTTTGCAGTTTTGGTTGAAAGAATAATTAAAGCTTTTTCCTGTAATTTTATTTAAAGAAACTGCAGGAAATGCTGGAATGGTAATTGTGGTTTAATCAAGTGCTTGTGAGCACACAAGTGCAAATATCAGAGTGTAAAAAATCATTTACTTCATCCAGGAGAACCTTGAGTATTGTGGAACTAATAACTTTAAGGGTGCAATTCACAAAAAAAGGTCTTAAAACTCAGATATTCAATAATGTGTATTTTTTCAGCCATGTTTTTTTCTTACCTTACTGTTTGCAGTTTTCGTCGGAAAATCCACAAGTTGTCGAGTACATTCCGAGACCAACCCGAGGATCCTCTGGCCCGAGCTATATTTTGGACAGAGTATGCCCTGAGACAGAGAACAGGTCGAATTGAGCATTTTCATACACCAAGCAAAGAATATACTTGGCTGACATATTACATGGTTGATATTGCATTTATTTTAATGTTCCTGAATGTTTTTAGTGTTGTTTTGATATTTTATGGCTGCAGATATGTGTTAACTTATATTTCCTCAAAAGATAGATCTTCAAAGAGTTATAAGCCCACCAAAAAGAGGAAATAGCTGTTAGGTGGTTGTGTTGGGCATGAGTTGCACATGTACTTTGTGGTATTCTGGAGCAGATATTTAAAAGCACAAAGAAAGAGTCAAAGACTTAGCGTTTCCACAGGAAGGACAGGTATTTCCTGTGGAAACGCAGAGGCTTTGATTCTCTCTTCGTGGTTTACAAATGGATTTCCACAAATTGTCGGCCTCAACCATCCTTCAAAAAAAGGAAACCTGATATTTAAGTTAGTCGGCAAGGATCCAGTTTTTAAGAAGAGATGCGAAACTTATATTCCTATTCCATAAAAATACCAATTCACCCATTAAACAGATTGCCAACTTACTAACATAAATTAATAAACTCAATGACAATAATAATACCAAATATTTGTAAGGTTAGTACATGGCTTCAGCTCCACACCAAATAAGATCATGCAGAAGCACATGCCCCAAAGACACGAGTGACATTAGTGTATATGATTTTTATAGCATATTTTTTATAGCTAAAAAAGTGAGGGGATCAAGATGGTGCGGTGGCTATCCTACTGGCTTCCCGCCCAGAGTATGCCCTGAGCCTCGGGTTCGAATCCCACCGGCATCGAATATTTTTCAGGGGTATCTCAATCCCTACTTGAGATGCTTTTTGGAGGGAGAGTGAGGACGCCGTCCGTCGGATGGGACATTAAGCTGTGGACGCCTTGGCGCCTTGCATTATGATTAGTCTAATGCTCATGCTGGGTTTCTCTCCACTCTTAATCCTCTCCTATCCATCCCAAATGGTGCAAAAGACCTTAGCTGTCGGTCATCTCCACTACTACCTAAAAAGTGACTAATTATGTAACATTCAAAATATTGCATTCGCCATAAAATGAGTCAATATTCTCGGTGCTAAATGAATGTGAGGTACTCTCTGTGATGCTCATAGATCTGCTTTTATCATGAAAGAAATATTATTTCTTTGAACTGATGCTGAAGTTCAGATGTTCAATTGAAGTTCTGGATTATTAATGAAAGTTGTGAGGTAATTAGTTTATTCATTTGTACTTATTAAGTATTTTATATCACAATTCTGTTTTGTACTGACAGATTTTTTAATAAATTTATACTGCCTTCATAAAGGTTGTGAAAACTGTTTTAAAACTAAATCATGTAGTATTATTCACAAACATCCTCATATAAGCTCATTGGCCGTATTTTGCATCATATTGTTCTTTATATATCTGTAAAGATACTTAGAAAATATAGTTTGTTACACATAACTGGGAATTTTTGTAATCAGAAGGTATTAAATATTTCCTAGCCCAAATATTTTTTTAAATTTAGTCTTATTATCTTTTGTATTTATGTTTTTTTGTGTGTATCCATGTTTATTTCTTTTTCTGAAGAATCCTATGATTGCATGTTGTCCGTGACTGGCCAGGGAGCACTAAAATAAGTGTCCAACCATTCATGGAGCACTAGAATTGAGTTTAAAACTGGGGGTAATTTTAGTGTCGGAGCATCATCATTGGGCAAGAAGTTTGGCCAGGTGTTAGCGTAATGAAGTAGGTGAGTGATAGAATATTATTAGCGAAGAGAAAAGCAGATCCAAACTAGCTAATGGCATTAGAGGATTATATTTATGATGGCAAAAAATGACAGGAAGAAGAATTACATACATACATGTCCATACATACGTTCGTAGTTCAAATGAGCAAATAGATGAAGTAATCAGGACTGGAAAAAAATACTTGGTAGTGATGAAAGATTGGGAGTGCAGATTAAGTTAAAGAGAGAGATTGTAGGGTAGCATAGAGGCAAGGATAGGGAACAAGAAATCACTCTGGAGAGAAAACATTAAAACTTTGCTGAATAAAGGGCTTAATAATTGTTAACAACTAGTTTGACATTCAACATAGAAAAGGGAACTGATGAAAAAGCCAGGAGGAACAGGAAGGTTCCAATTAGATTATATTATGACAAGACGTGTGAAAGAATTATTTTGCCAATTCACATTGCTTCATAGGAGTGGATGCAGACATAGATCTTAATTTAACTCTTATGAAATGTAATTTAAAATTTAAAAAAATATATAAAGGATGAAATACCCAGAAGGAGGTAATTATAATGTAAGGATTAAGATATGGAACCTAGAGGAAAGAACTTCAACAGGGAGAGCATGGAACAATAAAGGAATGGTATACAAGGAGAATAAGAAAGACAATAGATGTCTTGATGTTTAGACACCTCACTACTTCTTGGCACACTTCTTATGGCCCAGTCAGCCAACTGGGTTTCACCTTTCATCAAGCATCAGGTTATTTACCACTCCACTAACTGTTGGATGAGGTGTGCATTATGAAGGATCAATAGAGACTTAGTCCTCCTTTCTTCATTCAAAGGCACAATTGAGAGGTGTGATTCAAAACAACTGTATTATGGATGAAAATAAAATTTGAAGATCATGCTGAAAATAAGGCTGATCGGGCGATTCATAGCCAATAAAGCAGGTTAACAGTCACCATATGACTGAATATGAAGTAATTAAAAATTTAGTAGCTTCAGGTGTGATGTGGTGGAAGTTGAACATAATGAATAACTAGCCATAGCACTTTTCCACTTGATAGTGAAGTGGAAAAGTGCTACAATCAGTTATTCATTACAAAGTAATTAATTTCACTCCAGGTCATATAAGGCAGGCCTATGGTCCCACACACTTCACAGTGCCTACACCTCCATATTGATATTTCATTTTTGTATAATAACCATTTTTCTTTTCTGCGTGGTCTCTTTCTTAAGAAGATTCTTTGTTCGGATTCATGGAGTGCCTTCACAATGGTGGGTATTGTGTTCTAGAATTATATGGCACATGTTATGTGAAGCTAAATCACTTCCTACTTCATTTGTTTAGAGTGAGAATGTATTTAGTATCATGAACGCTGTAATGGAGTAACTTTACAGTTTCTCGAACAATCAACACAGGTGATTTAAATGGAGAACCGCCTCCGAAGAAGGCAAAGGCTGTTTGATCTGCAGGCAAGGTCATGGCATTGGTTTTTTGGGATGCATGTGGGATAATTTTCATTGACTATCTTGAAAAAGGGAAAACTATCAACAGCGATAGTATTATGCGAACTTATTGCAATGTTTGAGCGAAGAAATCAAGCAAAATCAGCTGCATTTGGCTACGAAGAAAGTGTTATTTCATCAAGACAATGCACCAGCTCACAAATCCATTATTTTAATGGCCAGAATTCATGAATTAAAGTTTGAATTGCTAACTCATGCACCGTATTTGCCAGATTTAGCTCCTTCGAATTAATTTGTTTGCAAACTTGAAAAAATGGCTCGGCGGTCAAAGATTTTCCAACCGTGAAGAAGTGATGTTTGCAGTTAATGGCTATTTTGAGGAGCAAGACAGTTCTTATAATATAAAGGGTATTGACCTTATTGAACATCGCTGGGAAAAGGGTATTGAGCTGAAAGGAGATTATGTTGAAAAATTAATACATTTCTTTCCCACAATTTTGTTTTCTTTGTTGGGTCGGATACTTCTGGAACCACCCTCGTAATACGTCAAGAGTCTGGAATAATAATATCATGGTACTTTGAGGAGGAAACCAGTTTTTTAATGAAATAACTACCTTGTTATAATTTGAATTATTTATTGCTTGGGATATAGCTTTAAAAGTAATTTCATGACAATTCTTAATGAAAGCAATGTATGGTAATAATGGCATCAAACAATAACAAATTGAAAACAATATTAATTTCTCAAACGCTCTCTTTTATTTGAGAAAAAAACGCTCTTCTTCACCTGTAGATAGCATGTCGTTTCTTGATTTGGATCGATTTCGGTGCGGTACACTGAGCATACTCCTCCGTCTGGGTTATTCCAAGTCCCGAGGACGAACGCCCTTCACTAGGGCATCCGAGCCATGGTATCCACGACAACCAAGTATATGTACAAACAGCTGATTGCTCCTTGCCCGAGTCTTCCACTGCAAAATGAGCTTCAGGTTCATTTAAGACGTCAGCGAAGTGGTCCAATGCAGCTTCTTCGACGGAATGCTGAACCTCTGCAGATTGTAATGCTTTCGCAATTTCACCCATGGAAGGTTCGTGGGGTATGTCCGCAGCATCCCCTAAAGCGCGGTAAAAAAGATCAAACGGAAATCCTTGACTATTATATTCTGCCAAAATATATGTGATCGTTTCCGGAAAGTCCAATTGACGTCCAGAAGTGCTGTACTGTAGCCTTGGTACCAACGGGCCATCCGACTTAGCATTGGCAATACCCTGAAAATAAAAGTTTCTCTTCACGTCTATGAATACGTTCACTACTTGGAATAAAATATTATTTAATGTCAAACTCAGAATTTCCTCATGCTACCTGAATGCATAGTAGGCTTGAGACCGCTAAGAGGTAAATATATGCCATTCCTAGGGCATGCATTCCGGAGGGAAAAAAACGTCCGCATTTTGTCGCAGGACCTTATATTGTTAAAAAAAGTAGGCCTAGATAAAGGGGAACTCGATTAGCTGCGTAAAAGAAGAAAGATAATTATACAATCGTGTTCCTTTTGAAATTATCGCGACGTCGCAAGGCTAGCTTTAATGATAACGTCACGCAGAGACCGCGTTTTCTTTTGGATTAAAAACAAAATAATGTCGCTGGGCGAGCAAGATTATTTTTGTTGATATATGTATGTGATTTCAAAATGACGAGCTCTGAATCAGAAAATGAAAAGCTTCTTCACTCTGCCATTGATCATGATTTTATTAATGATATATTTACCAGAGGTAAACTTAAACGTTTGCTTAAAAAATGCTTAGTTTCTCCAAAATTAATCAATTCATTTCGCCTTAGCAGCTGCCTCTTCTAGTGAGACAAGTTTACCATCGCTGCGACCCAAAGAGAAAAATAATGGCACATATGAGTTAAAGGTTACCCCCGGTTTTCAGAAGCATGTTGCCAAGCATCTCGATGCAATTATACAAAAGTAAGTTCATCATTACACGTAAAGCTTTGTTGGAAAGTCATGTGCTGAAGGTGTATTAATTTTGTTGCAGAAATTTGAAGGAAGTAAGTAACAAGAGTGTGGCATCTCGCGCGACTACAAAGGAGGTTGTTGGTGGAATCAGACTATTCTCTCATTCAAAATCCTTTATCACTAAGCGCGATTTAGAATCGGGGTTTCATAAACAATTACCCTCCCACAAAAGAAGAAGGAAAAGTAAAATTACGAAACGTTCCGAAAGCGAGAGTGGCGATGATGAAAGTTCTGTTGAGAGGCAGCGGTTATCTTCAGCTGCTGTATCACCAGAATGGGTTCTTCAGAAAATGGGTGCCTATGGAATGTGTGAAAAAGGAAAGGTTATCAGGCTGAAAGATTGTGGAAATGGACAATTGATTGAAGTTGAGCCCAGTGAGTGTTTGTTGTAGTAATATCAAGTGCTGTGTGCAGATAAAATATGTATTACATCATCAATATTAAAATGAGTGAATGGGGCTGGACAAATTAAGTGCCAAGTGCACTTCATCTTCGGTATTCCCTCCCCAAGGCAGTGAATATTAACCATTTCAAAGTATATACGACGACACAAACAATGTTTTTCGCTCCATCATGCTTATTTGCCAACAGAAGTTCGCAGTTTCATCAAATTTGGTTTAAAATCAAATTATTGTGTGCTTGATTTTCTCTCACCGAGGGTTAGTTCCCGCGGAAAACATTAAATAACTCTTTCAGTCAAAACACGAGCGCGAGTTCATCCTATGGAGTTAATATAGAATTTCATTCACGAGGGTAAGTTGCTTTTAATTTGGGTACTCTGGTGGGGCAAATATGTCAAATGAATACAGAAAAAATAGCGTGAAAAGTTATCAAGATTGAACCCAACCTCCTAGTTGGTGGCATTCTTTGTTGTACGGAGCGGCGAGTTATCAACTTTCGAAAAAACATTTCATTTAGTTTTTCATATCGTAGCTCACTGAAATGTTTTCAGGGTTATTTTAACGTAATGAGATTTCACGCCTAACTAAAAGAACCCATGTGAATGTGATGACCACTTTCTTATTTTTCCTTTGATCTTCAACTTCATACTACAGAAAAAATATGAATTGGCGTTTCTATGTTATTTTGAAGGGCATTTATCTTTAAACTAATAGATTCTCATTCCATTGCACTCAATTACCTTTTGTGCCATTAAGTTCCAAGTGATGATGACACAAATGAACCCTGCATTTCAAGTTGTTGGAGAACAATTTTTCCATCCATTTTAAGGAAAATGCCTCATGAATCTGAGTGAGGCCTCAAAGGTATTAATTAAGGTGAATGAGTAAAATAAAAACCAAAATTTATAAAAATGTCAACTTTATCGATTCAGTTAAATTATGTACAGAATATAAAAAGATATCTCCATAAAACTCTTCATCTCTTAAGGTTTCAGGATAAAAAAAAAACAGAAGTTCTTCAGTAAATTTTAACTTTTAAAACGGCCTTAGATAATATATCTGTGAATGTCTTTTGTACTTCCTCGTAGAGGGTGTCATTGCTTGGGAAGAAGTCCCTTTCACCTTCGTTGACTTCTTTCTCTCCCCCTTTGCCATTCTCATCTTTCACCCTTTCTCCCCTGAACTCCCATCGGCTCCTCTTGCACTGCAACACTGGGAATGGGCTCAGCCCATCTAGGGAAGCCTGAGAGACGCACACCCGACCAAGTTGCATGAGGAATGACACTGCATCGTCCACAAGTGGTGGGAATGCCATGCATATCCTCACCAGAGCAGGAAGTGCAGGCTGGAAGAAATCAGCCCGGCTCTCACTAGGCAACACTGGAAAGATTCATTTGCATTATTTATTCATAGAATTGGGTGCTGATAGGAAAGTTGTATGGGGAGGGGAGTGGACAAATATTGTACCACAAGGATAAAGAATTCAGTCATTATATAAGTCGCAGTGAATGAGGATAGTGGGATTTTGACAATTGATTTTGATCTGGGTTCAATCAAAAGCAAATCCAAGCACTGAATCATTGGAAACTTCATCCCTTGAGGTGATTTATCCTTTTATTGCCCACTCGCATAGAAAAGAGCTTTAGGCCTTAAGTGAACAGAGCTGAGTGGAGATAAATCCCCTTCAAAACTTTGAAGTAAGTATAATAGTGGGCTGCCAAGACTACTTGTCTTAAAATGTGAAGCAGTAATCCATAGTGCACTGATACTTCTAAGTTCACTGTCACAGCATGAGGGACAAAAATGTTATCATTCTTGAACAAGGCAACAACTTACCTCCAAGAAGTGTTGAAAGTGTATTCAGTGCTAAGCGGGCAACACTCAAGGATTTGGGCAGTGCATATTGAACAGCCAAGTGAGAGACAAGATCTACCGCAAACACTTGCTTCTCAAGAGCAGGCAGACTCAGCAACTCCGGAATGAAATCAAGGCAGATGTGCATAGAAGGTATGCCTTGGACAGTCACAGGAAGTAGTTCTCTTGGGTAGCCCTGTGTAAATTGTGATATCTTGTGTTATGTCGCATTTGCTGTAATAATATCTATACCATCCATCTCTTTATAATAAAGAACAGTTTATTAATAATGATTTATAATCAAAGTTTTCACAGAATTACAGTAATAAGCTGACGAAGTAAAGTGAAAACTGGGTGAGTACAAGGAAAAATGAAGGGAAATATAACATTTTACTACCCGTGGTCCTCCAATGAAGAACCTTCAAAAAGAAGGTGATACTATAATTAATAACTGGTCGTGGTACTTTTCCGCTTGATAAAATTTTTATTTTACGACCGCGTTTCGATGTGCTACATCATCATCAGGTTCATCAGACCTGATGATGATGTAGCACATCGAAACGCGGTCGTAAAATAAAAATTTTATCAAGCAGAAAAGTACTACGACCAGTTATTCATTATGTTCAACTTCCTGAGGCTACTCAAGTTGATACTATAATGTTTATCCAGCTGGACAATAGTACTTAATTTGCATGTTTAAGATTGAGATAAAATACCTGAAAATGCACGAGCTTTGCAAGGTGTGGATCAGCAATGAACACCTGGTGGAGGAATGAGCAAATCAAACTCCTGACTTCCCTCAGGGCCCACATCTGGCCTGGTTTAGCCTAATTTAAAAAAAGAAATCAAATATTATCAAGCTGTATAATGTGCATACGTAAATGGCAAAATGATGAATCCTCTACTCTGAATCAAGAGCTCCCAACTTAAAACCACAAGTTGACAAGTATATTATTAAGCAAAAGTCAAACTACAAGGTATGATGAAAAAAGAGTCAAATCATTAAGTGAATTCATAAGGTCATGTATGATATAATTCCCAACACCTTTAAAAGAGGTCAACAAATTCTGTTGTCACCAAATGGTCAAAATTGGAACTAGATCACAATCAATATTCCAGTTACCACATTTTATGGCATTTAAAGAGCACTTTTTCAGAAATAATGGCTCAAAAATCACCCTAGGGTCACATGCATGTGAAGGCTAGGATTCTGCAGGCTAAAGACATCCTCACTACTGAGGGCTAATTTTACCCTAGATGATCACACTACCCACTACTAATCCAAAATATAATTATTTACTGAAACAGTTATCATTATTACAGGTTAAGGAAAAGAGCAACAAACATACCTTATTGAATAATTTCCATGCTTTCGTACACAAGTAGACTGAAAAAACTTTTTCTCCAAGCATACCCAACTGAAATGGGGCATATGCCCATGCATCTTCAATGCCACAAAATACAAATGATAATTTTATACACTCAATTCAGGGCAGAGACTGATGGAGGACATGATGGTAACCTAATGATTTATAGTCTAATTTGAAGTTCATTATGGTGGTTTGGATTTCTCAAATAGATTGAAAAATATCAAGTGCAAGTGAAATCATATAACTATTTAATTAGCATTTATTAGAGAAGCATGTACAGAGCTTCATATCAGAACACCACAGCTTGTACCACTGTCTATATGCCGTGGTGCTATTAAATGGTTGCATGGTCTATTCACTGAATGACCCCAAAAATTTCAATGACAATTGTAGCTAATATACTCAAGTTTAAAAATTTTTGACCAGTCATAGAAGTGGAAGGCATAATACCTCCTCACTCTATTCATTTAAATATATGTGATGAGTTTAACCTTGACAAGTGATCTTTTAGCAACATCTGAAATATGCACCTAAATACATAAGATATGTACGCAGGAGAGAGAGGAGTATTTTGTGGAGAGGACTGGACCCTGGGAAGGTAGTGGGTGAGGTAAGCATCACTGTCTTATAAACTGAAAAGAAGATCAAGTATCTGTTTGAATGAAAATACTTTGTAACTTACACACAATTTTTATTCGTACCACTACTACTATTTTTATTCGTAGTACTAATAAAAATTGTGTGGAAGTTACAAAGTATTTTCATTCAAACGAACATGAACCTCCACAAAGTTGAGCCCGAGACCATAGAATTCAAGATCAAGTATGGTAATTTATATAATTTCACTTGGCAAATGATTCCTTTCAATAAGTCGACAAGCTTTTGAGGTGATTCCCACAAATAAAACATGAATGCACCAACTTTAGAGAACCACAAATTAAATCAATGAAATATACTGACAAAATGATTCAATTACAATACAAATGAAATTAAAGACAGCAGAAAAACTGTTGTGACGATACAATGGTTGTAATATAAGTTAGATACAATTTAAGTTTCTTTAGAACCTTGTCTTTAATATTACTTAAATATATCTCAAGATTGAGAGCTAATAAATTGTTACGGTGCCTTAATGACTATGTTCACGTCACACTGTGAACGACTATTGTAGAGCAACACCAAATCCATATTTAATGGTGATTTGAACCTTCATTTTAACCCCACCACAGAGCCAACAGCAATTTACTCATTATTCTAAAACTATTGAGTTTTTTCTTTGCTATTATTTAATTACCGAATGAATGGTGACATAATAAACATGGTCTTTGGCTCACAAGGAATAATTTGAACGAAGAAATAAGAAGTGACACGCACCCTGTCCTCCGGCATTTCCAAGCATGCTTCCAAGAGAATTTGTACCGCAGCACTCTCTTGAGTGGCCACCAGGGCAGCCCTCAATTCCTCACGTTCCGCATCGCAAGTGAGTTGGGAGCCACTGGTGCCATAGCCCCCACCACCAGAATTTGAATTTATTGCCAATGGGTGATCCAAAAGTTGCCTTGACAGCTGACTGCGAGATGCTGCCAAACTGGCCTCCAGAACCCGTAACACTACACTCAGAGCAGGCGCACACCTGAAAATTCCAAGGCAAACACATGAATATACAACAGAAACACTTATATAAAAATAAGTTATTTGTAATTTTAAAAATACAAACAAATACTGCAGAGTGAAAATTAATCCCAATGATGACATCTCAACAGGAAACCCAGACAATCTTTCTACACAATTCATGATATTCTATCATGGTACACCATTTTAATCAACTTTCAAATAAGATTAAACTCGCAGAGAACACTCACTGATCCAGACTCATGCAAATCACATAGGTGATAAGTTACAACGTGCTGTAGTTAAAAGAATCATTAATTCATTGTTCAATTTGGATGTGAACAGCAACTTAAAAACTACCTACAAGATTCATATTTATAGCACGGAATTTAACCATTTGCAACGATGATGGAAACCATACACTACCTCCTGAGTAAGATACATGCATGTTTATCAAGAGGATAGTCCCTAATTTACCATATTTCAAGATCTTGTTCATATTAAAAAGAAATACCTTCACGCCAACACCAAAGAAACACTCAATGGGTTATCAAATATATGGATATATAGGGGTATACATGTCAAAACATGTATAGGTATACCCCTTATATATTGATATGGATTTATAAGGAAACACCACTATGTACATGAAAATTTGTAGTGGGTATTTCTAGGGATAAATCAACATGCATTCACCAGCTAAATATAAATAACAACATGTTTATTTACATTCAAAAGATTTACTGTATTTCCTTTGCGTTGTAAAGAAGTTACCACTCCAATCATGTCCAAATAAGAAATACAACTCTGTGATGTGCTGCCATCTGTTATTGAAAATCTATTTCAGTGGTATCCCTATCCCTACTTGAGGTGCTTTATGGAGAGCGAGGTTGGGAGTACGACGTCCGTCAGATGGGACGTCAAACTGTGGACCCCTTGGTGCCTTTCAGCAAGAGTAGGCCAATGCCACGTTTCTCTCCACCCTTCCTTTCCCATCCATTCCTAATGGCGCAAATGACCTTAACTGTCGGTAGCCTCCCCTAAAAACTACTACGTTTTGTTTGTATTTCTCTCTAGAAATTAATTAAAACCATATTTTATTAATTCATCATAGTTCCACTTGCACCGAAAATCATGAATTATCAGAGCTACATGAAGCAAATAATTCATTGATTCAACGAAATGCAACATATTTGTTACTGATAGAGCACCAGTTCTTTATGTGCGCTTTCGCAACTTCCAAAGCAGATGTCTATTATTTTGAGTTCTGAAAGTAAACTGGCACAATTAAAATGGCATAAAAAATTGTGGCACTGAAAAAACCACAGGTTTGAACATTGTACACAAGATGAAGGTTCTTGAGAAGTTGGCGACTGGGGTCCCTGTCACTAGTTTGGTAGAGCTAAATACTGTATCTGATATGAAAAAGAAGAATGATTAAATCAAGGTATTTACTCTCAAGTAGGATGTCAACACCGAGTCTCAACTGAAAGCCTACAAAAGCAATAAGGTCACCAAAAGATGAAAAGCTGGAAGAATCCTTCCTATAATGGTATGTGTAGCAAGCTATGAAAGAGTAGCTTTTTTGAAACAATGCCCCTGTATATTCTTTCAGTACATTTCTGCAGCTTAACACATTATATGCCTATGTTGCGATGAATAAAGTCTATTATGCACGTATGTATATAATAATAATAAAATATTTTTCAAGTACGCTTTAAGACCAATTATATTTCTCTAAGCATGGCTATTGATTTTCCTTTGCATTAATAATTAAATCATTTTATATCATCTCATTGGTCTTCATAATTTTTAACACTTTGGGTTGATAAAATTCATTCAGGGAAGGTAGCATATGTACTGAGCTTTTAAATTGTGATGAGATAGTCATCTTGCACAAGAAAGTCGTGAAGGATTAATCTTAACATGATTTCATAGCTTATAAAACATTATCATTGCTGATTGAAGCTACTTAATAATAACTCTGCTAATTTCTGAGGACGTTCTACAATTTATTTTATTCAAATAGGGTTTCGTCAAATTTAAATAAGATGTTTTTGCACTTGAAGCTTCCTGTTTACCATATGGTCATTTTAAGCTATCAGCAATTAAGCATGCACATTAACATTGGTGAAAAATATTCCCTAGGATTACCTGTGTCAAATTGCGGGTTAATCTAGATTTTGCATAATCCAGACCTCTGGCTGCATCTAATAATGAATAGGCCCCAAAGAGTGGATTATCAAGGTTTTACTGCATGTGACATTTTTTGTAACTAACCTGAACACAGTAGGGTGACAACGTAAGACTTGCAGGGGATCCAGAACAATGTTTTCCTGACATTTAGGCATTTGGACTGGAACCACTAATTTCACCAAGTCTTCATTCTCATGGGGAATAAGGGAATGGGTAGTTATGGCCCACAGGCATCGTGGAAGAACTGTGTTCAACCGCAGCCAAACCCTCTTGTAAAGTTCTGAAAAAGTACAATGCTTAATTAAAATTCGTCCAATTGTAAATCATCACAGCTGCCAAACAAATATAATATCTACACTGGAATGTAAAATATTTCAACTCGTCATTAACGCATCCGCTGTGACTGACATCAATTGACATCCCTTGGTTCATACCCTAGGAGCTTTTGACTGCCAATTGGTGCCAATAACTGTGTGCTCATATGATTTCAGCACATCTGTGGACTTCTTAAACAACCTGATCCAATGTCCTCCTAATGAGTAAAATGAAGCATGAAATGGAGCTGAATGATAAATTAAGCTCATATTATGCAATTGCTGACAAATTTATAAGAATCTTAGTTAATTACACACATAGTTCAATCAAGATTCAGGACAAATTGCATATGGATAAGTTGCATGAGAAGCATATAACTGTGAAATTAGGATATGAGGTGCAATGGTGCTGCAAAGTTTTTAAACTTTCCAAATTGATAAATAACAGGACAAATTTAAAAATATTGCAGCTAATCAAATTATGCACAAACCCTTCTGCCTTATCAAGGTTTTAGTGGAAAGGGTTCTGATAAGTTGGCGTAAATACATACATAAATACATATTACATTTGGTAGTTCATAAGTTTCAACTTGAAGGCATTAGTGAAAATAAAACTGTTATTCAATTGTTCCCGGCTCAACCTTGTGGAAATTCATTTTAATTAAATGAAGAATACAAAGTATCTTTCCACTGTCCTTTATTTGTGTACAACCGGTTTCAACGCTCAAGCGTCATCATGATGACACTTGAGCGTTTTACTGTTGTACAATGCTCAAGCAAGCAACGCTGTAGTGCTGTAACCAGTTGTACACAAATGAAGGACAGTGGAAAGATACATTGTATTCTTCATTTAATTAAAACTGTTATTCATAGGAAATGTGTTGCTCAATTTTACTTTATTTTCCTTGTGTGTGGCCAAAAGATTAATATAAATGATGATTAAAATCTGTGTATGAAATTTATAATTAAGAATAAAATCTGTAAGAAAAATTTATAATTACCAAAAAAGCAGACTTTGAAACTTTTGCCAGTCAATTGAACTTTTCACTACCCGAGTTCAAATCGCGCTTAAGTCATGCCACCGTGGAATCAACTTGGACAGAATTTGTCAATATTATGCAAAAAGGCATCATAGATTTCATCCCTATAAAATATGTTAAAGCAATTTGCAACCCTAGGTGGTACAATAAAGACGTTAGAAAAACCCTTCGAAAGCAGAGAATGCTACACTCTAGGGTAAAGAAAGCACGTATGAACACATCATCTTCAGATAATAAACATTTAAGGGACAAGTATAGATCCTCTAAAATTGAAATCTCCCCACCACACGCCTTTGTCGCGGCTTGCAGGATATTAGTTTGTAGATGTAGAAGTATAATATGCATTGTGTATTACATGCAATGACTACTGCCGACTACATTACTGTGAGAACAAGAAATAGATTGATGTTCAACTTAGCAGGTGCTATGACTAATGCATGAAAAAAACACAAAATATCTAGAGAATTAAAATTCCTCCCTGGTTACCTACAGCTTAGGATACCGAATAATAACATGAAATTATCCGATAGACAACAGGCGTTTTTGATTCTGGTTTACAAAACCTGCATTTCCTGTAAGTGTTATGAGGGTAATATTTTTATTATTTGATGAATTCTGTCATTTGATAAATTTTAAGGGTAATTAAATCCCATTAGTTATTCAGTTTTAAATCACAGTTCATAATTGAGTGTCCTCCTGCACTGAAATTAAGTTCCTAACATCAACCCACAGTATTCAACCTGAAAAATAGTTTGATAGGTGCACGAGGGTACAGCTCATCTCACTTTAAACCCAACATGTGTGGCATGTGAAATTCAAACAACAGGGTAATGCGGACACTTCCTTTCCATGTGCAACCCGTAATATCCCAGAAAGATTTGGCACACCCTGAAAAATCACATGCCATGGTTGAAGCTGAGGGTGCCCAAGAGGCATCACCCAGAATAAAAACAAGCCCGTCAGTCAGCAGCTACACCCACTGGATTGCCATATCTCACTCTAACATCAAATGGGTGCAATAATATTAAAGTTATCCCTTGTCAACCAACATTCCTCAAAACCCCAGCAGTTGAAAAATACCATGGTTGATAAATAAACAAGTATACCAAAAATCAGGAATTAAGTTTTGTACTTCACATTAACATGAAACAAATTTGTCTAACATTACTTTTATTCAAGTAGTCTAAAATTAAATTAAGGCAGAAATATTCCCTACTCCTTCCCAATAATGCTCTTTTGTTTGTTAGCCAACAGGTGCTTTAAAAAAGGAGAGGGAAGAGATGGACAACATTAAAGTTAAAATTCTAATAAAGAATGTAATCATTTGGTCGCAACAATTAACATAGGAGTGACTTTCAATGAATGATCATGGCTACTCCCCATCATTAGTATATTCATCACTGCATTATACTAATGTGCAATTTAAATTAAGTGCCATTGTTGAATAAAAGGTGGAGAACATGATTTTACATTGCTGTCTGAGGTGGTCTCCCGTCAGCATTCAAATAGGTTAAGTCCACAATGGTATCCTCATCCAACAATCCTCTCCCTTGGGTAACCCTCTTCTATTAATATCATACAATCTTCAGGAAACAGTTGAAATCTGTCTAAGCCCCTTCTCAAGAAATCCAAATCCCTTCTAAAATTTCTCTTGCTCACAATTCATTGCATCAACACCTATACTCTAAAGAATACTCACTTGATGTCAGAAAGTGTTGGAATAAACGCATGGCCCCTTCTCAGATAGCCAAAGAGCCTAATGGAACTCTATTTCAAGTTAGAACTCTTTAATGCCTTCTTTGTACTTGGAATATACAGAATTTTACACTTCTACCAAAGCATCTGAACAAATTAATGCCTCACAATTTTGAATTGTTCTTAGAATGAAATTATACTTTTCCATTAAATTACTGAAAGGAGTAAAAAATTTCCCCATTGTCAAGTCTCCGTAACACCACCATCTTTTTATCCAATCTCATTAAATTACACTATTTGTGTTGCCACCCAAATGTTTTTGAGTTTTTACACCGTGCCAGGAAACAAAACTTTAATCCATATGATGTGAAATGGTGAAGCCTTCAACAAATCCACAACTTTTGTAAGACTGTTTCACTAAGGAACACTCCTGACTACAAGAAGAGAGACCACATGAATTTTTTTAAGACTCAGCAGCCAGAATTAGACAGAAGTTGTCAACGCTTCAAGAATGTGTAATTATATGATGTATTTCCTGCGTTTAACTCATCTGAGGACAAAATAGAAATAGAGCAAGATATTATTTCCTTACCCTTTCGTCCTAATCCTTTGTAATATGCTACAACTATAGCATATTAATATTCAATGAAGTTATGAGTTTATAAAAGTGAAATTAAACTTTTTACTCAGTCAAAATCTAAACAGTTATGCAGTTTGCAAGACAAAAAGTTTCTTTTGACATTTTGTACAGAACCTCATATTCTTAAGGGAAATAGCAGTCGATTATTCTAAGTGCTCAAAACATCAGTCACATACAAGCAAGGGTTTTTAACATTTAATGCATCCATTTCCTTAAACCATATTTAGTAGAAAACTAAAAGCTGAATGCTATATTACTTCTTGGGCTAGCATGTGTGCGTAGTGATATAAAAATTATGAGAACAACATCAAAACTAAATAATACAAATCAACCCAGAGGCAACAAAATTAATTAGGGATACAATAAAATAATTCAAAGTACAAACAGAACACCATTTAAATAGCAGTCTTCAAATACAATTTTAATTTACATACAGGTGAAAAAAAAGGTTTTGCACTCCATTTGCCAAAATATGAGATGGATTCAAATAGGGGTTGACCCCAATTTGGCATGCACATCCAAAAAAACTCAATAAGTTAAAAATCAATCAAACTTCAGAATGTGGTCGAGTTACTTTACCTGAGAGAAAAAACATGGTAGAAATAATACCAGACATTCAGTCTCGTTGAGTTTTGGTTTTTGTAGAAACTTTCAAGCACAAGGATGTCAATTCACCTACCTTGTATGTATCTGGGAACCTTATCATCCAGGATAGACTTGAAGTGTTGCACAAATATTTCTGCAAAAGGCCATATATCTGTTGGTGGCATACTCAGGAGTTGCTGTAACAGCAAACCTGTTCGAGCTGGACAGTCCTGGATGTGGCTGAATGCTGAAAAACAAAGCCATAAAAAAATTAAAAAAGCTTGAATCAAGAAGTTATAGCTTTAAAAAAGTAAAACTCATCATTGAGAATTAGGTCCAGGCTTTTAATATAGACAACAAAATACCTAAGGAAACATGCAAATTTCCTGGTAATTGGTTAACTTTAAGGATAAAAACGTATACCAAAAGAGTGATGGTTGTTCTTAAAAACTCCATTAGAATAAGCGTAACATTTGCTAAGCACGAGAAAATGAAGTACCTATTAATATCAATCGTGAAGTTGCCTACTTTTCAGCGAGGGAATTAGTTGACAATGGTATATCTATGCCAATTTGTTAACTTCTTAAGGTTTTTAAATTTCCAACAGAGATTATCATAATTATTAAAGGTCATTTTTTATTTCCACTCCTGAATTTTCGTCTAAACATGGATATTTTTTTTGAATTTGACTCATGGCTTCACTTTAAGTCATCAAGTGCATCCAATTTATTCTGAAATTGAGTCAACCTCAAGATACTGACGTTAGCTGTGAAATATGAAATCTAAAAATTTCACGAAATCCTAGGTTGAAAAATTCTATGAAATCTAGGGAAGGTGGTGTGACTCGACAAGTGGCTGCACCAAACAAGAAGCCAACAAGTACCCTGAGGGTGGTGCAGAAGCCCTCCTTAATAAAATGTGTAAAAAGTAAATGTGAATCTGTCAGTAAAGTAACACTCATCTCACTACAGGTGCAGTAAAAATTACATAGTGGCCAAAATCCATTAATGTGAACATCAATGGGAAACCACAAACTTACCATCCAGAAGAGAACCAAATCACCAAGCATTTTCTTTTTCTTTTATTGAATCAGAGGGAAACTAGTCCCTCATATGGGTCTATGGGTGTCGACTAATCAAGAGAGTGCATCAGTCTAATGTGTTATGAAGTCATGAAGTTTTTTTTATTTCACAATTGTAAAGAGTCATTATAACTTACCCTCAGTGATAGAATTTTCTGAAACTGGTGCATGATTTTTGTGTTTGATGTTCTCAACTGTTCCATTGGGCAATTCCTCATACAGCCAATCATCCACGAGGGAGAGGTGGGGGAAGTGGGTTGCCAGCAAGCGAAGCAAGGGAGAAAATAAACCTACAAGTGAGCAACAAAATTTGATTAATTAAAAATGTCACCAGCACTCAATACGACCACCTGACATTTTTCAAATGAAGTTACAAGACTCAACATAAGTAATATCAGTAACACCTTCTGTGCTGAAATATATGCAAAAAATTGCTCTAAAATTTATCAAAGAAAGGCAGCCAACAATTCACACAAGGAGCATTACATAGTCAAGTTCCTCCCGTTCACTCTGAATGGGTAATAGGCTTAACTACTTCTGAAGAATTCTGGAATAATTGCATTTTGAGATGCATGCCTTATTTCCTTTTGAATCTTCAAATTTTCTTTTAATAGACATGGCCATTTTTTCTACTAGTCATGATAGGCCCTCATGTGATAGAAAAGGTAGGAGTATGAAGTGAATTGTTGAGAAAGCCAGCCTCTAACACCCTATGAATAACAAAGCAGACTACATGCTGTCTTGAAATGTCACTTCTATAAAGAAAACATAAAAAAGATAAACATTCGTTTCATCAAATCAGCAGAATTGACTAAAGCCTGAATCCATTTGCATGGCATTTTCCATGGCAAAAACTTTTCCAGGCACATGTAACTTTCAAAATTTTAAATCATTGCCAGCAGCTAGAGTTGCTGCCAAGTCCACTGGTCTTGATAAAATCAACACTTTTATATTTGATTGCCCTCAGATTTATGTGTATTTCTTAAGAATTGCCAAGTGGTATGTCTCTTTTGTTTGCACATATAATATGAAGTGGTACACTGGAACTCTGGAGACTATTAATCTGAAGGGGATGTGTCAAGTGGTAGATTCATGAATAACAGTATAGTAAACTCTCGCTAATGCAGATATCACCAACCCAGTCACCGGCAGAATCCAGACTGTGTCTAGCCACATATTTAGGGAGGTGACTTATCAGGAGTGAAGAGTGGCAGCAATGTTAATCCAAAATTGAAAATAGTAGCTACATCAAAAAACATCACTTCTAATATTTCTAATCATTTTCGCAACATCAACAAATTGCACATGTAATTAAACTTCAAGGGTGGATGGTAACATTTAGATAATACCAGAGAACAGCAACAGATAAGCATTGCATGATTATTTAACCGAAATGCACAAAAGAAAACTTGAGCCATTTTGCTGAAGTTAAACGAGATCCATATTCATACTTTTAGGAAATAACATTTCTGCTAAAAAATAATGTTGAGATTGGACAAGATTCTGTTAATTGTACACTTACCATGAAATCACTCGACAATTTCCCATCTCTTTTGAAATCAATATACTGTTTTGGGTAATATGACTTTCTTCACTGACATGAATTTCATTCAACCACAGTTTTCATGAAATATATATGGGCATGTAATTACAATGCGTTTTGTGCTTTTGTTTGCAAAAAAAAAGAATCTTTTTCAATCTCAATAATATTTTTGAGCAGAAATGCTCTAACCTAAAAGAGAAGGTTCACTATTTTCACAGAAATCAGGTTCTTATTCATGTTGCATATTTTAGCATGCATCTTAGATGTAAATTGAGGACTTACTGTAATACAGGGGAGAGGGGATATTGTATTACCAAGGTATCCCCTCCACCTCCTTCACTGTAACCATGACTAGGAATACAGGCCTCAAGGATTGTTCATACTGAACGAAAGAACGTAACATAAGTCGGAACTATTGCATCATTAACAACAAAGGCATATTTTTATCCAGCCTTACCTATTTAAAAATAACCTCAATTAGCTCAAGTATAACCACTACCTTGGTTTTATGCATAGTTGTGATTGATTAGCATAACAAATTGCCCTCCCTCATGATTTGGATATTTAGTGATGTTAACTCAACATAAATGTGAGCAATAATGAAGTTTCACCAAAATACGTCGCAATCAAAGTTACTCACACCTATGGAAAAGAGTGAAAGGAAGAGATCTTGCTTGCCTGCATAACTGAGTTGATCTTTCTGTGCCTGCTGCAGCAAATACTTGATGGGGAGCTCAGAGAGGAACTCAGCCGAGTAGCTTTTAACCTGTCGACTGGTGGCTGCGAGGGACTGCATGTTGGCCAGGCGGGTGTCCTCGTAGAGGAGAACGTAGTAGAGGAGGAGAAGCTGCGAGGTGAGGGAGGGGGGAGGGGAAGGGGGTCCTCCCTCACCCCGGTGGGGTGCGCTGGGTGGGGGTGACGAACCCCACTTCTTCTTCGTGTCGAACTGTGCACCAAACACAGAGTTCTGAAACACCCTCCTGATCTCCGCCTCCCCAATCGGACAATTGGTGTGCTCTGGGGGGGTGGCAGCCTTTGTGCTTGGCACGAGGATGGAGTTGACATAGACCTCGACGAGGGCTGGGAGGACCGGGTGGAGGGGAGGGACACTGCTGCATATTTGCCTGGAAAGAATTTAGAAAACATGAGAGGGCCACTGAAGTTACTTCTAGCACATAAGAATAGCATTAGTACTGTATTTGTATATTATTAGGGTAGGAGACCAATAGCTGAAGTCATTTGCACCATTAGGGGTAGCTGGGGCTCTTGGTAGTGTTAGGATGTTCACGGAAAGGAGGAATGGCAGAGGGAGAAACCTGGTATTGGCATTAGTCCCCTCTAAATAATGTAAGTTGCCTAGGGGTCACAAAATTGAATCTGACGGATGGCATACACCACTTGAAGCACTCTTATCACAAAGAAATTAAACTAGGGATCGGGATACCATTGAAAAATTTTGTATCCACCCAGAATTCAAACCTGGGCCCTCTTGATATTTATGATGGTCTTTTATTGCAAGCATTACAACCTAATGATGTTGTATTTTAGTAAAAACATCACTCCTTCAATACAACCGTTTCCTACTCAGATACATGGCTTCATTCTGAATCGACTCATCATAAGTTTGGAAAACCTAGCCACCAAACGGCAACGATGCATTACAAATATTTATGAAAAATTTATCAAATTTTGATCCAATCGCTAACATAACAGCACACACAGATTTAATCCATCCATGGTCACTACTAACCTGTAAATCCAGTTTTTTATGGGAACCCTATGTTTGGTGAAAGCTCTACTCTTCAAGAGTTGGTGAATACAATGAACAGGTAAAAATCCCGATATCTTTGCACTTAAATCAACAGTGACAGGAACTTTAACAGCATGGGCAGTGACCACCTTAAAGAACAAAATAAAAAGCAATAAAATATACACTTCATACAACTCATTAATGCATAGAAATTCTTCAACCATTTATCAACATTCTTGATGGATCAAATTCTCATTAAGAGATAAAGATTTTAATTTTCAGCAACAATTTTGAGAAAAACTGTTCTGAACATTGCAAAAGTCAATAAAGCAATGATTCTTTCCATTCATCACATTATTTTCATCTCATGTACAAGTATAGTATTATACATTCAAACAACATACTTCTGCTGTATGCATTTAGTAATATTACAATAGAAGCATTGATGCTTTTTTTTTCACTCAATGATTTCGATGAATAGCTTTTGAAAGACAGTTGAGTATTCCTGATGGCAAAAATTGCAAGGTGCAATCTTTAGTGGCAAGGTTGGACAAAACATGAGACCAAAAAGGGGTCATTACATTACTGCAGGGATCGTCAACTGGTTGGTGCAGTCATTAACAAGTTACAGCACCTTACTGGGACAAAAAAGACTGTTTGTTCATCCATCTTTCTGGGATTATATTAAAGTTCGGAAATGTCTTTTGAATGGTGCACCTAATGTCACTTCAATAAACCACACATTGTGCCTATAATCATGTATTGTGACAGCTGAAGACTCATACAAATGAGTGCAGAGCAGTGAAAAGAAAAAGGTTTCAGCCTTTTACCAGAAACTCTTGAGTTGTTTTTTGTTATTTGTTGTTGAAAAAGTCTCGAGTTGCACACTCAAAATATTTAACAATATATTATTTTCCCGCATGAAAGTTTAAAGATAGATTGCATTGAATGTACTTAGTCAGCAATACTGCCATTCATTTTCAAATGGAGATTATGCATGAAACTCGAAAGTGTCAACAGCTGAAGAGTGAATATATTCAACATTAATGCAATGGTTACTAGAACGAGACTGTGACTCCCGCCACTGCCTCACAGATGCTTCTCAAAATCACAGATTGTCATCATTTCTTAAAATAAAAATATATTGAATGGAATTAAATCATCTTGGAGTTCAACGAGAATTCCAAATCAAGATCGGTGAAAATGAATGGATGGATATGAGTGGCGATGAACATAGGGGGGAAACATGTATGCCCAACTGAACGGAAACTTAAAATTTGATCAAAAAGTGTGAAAAAAATGATCACCTTAAACATACACCGAGACCTGTCTCCATTACATTTTGAAAATTGAGATGTAAAAAAGAACAGAATACAAACTATCTCATGAGTGGTATCTAAAGTGACCATTATGTATAACTCAAAGATGCCCTGAATTATCTCTATAAATAATCCGTCAACATTTAATTAAAAACCTACTAATATCAATAGCTGTTTTTAGCTACCACATTTTCATCTGCTTCCATTGAAACACATATTTAATTTTCCCCTCCTTATACCTGTTCAGTAAATATTTCCTGGGTGAAAATTGCCTTCATCCTCGTCATATTGTTCGGCCTGATGGAGATTTTCATCCCAAGGGTGGCACAAACTAAGTCACAGATGGCACTCAACTGGTTGCTGTGGAAGTGGATGGCCATGAGGAGGAGCATCTCTCCAAATGAAGCAGCAACGCCACTTGCACTTTAAAATTAAAACAGAACAACTATGGGTTAGAACCTTAAATCATACATCACAGTAATTACGGGCTAACATTAGTAATAATATGGTGAACTTATTAGCTAGGATAATCCTCCACAATGAAAATACTGGCCAGAATAATTTCCATTTATTCCCTACAAGACATCCAATGACTATTCTGCTCCATTCCTACAAAAACTTAAGCAGGAATGCACTGCAGGTATATTAATCGATACACAGTGACCATTGTATTGTGAAAATAATTGGCATGACTCAAGAACACATTTACAAGTAATAAATCTGGATGGTCTATTGAATCATACATTCAATAACTGAATTTTATATTGAACACCAGTTTACAAACTGAAGGGAAAAATAATCGAGGTGTCTCATTCAATGTTGTTTAATTAATGCTCAACAACTCAATATGATTAAATAAACAATCCTTGATTTCTTACAACCGATTACTTAAGACCTCACTCAGTTACTTTGCTGCTGGCAAACTGCCTGCAACCTAGTTTGTCATTGTCTTCAATGTAATATTTTGGGATTAAGTGGAAGAAGAGAGTATATAGTGTCTAAACTTCAAAAGATGTTAAACAATCATCACATTAAAACATAAATATTAAGCATCATGCACTCCATCAAAGCTATCATGCACTCCTCTCCACTCTTGAGGCCTAACTCATCTTCTCATAGATCATTCTTTGCACTATATCATAAAAATTTTATTGATATTTCTTATAAATAACTTTGTTGCATGTGAAATTAAACGTATTGCTCTATGGTCCACATACACAGCTGACATTCATCTGGAATAGGGATCAAAATGGACTCAAGGAAAATCTTTGATCATCTCCCTTCCACGTAAGTACTGAGAATAAGTTCAAATGAATCCCTTCCTTCCAGTTTACCTCTCAACTATTTAGTAAATCTGTGGGGATTTTATTGTATACTCCAGCCTTGTTTGACTTTGTCTCCCCTTGTGCTTTTTCTATCCCACTATCTAGTATTAATGGACCCAGGCTACCCTTTTCTATGCCACATGCCCTTTTTATGTCTTAACTGGCCGGCCTTATAACTTGACCATAAAGCTCCTCTAATTATTCTTTACATTGTCCCTGAATCTCTCATGGCTCTATTAATAACTTACATGTCTTGTCACATTGCACTATTAAAAATTAGTGACAGTTTGCATGGCAGTAATTGATTACATTTGTTTACAGTAGTTTTCATGCCCGGCAGAGAAAAGCATGGATGTTAAGAGGTGGGGGAACACATTGAGAAATGAGTGGTGGGCTAACCTCTCAAAGTACGCTTCCTCCTGCACCAGCCACTTGACCCAATCGATGCTCTGCTTCTCGTGCTCATGCTGCCCGAGGAGTGAGGGGCAGGCGATGAGCATGCACAAGCCAAGGGAGACAAACCTCACGCCAGCAGGGGAGGGGGGAGGGTGTGAAGTCAACAGCTGAACCACCAAGCCCACTTCATCCTCCTGGAACCTAATGGGCATAGAATGAATGGAAAAAAAATGTATAGTGACTACAAGAATGAACATCAATTTACCACTCCATCATTCATTGACTTGCAAATTTAGATAAAATGTATAAATATTGTTGTGACACACTTCTTCAGTAGCCAAGTAGAATACATCAAAAGAGGGAGTATTTGATTTGAATACCAAATGAAATAATCTGAACAACGAACCTCTGAATTCCCCATTTAATTGGCTTTTCAAATTGTACAATTTGAAAAGGCGAAACAATTTGAAAAAGCATAACCATCATGCCATATGGGGGTTTATTGTACGATTGTACGCCTAGTTTATAAATTTAGTAAGAAGAACTATAAACATCGGGACAATGTACCTAATTAATTACTTGTCGGAATACCAAAACTAGGAAATTGTAAATAAATTCATGAAAGTTGGAATTGACAATGGGTTGCTGCTTGCATTTTGCTATGACCAAGCCTTCACATTTCATATTCCAAGATACTGCGGGAGATGCCACAACAGTAACTTTTAACGGAGTCATCCGCTAATATGCATTTCAATGCAACAATGAAAATAAAGAAAGAAATGAGGAACCAGAAAGAATTTTCTGGGAATATATTAAAAAATTCACATTCAGAAAATCATGATTTTTATTTGAAAAATCCTTTCAAATCAGTTTTTAACACCTCTCAGCATCGACAATATATACCGTTGGACTAAATTTGTAGGGATTCTCAGTGATGGCATATTTTGTGCCATAAGAAGTATGACTTCTTAACATCAATCATGCATACTAATGACTATCTTAAATATTTACAATAAAGCACTGAAAAAATTAGCTGAATTTAGAAATAATGTAAACGTTAGCTCATTAATGCATTATAGCCATAAGGTTCTCACTTGATTCCAGCAATCCCACGCAGAGCACAGTACAACCTCAACAAGGCTGATGCTTGCACAACCCTGGATTCTGGCAACTGCCCATCAACAGAGTGGAGGATGATATTTTGAAGACGCCTGAGCAGTTCATCTCGAAGGGATTGCAAGGCTGAGTGGGATTCCCATTTTCTCTGGATGATAAAGGGCACCATGTACATTAATAGCTTCATAATTAAAAAAAAATAATGATAGAATAATGGATAATAATATAACAATTAGCTTCATTTGACAAAAACCCATTAATTAATGAGACAGCGGCACAGGATGCTATGCTTAGATGATTATTTTCATTTTACATAAAGAGTGATTACAGAGAACTGAATTTAATTTTCCCTAAATTTTTATGGCTATGAAAAACTTTCCCAGATTTTCCTGGCTTTAAATTTGAGTATAGCATCATACCACATACCAACTCCAGTATTTTCTAGTCCTTCTTTTATGGTCTTACTCGTAAGTTAAGAGGAATGAAGTTATTCAGGGAAAAATATGATTCCATCAAATCTGATTTATGCTATATTGCAATTAGAAAAGTCTTAATTGAAATATGGGTGATTAAACTCCATAATAACATAATGCCAACAGTAAAAATTTCAATTTTGAAAAGCATACTATAAAAGCCCAAACACAAAAAGAAATCAAAATAATTGTCAGCTTAGTTATCTTGAAGAAAACACACTAGAAATATCTAGAAGGTTGCAGTAGCTAACTGAGACTCATAAAATAAATAATGGAGAAACAATCAAAATAAGGATTTACGTTGCGGTTTTATTAAATCTGTTGGCTCTGATCTTCATTTCGAGCCAATCATTTGTCTAATTTTTTGTTTAATTTCTTGATTTGCCTGGTCAAAACTAAATTTCTAACTTGACTAAGTTACAGAGAAAAGCTGTCCACGTCATTAAAAGTCACTATTAATAAACAGAGCATTACAATGTTCTTGGATAGCCTTGGCCAGAAGTAACTGGAAATACAGAGTAGCATGGACTTACTACTAATAAATAAAAATTATGTTTACATTTAATGCTAACACAGAAGGAGTAGCCCCATTGTGATTATTAGATTATGCCTTGATGGGAAGTTAAGGGAAAATTATTTCCGAATAGACTGATCAATATAAGGATAATAGTGTACCCTCACAAAATTCATTATCGCAACAGAAGGCATCAAACTGCTGGAAAATATTATATTACCAAAAGTTAAAAGTCACTTAATACCCTAACGGCTGGTGACCTAACACGCCTTAAAATACACATGTGTGCCCTTCTGTCACCCAGCAGGAAAAGACGTAAGTAGACATTAATGAAAATTCATAAAATGGATAGTTGAAGAGCAAGAAATAAGGTTAAAACTAAATGAATAGAGGTTAAAACCTTATTAAAGTCCAGTGCCAGGCCCTTACATTTATAATTAATTTTAAATAGTAAGATTTGAGCCGATTGCTCTCCCTACTACATCATCCTCAGGTATAAATCAGTTACCTGAAGACGACGCAGCATATCGAAACTGGTCGTGTAATAAAAGAATATCTAATGGAAAAGTGTTATCATTTGTTCATTATTATGTTCTAAATCCACCATTTCGCACCTGAAACCGCATTTTGATTTCCTTGCTATATATTTTATTTGCCCTCCCTCCCAGTTAATTTGATTTGTGAAATAATGTGCTATTTTCTTCCCATGCAGAACCCTGAGATTGCCCTATAATAACAGGTAGAAACCCCTTAAAAGTAGTTGCAGTTGTTCTGCAATACAAACATGTACTGACTTGAGCCTTTAATGCAATTTTTCTAATGTTGACCATTCAGAAAATTCCACAATACGAAGGAAAATGTACTGATTTTTTACTTGCCCATACGCATTTGCCCTTTCTCTGTCGTTAAAAAGTTCAAAAAAGAACCATGACTCACCTTTTGACCATTGCGAACAAACATGTTAAACCAATTCCTAACTTGCTGATCATTGCCCAAAAGGAGACCTGAAACAAAAGCCACAATGTCACTGGTCTCCCATAAGGGACTATCCCCAATGCATTCTTTGGCAATGCCACCCTGTGTTATCTGACTGTGCTCCAGACTCAGGAAAATTGCTAGCGCTGGCATTCGACAGAGTTCAACCTGCGGAAATGAACAGTAAAACATTAGCCAAAAGATCAAAAACACTATTTCTCAGCTGAAACCCAGAATATAGTCATAGAACTACTTCAGGACCAACCAAAGTAAAATAATTATTAATATGTTACAATAACTAATATGTTAACAATTATGTTTTATGTCACGGTAGCTACTTATTTTGTTCATCAAAATTCCCTGACTTTTCCAGGTATTCTAAACCAAATATGTATTACGTTTTCCATACCGTACCCTAAATTAAAAGTACCATGAACCAATTCCAATTATTATAACCTTAAAGAATCAAAATATAATGTTATAGCCTTGTGTGTGTAAATCAAAGGATTAATATGGCCAAATCAAAGAATAAGAATGCTGGTAACAAATATCTAATAAGTGCCCACTGCAGTGAAAAAGTAATGAAAGAGTTCTTCCCTGGTTTAAATGGACAAATTATTATTATTACTTTTTATTTGCCCAGAGATCACAATACAAAAATACCAGGTGGGTGGAGTATGTACATGATATAAGGCACGTCAAATGAGGAGCAAAGACACAGGCTCAGTTAAGATACATAAAAGAATAGATGCTCATAGTTACATAAGTGTTTGGTACAAACCCATGAACATCGGCTGTAACATGCACATACAATATCAAATTCAGAAAAATCATTGATCACAAACATGAATCAGACCATTACCATTGCTAGAAACTAAAAGTATGAACTTACTGGTTGGGAATATTGTTGAGATATTCATCAACCGAGTAAAACATATTGCGTTGTAGATATCTTTTTAGTTTATGCCTGAATACGGCAGTTCCCTATGTATCCTTGATACTTTTGGGTAGTTTGTTAAATAATCTGATGCCCATTTCATTGGGTCCTAATTTCAATGCTTTAGTTCTTATATTCCCATAATGGAAGTCATTCCTGCCTCTGGTGTAATGATGATGATAGGCCGAGTTAAGAGAATAGTTGCCGATGTTATTTTTTATATATAGAATTAAAAACATAATGTAGATGCATGGGAGTGGTAGCAAATTTAATTCATGGAAAATAGGCCTTGATGGAGCATTGTAAGGTTTCCTGGCGATGATTCTAATAGCTTTCTTTTGCATTTTAAAGATGGTTTGAGAAATAGCAGCTGATCCCCATAATATTATACTGTAGGTTATATTTGAGTAAATTTCCCCATAGTACAAATTGAGTAGTACAGTTTTACTTGTAGTTTCATACAGGTGTCTTAATAAGTAGCAAGTTGAACTGAGCTTGTGTTGGAGGGCTTTTACATGAGTATCCCAAGAAATATTTGCACATAGAGAAATACCTAGAAATTTGCATTCTGTCACACGCTCAATTGATAGGTCATTGATTTTTACCAGCAGATCATCTGATATGTTCTTATTGTGTGTAAAGTTTACTATTTTACTTTTATTTACATTTAAGTCTAGAAGGTTGTCTGTACACCACTTGTTTATAGCAAGTGTGACAGACTTAGCTTTTTCCACAAGGCTGGGATATGTTTGTGTTGATATTATTATATTAGTGTCGTCAGCGTACAACACTGGTATTATTCCATCATTATTTGGTAAGCAGTTAGGTAGGTCATTGATGTAAATCAGAAAGAGGAGTGGCCCAAGGGTTGAGCCTTGTGGAACACCTTTGTTAACTTGGTATGCTTCGGATGAATATTTTGACCCATCAACTGATAACACTACTTTTTGAGTGCGATTATGAATAAAGGACTTCAACCAGTTTAAAGGACTTCCTCTAATTCCTATTCTATTGAGTTTAATTAGTAGTCTATTGTGGTTTACATTATCAAAAGCCTTTGACAAGTCAAAAAACATTCCAAGAGTTTTGCGTTTAGCATCTAATGAATTAAGTATGCTGTCGATTGCCTGACATATGGCAGTTGTGGTAGACCTTTCAGATCTAAATCCATGCTGAGAATTTGAAAGTAGGAAGTTTTTTTCGAGATAAAATGCTATTTGCATATACATGGCTTTTTCGAATATTTTAGCAAATGTATTTTGGATGGCTATTGGTCTGTAGTTATTCAAATCATTTACACAGCCATGGTTTTTATAAATGGGCACTACTTTTGATTCTTTTAATTGGGATGGGAAAATCCCTTGTATCAAAGATTCATTAATTAAAAATAAAAGGGGTGCTTTTATGGCTTCAAAACAATGATGAACAACTTTACCAGGAATTTCATCTGGGCCAGTACTGGATTTGTTTCTGAGTGAGGAGACAATAGTTTTTAGATTGGTTTCAGAACAGGGCTTGGCAAACATTGACGATGGTGCATTTGCTAAAAGCACATTGGCTGGAGAAGTAGTTAGGCAAGGAGCTGATACGTAGTATTTGTTAAATTTATTAGCTAGAGATGAATAGCTAATGGCAGTGTTATTTTCAGGGTTACAAAGTTTTGGGAGAGTTAGTTGTGGATTTTTCTTACCTCTACAGTCATTAATTATTTCCCATGCAGTTTTGGACTTGTTATTGTAATTAAGTAACTTATTATCATTATAGGTTCTTTTCGTGGTAGAAATCAGTTTACGGTAATATTTTTGAAATTCCTTATAGAGTAACCATTGTTCATGATTGTTTGAACTTTTACTGGAGATAGCAAGTTTTTTAAGGATAGTTGAGTAGTAACGGATCTCATCAGTTAGCCATGGCTTACATTTAGTTCTATGAAATATTTTATGATGTGTTACTGGGAAACTGGGAAAAATTGCAATTCTTCTGGCCAAACAGCACCCTGATTAACCTTATTCAGACTAGGTGTAGTAATAAGAAGGCATGCTTAATACCTGAGAATGGTAGGAAACTAGCTAGTGACAACTGAACATTTTGCTTATTTCTTTATAATAAGCAAGATGAAATGGGAAATCTGATGAAAAATTACTAAGTCTGCCTTCAAAGTTGTGTTCGTGTCAAAGTGGACAAAAGCAAAGAACAAAAAACATTTTACAGAGGTCTTTCTTATATTTTCTGGATTTTCCCATCTGGTGTCAGTCTCGTAAGCCTTACTCTTACAATGTCATAACGTTTTACAGAAGCACATGTTTTGGAATTGAGATTACTGTTGAGGTATTCATTGCTACTTATAAAAGACAACTATCCAAAGGAGTAAAGGAATCAGGGAGAGCTATGGAAGTGTTGAGAGAAACTTAATATCAATATTAAATGGCATGCCATCATTTTATTTGAGAGGTTCACTTCATCATACTCCATTCTATGGACACAATATTTCATTTGAAATATTACCCTAAGAACTAAATGAAACTAAACCTGAAACTGAAAGATTCCATTGAAACACATCCTTGTGGAGACTCGCAGGGTGATATTTACCAGTCATCAACACAAAGGTTGGTTCACTAGGTAAGGGTTGAGCCCACCTAGTACTAGGTTAGGCCCAAGCAGGATAATATAGGCATGAAAAATCCTATTGAATTCAAAACAGATCCAAGCTCTTTGGGTAGATAGCCGAACCATTATCTATTGTTTAAAATTTATTCCCTCCAATTTCTTATTATGGGTGGATTCTTTGGCAAGGGATTTGGCAAGGGAATTATTTTAAATTTGCCAATCATCAACGACTAGCAGAAATAAATAATACCAAAAGTAATGGATAGTTATAATCGTTGATAGACATACTAAAAAAATGAACGCAAATTGTATGACAAGAACAGTCATGATTTCAATATGACGCAAGGAAATATAATGTAAAAAATTTATGCTATACGGTTTTCTTATAGCATTAAAAGCATGAGGATCAATATTCTACAGAAGTTTCTGAAAAATGGGTATGCGTTTAGATGGATTAGGTAACTTGGATAGGAAATTAGACAAGGAGTTTATGATTACTACACTAGCAGAAGATTCGAACTTATGGGGGAAAATTCAGAGGAGATGGGACACATAAGTGCATGGGCATGAACCGAGTTCAAAAGACAAGTATTTACAACGGTTTTGAAAGAATAAAACATTAATCTCATATTCATCTCTTAAGGAATAAAGTACTCACACATTTGGCTCGAATAGCCAAAAACTGAACAGGATTCATTTGGCACAACATACTGAGGGCTTGCATTCTTATTCTCCCACCAATATTCTCTTCTTCCTGCCTCTCTCCATTTGCTATTAAACTAGTGCACACTGGAAAATAAAACTATGATTAGCCTTCAATGTTAGAGACTGCAATTAGCATAAAAAAGTGACTCTTTAAGCAAAAATATAAAGCCAGCTTGCTGACACATGGCTTAATTGACATATATCTGCATTTATATACTCAAGGATTCTCGTAAAGGAAAGGGGATTGGGCAAAAATGAAAGGGCACACTCAATAGTAGTGTGGAAGACTCCAAAGAGAAAGTTTCTGAACAGGAAACAGGGACCTCAGTTTTCCAAAAATGTTACCGATAAACGAGGTAGCCATGCAATAATTTGGTTAAACATTGCAACAGGGAAATTTACCTTCTTTGAACGAATCTGGTGAATTAGCAACAACCCAGCAGATTATTTGTGGTCCGTGCTTAACGTGAAGGAGAGTTTCTACTATATCTTGGATTGCTAGAATAGTTGTAAGTTCAGCTAGAGCTATACAAATAACATCACACACTTCCTCGATATACACTGAGCTATCAAATAAATCTGATTGTTTGGCGTAAAACTCATGGCGCTGTTCGTGAATCTGGAATGGATAAAACAGCAATGAAATTAGTCGTGACACACAGAAGTAAGAAAATAAGTCTTCAAAAAACTGTCACCCTACCTGTGATTGAATAAACAAAAGTTCACTCAGAACTAAGCGAAGGCGGCGAGTTGAATCACTTCGTTCAAAATCCAAAGCCATACTTGTGTTAAGAGATTGGGCCAGTATGCTCTCCTGCTGGGTATTTCCTAGTTTTTGTCTGTATAAAATGAATTTCCGTGAATTCTCGTCCTTTATTGTTTCTCTTTTCATGCTAGGAGACTTCAATCGCAACTCACCTTAATTGTTGCTCTTTTTTAACGTCTGTTTCCAGGGCATGAAAATCAATCGTAAGAAGAGCAACTATTGAGTTAACTAAATCAATGCTAGACAGCAAGGTGAAAATTCCTTTTCTAGCTTCAGCACATTCTCTTGTTAAATTCAAAGGAGATATCAAACTTATTCTGACTAAGCACGGTAATATCGGCCGTAATTCCTTCGCCGAACATTTAGAAAGCTCTTCAACGTTGACATTTTGAATTGCTTGAAAAACCTTTGGTGATACGGTACAGTCGTAATTCATTGTTGATAGAAAGTTTTTTTCCAATTAAAAAAATCTAACACCTATCGCCGATCAACCCGTAAACATTGTCTGCTATATACTAATATATAGCCACTGTTCAAACCTTGAATTATATGAAATATATATTACGATTCTTGATGAGGTTAAATATATTTCATCTTCGATGAAGAGCTATACGCTGAAAACAGAACAGATATTCCTACGACTAGTGATGACCGCAGTTGAAATTAGGTGAAAATCATATAATTCTCATATCAGGAGCTTCACATTTTGGCAACATACAAAAACATCCAATAAGCCGCAAATTGCTGTTCGTTCTTAGAGGTAAAGGTAACCGAAGTAAAAGCAAGAAGGGATCACTCATTTTACCATAACCCATAGTTAGCAGCAGGGGTACTGCAACTGTTACGCGTGTAGGTGCTGCCACTGTTGCGTCGAAACTCGCAACTAGTAGATTTTATCAACTTAATAGTATTTTAATTTGGCCAAACCTTGTGTCTTTTGCACATTTTATCAACATACTGTCCCCTTTTTTATCGTAAAATAATATAAGCAATGTTCCTTTGAGGTCGCCTCAAGTCACATTCACGGGGCCAATTAGATGGATTCGTTCAGAATGGATACACCTTATTGCATGCGTATCAAGCTATTAGGCGGATAGGGTAACAGAAAAAACGCGGGTAGTTCGAAATAAGAACATGGTCTATGGCAAATGAAATAAACCGTAATTAAGTGACTATTATGTCGATGTTTTTGCCAATACGCTGGAATCAATTGTGCCTTAAATGGAAAAGAGTGCAATTTTGTTACCGAAAGCCCTCGAGTAGAATATATCGTCAGCATAGTTATACTGAGATCTGCTTAGTAAGCTAGGAGTGTGTAAATATTTTACTATACGTATAATATTGATTCAAAGTAAAGCATGAATGGTTTTTGTAGAAGAAGCCCATAGCGACTTTGTTAAAATTTGCGTTGAATTTTAATCTTCAAATTATTCCTGTGGTTCTGCCAGGCCTATTATATTATTGTGACATAGACAAAATGTGTGCAATATCATCATGTGATACATTTTGAAAGGTACTAATCCATAAATGCATATTGCAAAGGCGACCATTTTTTAACCGACAAAATGCTCAAAATTGGGGAAAAATAACTTTCACAAAACTGATTACCATCGAAAGACTTTACGCAAGAGTTTTTTTTGCAAACAATAGCCATGCACTAAAAAATATACTGACTGGCAAAGCCTAAATAATGACGTGGCACACAAGTATTCCATTTTTTCGTAAAAAAATATATATTATCTGCCGTGCGGACAAATTTGCAATTCTTCCGTCAATTAATTTAGAATGAAGATTTTTAAATACAGAGGCTCAGGCAAGATGAAAAGTTAACACTCCTAAGAAGTGGCGGGATTAATGCTGATATTCATTGGCATTGGGATAATCATCTCTATCCCGTTCCTCTCGTATTTTTATTCCGTTCTATGCCTAACCAATATTTCCTCCCATCATAGTATTTGAGTCAATAGTATTAGTTCAAAGTCCATCCATGGGAATTATTTTTCCATGGTTCACTTTTTAGACAAAATTTTTTCAATTTTACCTGCCCCATCATAACTCTTCAAATTCTAGTTAGTTCCAAAGCTACATTACCTACCATTAAGACACACGAATAATACTAACAATACATTAGCTCTCCATTTGCTCTAATAATAGTTCACAACGTCACGAAAATATAAGTGACTGACTGCTTGAACAAGGTTTTCACATTTGAACCAAAGCTTTATAATCCCTCATGGTCTTATTATTCATTATGCAGTAGAGAGATTACTTCTAATATTATTCTTCATTCTCCGAGCATGCTTCTAATACCTATTTTGTTAGAGGAAGAACAAAAAGGCAAAACAAACAAAATACCAACTCGGTAATGTTAATCCAGCACTATGATACGTTTGAATCGCTTTCTACTTTAACGCTACCTACCGGGAATCAAAAGAGTACGACACGTTTTGATTACAAAAACAGACCGATGCGCCATCTGAGGGAGCTCATCATTTCTACATTCTATGGTTTAATAAAAAAAATAACGAAATAACTGTGATGGCTGGCAAAGGTATAGTAGGGTTCTATGGGATTGTTTACTTTTTTGATGTTGAATAACTGCAAACATTTAATGTGTAATCCAATTTATCATATACTTAACGGAATAAAATAACGTTTTCTGAATGTTTAGTGGAATTTCTTCGCATATTCCATCCAGCGGAAACATGCAGGGTGCAAGAATGAGTGACGGTAGTGCAAGTCTAATTAATTAAAGAGCCATAGTTGCTTCAGCGTAATTGTAATGAAAGTGATCTTTTAATGGTTGAAGCTCTAATTTTTGAGCCAATACCATATCCTTTTTCAATAATGTAAGAATCCTCTGGGGCATTTTTTACAACGATTGTTACCAAGGGTACAAAGCACTTTCGACTCAGTGGGCCACAAAACAAAAGCTTGAAATTATGCCAGTGTTTTGCGTAGTTAAATTAAATAACTTGCACGATTAACTATTATTACTCATATGATGTACCAACCAAAAAATCAATACTGAATTGTCATATCTTGGGTTTTCCTTGCTTAGAACGATTCGGCTCCGAGCCCACTAGTCCGCGAACTACAAGTTGGGAAACAGTGCTCTGGAGGCGAAGAATTAGCTAGCCAATGCATTTAATAATGTTAATGGTTCCATTTGGCTGTTAAATCTTCATTGCTGCATTTTATTCTATTAAAGCCCACCATATGAAGTAATTTAACAGCATCATTTTTATCCATAAAGGGGGAACAGAGACCGAGGACCAGCAAAGACTTCGTTTCATGGTAGAATTAGAATTTGTGCAATGTCTTGCCAATCCTAACTATCTTAACTGTGAGTATAAATACGTAAGTGATTGTAAGGGCTAACAATGTAGATATGTATATATTCTTTCTCTCTCTCAGTCTTAGCTCAGCGTGGGTACTTCAAAGACCAATCGTTCATCAACTACCTCAAATATTTACTCTACTGGAAAGAACCCGATTATGCGAGATACCTCAAGTAAGTATTTTTTTCTATTTTTTATTTCTATTGTACTATCCTCCAGAGGATGTAGTCCAATAGTAACCAAAAACTTAATTATCACAGCACTAATAAATAATTAAACAGCACTAGTTATCCAGAGATATTATCACATCTAATGATGTGATAATATCTCTGGATTAGTTAGAGGTAATCCATGGAAATCGTTTAATTCGGTTTTCGAAATCCTTAACTGTTCAACTCATGTATTTTGATAAGTACATTGTTTTCGATAGATATTTGAATGGAGTTAATGGAATCAATTGAAAGTTATTTCTACAACTGCAATGCAAACATTTCCGGAATTTCATTATTTTAAGTCGAAACGAATAATGATAATAGTGTGAATTTTCGAGTGCCAGAACTTCCTGGGAAACCATAGGCGACACAGGGAAAGGATCTGCTCCCCCTACCCTGAAGTGTGAATTTCACACGTCGGGTTTAGTATTGGGTGAGCTCTGCCATTACCCATCCAGCCGACCTTCAAGTTGGTAACTGTTCTTATGTTTTTTTAATGTGAACAATCTTTAAATTGTATAAGAGAGTCTGACAATACCCTTTGCTTCGACTCTGCTTATTTTCTGTGCATCTGGATGAAGCAGTGGCAGTAAATGATTGGCCGAACTCATTTAAATGCACAATTATTTATGTTTACTCTTTCTTACCCAGGAATTGATGCAATTTCAGAAAATTTGTACTTACCTTTCTCTGTCATTCTTTTTCCAATAGGTACCCAATGTGCCTCTACTTCCTAGATCTCCTGCAGTATGAACATTTTCGGCGAGAAGTTGTGAATGCACAGTGCACTAAGTTTATAGACGACCAACAGATATTGCTTTGGCAGCATTATACTCGGAGGAGGACACGCTTGCTTCAATCGCAGATAGGGTCACAGAATAGTGTCGGGGTTGGTGTTGGTGGAATGAATGTTGGAGGTGTGATTCCTGGGCAGCAGCCCATCTCGACAGGCGGCAGTACACCTATCCAATCGGGACAAGGTGGACAAACTCCAAATCAAACTTTGACAAGGAAGACTTGAGGAGATTTGTTCTTCCATTTTGCTGCCTTGTGATATACTTGGGCCACCATATCTTGGCCAAAGAATCCATTCCTGTGTTCTACATTGATAAGGGTGAAGCCATTACATTGCATTGCGTGGAAATCCTGTCACAATTCCATGAAGGTGAATTTTCTTTAAATGAATTTTAAGATGTAATATATTTCGACTGATTTTAGGACTATTCAAAGTTCAGAATTTATTAATGATGAGGCCTTCCATTTCCTATCAAGAGCACCGAAGGTAGTATAAAATTTCCATTTTGTGTGTTTATACCATATACTTTTCTGAATAAATTATCAACCATGAAAGTGTAGAATAATATTAAAAATATCAGGCAAGTATCTCAGTCACCAGAAACATTTTGAAGGCTTCCAATTTGTAATTTAATTGTCGTGAGTTGCTGATGGAACAGGTATGTCTTAAACGAAAAATATTATATCTGTAGTTATGGGCAAATAAAAAATTATTTATCAGTATAAAGCTTTCAATTTAAAGTTGTAGGTAACACTTCTTTCTTGGTTTGTTGACAATTTTATATAAAATGCACAGGTTATTCCTCTCATACAGAATTGATTCATTAATACTTAGTGAGTTTAGCAAGAATAGCCACTCTTTTACAACACTAGAAACTTAAGAAACAAGTGAATTAGTTAGAATTAAAACCACTACCACCACTTTTTACCATTGTCACACACAATGACTAAAACTAAGTTGCTAGAAATGTTTCCAATTCCATTGTACGACAAGTTAACAGTTGATTCAAAAGACATAGACAACTTAATCCATAAAGCATATCTCCAATGAAAGTATACAGAAGTGTAGAGGAGAGAAAGGTGCTGATGGTTTGGGTCAACATTGAGAAAAAATGGATGTTGGGAAGATATTAGAAGGTAAGGGGCTACAAGGATGAGCACAGGACAAGTAGTTGAAGGAGGATGTTAAACAGAAAACGAACACTGGAATAAGAGAGAATGAGAAAGGGGAAAGAGTAGGTCTGCAGTCAACCAATCTTCAGATTGTAATGATGATCACATTTAAAACAACATGCGATAGATTATCACATCCTTCAAGAGTGACTTTTATTGATTGCCGTTTATCAGAATGCCATAAATTTTAAAAATGTAATAGTCATATAATATACCTCTTAGATGGTGACAGTCATTAAATTGATTGTTTTTTACAATAGTATAAGATCCAGTTTCCAAGTAAAGACACTAATATTTATTTAGTGCGGGGGATTGAATTTAGGTTTACAAGTAATTATCATCTAACACACTATCATCTTCTCGATGAGCTTCTTTCAGAGAAAACGTAAAATTAAGGAAGGATGCTCGGCTGAAAATGATAACTTTTAACATTATAAATGTCATCTATTTTGCGTTAAGATGCTAAGAACATCATATCACTTTGTAAGCGGTCAAAAATAATTTGCAATAACATCCAGGGATTCTGATTATTGTGTGAATCCTATGCTCGTGAACTGGAATCGGGGAAATGACAAGGAGCCAGGTTGTGGGCACAAGTGTCTTGTTGAGGTTTCACTCAGAATACGTACATGTATTTTGCTTTCCCCCCCCAATTCTCCCTCTCCCCACAGACCCTCTCAACAGCAAAACAGGCAAGAAAGTAAATTATCATGCTAAATTTAATTATTGACATATATAAACCAAATTTGTGGTGAAATTGGAACCGTTACACACTCCATGATTATTTTAAGATCTCGCAAACCTTAGTTTTTTAAATTAATGCAATGAGATTTACATAGCAATAGAAAAAAGAAACAGTACACCCTAAGTGCATATCATTATATGCCAACTACACATACACTATATATTTTTACAAATAATAGATAACATACTTAAAAATTAATATATATTCAAATCCAACCATAATGCAGTTAATTAGGAACATTGGCACAAAGTCTTTGATCCTTTTTTTTTTCATGTGTTATTTGCAGAAAACCACTTCCAAAGTATATTAGAGTATTCTATATCGTTTGGTTCAAATATATCTCATAGGAAAGAAGGTAGAGTTGTATCTAACTCGCCTTGTGTTTTGCATTGTTTTTGGTGGATCGCTGAACTTGAGCAAGATGTAACTTTGTTTACATTACCGGTAGCTTTCCTATTAGTACATTCTTGAAGATTTTCAAGTTAAAAATTAAATTACAGGTAAATCTCCATAATTTTGATTCACTTCTTTGCCTCAAATGAAAATTGCAGTCTTTCATTCCAGTCTTGCCCTCCAGCCATTCTCTACTGTACAAATCCATAATATAAATCATCAAGACAGAACTCCATAAAAGATTACTGTATAATCAGAGCCCCTAAATGTCTGGACAGCGTTTTTATTATAAAAAACACAGTAATAAACCCGAAGGTCATTGCCCTAATATTCATTTTAGTGAAAAAACTGAGTTATTTTTATTGGGAAATTTTTCACGTTGTCTGACCCGACCTTTAATGCTTAAACTCTACTAGCATCGCCCAAACCTCTTTTCTTTGAGGTTAGGCCATTTTTTTATTTTTTGAGGGAAAATGATTCAATTTATTATTAATTTATTCCACGAATTTTTACACATTTTAATGTTCATGTACACTTTCACCTAGCTAAGATTAAAAAAAGTTCATTCCAGGGAAACCTTACATGCTCCAATGTCCTCCACTCCTGACATATTTTGACTAACGTAAGGCAACTTTTTCGCTCCCGTCATAGATAAACAAATCTCTTGAAGGCAGCGGGGTCGCAGACGTGAAGAAGTCGAGCCTCGACCGATGCCCAAATGTCCCGCAAAGTCTCGTGGCGGGACTGGTACCAAATAAAAAAAACCATGATAAACCCTGATTTAGAAGCCAATTCGTTTCCGTCGTCCTGGGACAGACTCGAGGGTTTATCATCTTCGCCAAACTTCCCCTCCAGCGGCGACGAAGTTGGAGCACCTGTCCACACCCATTTTTCTTCGCCTCGAACAAAGCGAAAAATGCTAAGGAGAAGTTATGAGTCTGCACGAATAGCTGCGGAGAAACGGCCGACTTCCTTTTAATCCGACGGGGACGCGAGGGTTTCGTAGGGCACCTCCTCGACCTCCCCAGACAATTAGGTCAAGGGCGTCCAAACACTCACTCTACGAGGGTATGGCGATGTGGGCGTGATACATGAAAAGATTTGAATTTCGTACATCGACTACTCACTCACTGTTCTACTCTCTTCAGCCTGTCTTCGATAGAAGTAAAACACAGACGAGACTGGAATTCGGTTCAAATAAAATATACCAATAATAACCTACCCCCTCCCCTGATAAATAAATATCTATAAGTATCAACCCGAAGGTGGATTCGATAGGTGAGGGTAGAACTCAACCTGGAATCAAATCTCGGCTCTCCGGTCAGTAGCCCAGCACTCTACTATCCCTTGGACAACCACATCCTCTATATATGTATACATACATATTTACACGACAATGAGAGATGGGTTGTCGGTAAACTTATAAAAATTATAAGGGCGTCTGCTCGAGATTTAAGTTCGAATGGATAGGGAGGCAACTGTGGAGATTTTGTAACATTTATCTAACGAGACATTATGAAGTCGGGCGTTTTTGGGACTTGGCTGACAAAACCTTTAAAAAAATTATTTACTATAAGGCTGCCATCCACAAATATCAGTGAATTTGAGGTTAAGCTGCATATTTGACAAGAAGCCAAAAGAATTATTTTTATAATAACATTTTAGACAAATATAAGTAAGATGAAATAATAATTGTTTCATATGCAATTGTTGATGCAGTAGTCTTCCAAATTTTGGCGTTACTTCCAGAAAAACGACGGCACAGTAGAAATTATCTCAGTTTATTGTAGCTATCGGATTTAGCTTTATAGATTTCGAGGCATGGTGTTCACTAACCCCCAATTAAATATGTACAATGCATATATATAAGGAAGGACCCTTGCGAATACAATCAGAGAACCAGTCTAAGATCGCTCCTAGGACCTCTTAAAGATAATTTCCATTTCGTTCCTTATATCAGCCTCGTCGGAGACACGGTAATAACGAACGGAATCTCGCGAGTCCAAAGTTCGCCCATTTCCAGTTTTTTTCAAAGTATCGCTTAGGTACGTCCTCGTTTAAAAGTTCATTTCACCAATATGTATGTAAATAGATTCGTCTGTTAGGAGCAAGTTTATTTGTATATTATTTTAACTGCTTGCAAGAATCCTCAAAGAACAAGGCTCGGTATTATAATGTTTCTTTAAATTCAATTCTTTAGTTCAAGTAAACTTGGAGATAACAGTCAGATCCAATTTTCTAAACAAATAAGATTGCATTATAAGTGAATGAGAACATCGTGACCTTAGCAACACCGTTTCAGTTATTGGGCATTTTACAGGTCAGTTTTGAACTTAGCCAACGGTCATAAAACTGAGTTTTGGCCTTAACTGGAAGTTAAAGCTAACCTTCAGTTTTACGAGAAATTATGAATTTTGTCCTAAAGAGTTGCAGCTTGTTTAATTACATGACCGACCTCTACATTCCAGTGGTCAGCGTACTCTCCGACACGCGGTTTCCATTTCCCGGTCACGTACGTAGAAATAATTTAATCGAATAGCGCAAGTCGAGAACAAAGGAGCTTTCTGAGCTCGCACAAAAAGGAATAGCTATCTGAAGAAAAAATGCCGTTAGCTTTTCCGCTCGTCGAATCCGCAACTGGCAACGTCACAAGAGAGTGAACAAGTGGCGACTTTTGGAGAATTCCGAGGACTATATTATGCCTTTCCACATTCTCCAGATATATATAATTACTAAATTAGATTTGTAACATGAATAATTCATTCGGACGTTGACTGGAGCGGAGTGCTTACAAAGAGAGAGATACGGTGAAGAACTGTTATGTTACGCGAAATTTATTTTCCTCGGTGTTGGCTGTTGGTGTCATTGTAATATCATTACTTATACGCCCATCGGTTGTTGTTGTCACTCTGAGATCATGCCATTAATCCAAAATTTTAACATTATAAAATTACGGTGAACTTCAGTCTAGAGCGTTGACCCGCGACCCGTTCCAATATGCGTTCGAATGAATCTTGAAAATGTTTGAACAGTTCTTTCCTAATGAATATCATTGTACACTGCTTGAATGCCAAATAGAAACAAAGATTTTCTTATTCGGCACGTTGGTAGATTCCTCTGGGCATAAAAAGGTGAAACGACTTGGCGATAAGGTAGCCTAGACCCGGTCCACGTCGGCACATCTACGCTACCGCCGCGGGGTGGTGGTGCAGGAAGAGCCTACATGCACTTTTTTTGTGCCCAGCGGCACCCGCGCGCGCAATTTGCGCCGCGTATGTGTGTCGCTGGGGAAGAGATTCGCTTTCGCAGTGTAACCTAGCTGGGGGGTGTTAAGAAAAAGGGCGGGGCGGGAGTATTTCGTAATCATACGCTTCTTTCGCGCGCGCGAGGGGGATGATTATAAATAGTGGTCGGGTGGGATGGGAGGGAACCGCTTGGGGTGAGGTTTCATTCTGTAAGATGATTTGGCACTCGAGAGGGCAATGGAGACTGGAAGCACAGGTGGAGAATTTGTGGGCGGATACAAAATAAAAATTCCCGCACGCGTAGGGACACACACACACACACAACCACCCCAACCGTGTAGGGTCGGTGTCGGTGGGTGGGGACCTTCACACATTACACACAGAGAAACGCGCTGGGAATCGCGGATATTTCGAGCTGAATCCGTCCAGTTAGGGGAGAGGGAGGGGCGTGGGAGGGGAGGTGGAGTGGGGCGGGCCCTTTAGATGTTTTTGGGGAGAAGAAGATGATGATGGGACAGCTCTCCTTTGGACGGCGGTGTGAGTAGAGGCGGCCTGCGCTCTCGGAGCGGGACCAGTGAGACGACCAACCTTCTTTCGGTCTGGAGCAATAAAAAAAATATTCACCGGATCTCGCAAAAGGAATACATCTATACTCTCGGTGTCCCCGCCCGGAGGATACGTTACTGACGGTGAGTCTTCAGAGGGAAGTCGCCGATCGTCTTCCGAAAGAACACCGGTGCTCGTCCTTCCACCCACACTCGACTCGCACACCTATCGTTCTTGGCGCGGCAGGCCGTTGTTTAGGTGACCGTATAAATTCATACCGCTTCTGGGAGGTCTAAAATCGCGATTTTATGGTCATCAGAATTTCGCAGGGATCCGCAGGTGGGCCAGGGAAGGGAACTGGTTCTTATTTTTTTAATTGTCCCCCAGTTAATGTATGTGTTCTCATATCGAACAGGAATTAGAACGAGTGGAGCTCTAACCTGTTGACACCCAACCTTACCGTTAATTACTGAGTTTTGTTTATGGAATCGCTCTTCCGGGAACTCATCCATAAACGCATTAGGTTCGAGTTCGTGCTGTCAACGACCGCGTTCCCATAGTGCATTCGTTGCCCAGGGTGTGTGCAAGTCTTGCATCTTTGACTTTCGTCCTTGACCGAATCCCTCTGTCCCGTGAACCGGCGCCATTCCCACCTCCCCGCACCCCTCAACGTGGTTCCCTTACCTTATACGATATTTCACCGGGGGGGATATGCAAAAGGAAAAACGTCGGAAACGTTTTTTGGGATATTCCTCGGAGGATATTTTAGGAAAAGATATTTAGTGAAAGTAATTCTCGAGGGACCGCTAGATGATGATGTATAGAAAAGATTAATAGAAGGATCTATCATGCAAAGTAGTTTTGTATTGATCCGAAACTTGTTTCTTGAGGCAATAGGATTGAGTACGGATAAAGGGGATTTTGAGATGTAGGCTTGGAGAAGAATGGAGAGAATAAGTTGGACCGAGAGTTGAACAAACGACGAAGTATTACATACACTGGAGGAAGTCACGGATTCGAAGGAATTCTGCCAATATTCAAGACAGAAAAAGAAGATGGAAGAGAGGTAGGAAGTGGGATGCCGAGAAAAGAGAAAAAATTAGGCAAGTGAGGAAAACGAAGGAAGATAATAAGTTTCCGGGAGACATATGACATGCCATTACTTGGAGACTCATGACATATGTATAATGTACTGCAAACAAGAATTTGGACTGAAGGAAGTCCATGAGATGTCTATTAGTCGCTCAAGGGAACACGAAATCTATTTTTAATAGGTAGACTATTTGTGTTTATGATGATGACATTTCCTAGTGTTCTTCAGGATATCAAATTACATTTAATCCTGAATGAATTTTCGTTTCGGTATCGGGTCGACATATTAGATCCCTCGACCGACTTTGAAAGCATTAATCTATTAAGGGTTCCGTCGGCAGCTTCGAACTACGGAGTCAATCGCCCTCGACGGATTATTTAAAGCAACGCGGCAAACCGAACGACCGCTCGTAAATCACGACCGCTTATCGTAAAGGAAGGCCAAAACCTCTGTTCTAATTTGAACTAACCGGCTTATTTGGTGAACCTAATGGCGTATTGCTGGCATCTCTCCTTGCTTCATTGGTTTCCGTGATATAGAGGTCGAAGAAAGAAATCAGGCGGTCCCAAAATAAATATCGTGAACATACGATTCCGAGTGTAATTAAATACGATTCGCACTCATTTAAAAGTACGATTAATCAATAATGTGCGATAATAATTCCCATGCTGTGTATGTTGACAAACAATAGGGCGCAGGGAGCGGGAGTGTGCAATTACATCGTCGAGCTATAATTAGCTTCGAAGCGTCAGTCAGCGATGTCCTTAAGGCCACAAAAAATTCTAGTGGGCGTAAACAAAAGGGAAAAACATTCCTGCTGTCTTCAGGGTTCGGTATAGGCAGGAGTACGGGAGTGGGGAACTTTTTGACCATCACACTCCTGCCTCCGAATGGGGTGACACATATACCCAACGAATCTCGTATCCTGGCTTACTATGGATTGCAGTTAAAAGTGGAAATCGAAAAGAAGCTGGAAATAAGTCACGTGCAAATCTAGGCAAGGACGAGCTTGTGCAAAGAACTGTGGTTTTAATTTTCAACTTCTGTAGTCCGCAAAACGCGAGGAAAAACATAATCTGACAAAACCACATCAGTTTCCCAGAGTTCTTCACAATTTGTCCCTTGAAGAGACATTTCGTCTTTGTCTCCGATAAGATAATAACCTTAATTTTCACCGTCAACGATAATATAAGCTAAAACAAAAGCTTTTGGTCTGATAGTATTAAAATGTTTTAAGTTTTAACACTTTCAAAACACAGACATGTAGATAAACTAAGTACTACGCTGCTCAGTGCAACTATTTATACAGGCAGAAGACGCAGACTAGAAGAGCACGGAAAATAAAGACAACAGGACGAACCCAAAGTGACAATTTAATAGCACTGTACTTAGAAAAACAGCGCAAGAGAACCGGGATAGCCTCGGACACCAAAAATACGTACTTCTATCCACGTAAACATTGAAAAAACAATAAATTTAACAAAATAGTAAGGTCTTTGGCCGGCTTATATATGACAATGTTTTTTCAGGGGGATCATCAAGGCCAAATGAAAAAAAAATAGAATGAGTTCCAGCAACCTCTAAAAGAATCAACTTATTTTTACCACATGGAATAAAATATTTAGAACCCCAAACGGAATCATCATAAAAAATAAGGGCTACCCCAGTTATTTTGACGACGGCGTTCAAATTTATCCTCCGCCGACTTGCGTCATTCATAACCTCACTGTCGTAAAATGGTAAATACAGTATAACGGTAACATTGTGCCAAAAATTAACGAAAAGCCTTAAATAAACAGATAGGGAAAATGCCACGTTTCCAGGATGAGAGGCACAAGCAAATTATCACCTCGTATCAGAAAAAGAAATACCGTTATTCGGAAGTTTCCTGGCCGCAACAAAGGGTAAGCACCACTCTTCCTCCAGCCAACAAAACTCGAGACGCATACCGTCACACGAATCCGTTTTTCTCCTGACCCAGTTGAATGTTTTAATCAGTGACTCGCTGGGCAAATTGGGACGTTGTGGGTGATGTCGAGGGTGAGACGGGAATGTTAATTATACCTCCGCAATTGTTACACGTCTTCGGAGCAGACGGCACGCGCACCAATGTGAACCGTATTACTTCTCCATCGATGGAGTGGTGCCAAACGTAGACGTACACTTGAATTTTTAAACGGTCCGCAACATCCCCCCTTGGCCACCACCCTCGTGTGACATAAAGACATGGGCACGCCAAGAGCATGGGGTCGTCATTCATTTTCCGTCTGCTACCACGATAGGTGAGCTAGTCATCAAGAGCTATCAATTTTGTGTCCGAACGGTGTTCTAGAACAAAACCACGAAGAAGTGAGTCACTCAAAATCAAAGAGTACGCCGATGGGGCGTAATCGTGATATCAATGCGTTGCATTTATTAGAATACAATCAGGGGCAATTCATTTTTTAGTTTCTTTCATAATCTTCTAGGACTGCCTGGTGAGAGCACCGAAGCCATGAAACTCTTACCCAGCTTCCGATTCCTGTGTGTCATCATTGTCACGGCTGCGTTGCTGACGGTGAGCTCAAAATACTTTACATGCTTACATTTTAGACGATTGGGAGTAATTGCTGACGTGTAAGCTCGTTACTGACACTCAAAATGATGTGTTATTACATGCGGCGTATTTTACAAGTAAGCAAACATCAAACTTCCAGCATACTCGTCACTAAAAAATCTTCTTATTTTCAAACAGACGATGGCGGAATGCGGAAGTCGAAGAAAACGAAGAAAGAAGCAGGAATTGGAAAACAAGGCTGAAACAACCATCTTCGATTTCGTCCGACTCTTGACCCTTCGTCTCGTCTATGGCATGGCATCAATGATGGGTTTCCAGGAAGGATTATCGGAGTTCATGGGGGGCATATTTGTTCCCCCAGGTGTGGATTATGACTACGATTACGGTGGAGGTGACGACGATTATTGATTGTGAGTGCTCAATATATGGAGTTTCCGTTATGTGAAAACGCGTCAAAAAATGTGCAGGTGTTGTGATATCCTCCGACTTCGAACACTGTTATTTTGCTGTTTTTATACTGAACGCTCAATCACACATAAACATTGCCTGTTGCATGTGAATCATACAATGAGACAACGGTGAGCATATTTATGTACAAATAATTTATTAAATGTAACTAAATTCTTGACGATGTCCTTCCTTGAAAAATAACAAGCCCCGAATGAAAAACGTACCCAATATCAGTCAGATCCTTCATCTAAATCAGATTCGTCCGCAGGAACAAGATCAGCATAGCACCCATTTCTTTTACGTATCAAATCTCCCCACAGCAGCTGTTCACCGCACTCAGGACATTCACCGTCCACTGGAATAATGTTGCTCAAAGTGGAACTGTCACCTTTGCTAAGGAATCTTTTAGCAAGGCATATTACATGAGCTACCAAAGAGCAAGCATTATCAAGACAGGTGAGTTTGTCATCTTCATCAACAAGTTGACGACAAATACCACAGGTTTCTAGATCACTGAGTTTGCTGTCACAGTCCCTTTTTTCACTATTGTGGTTATTCACTTTCTTACTAACAACATGTCCATAAGTAATTGGCATGTGTATGGGAGGATGGCGATTGGGCTGAAAAAAAGTCACAATTATTAAAAATTTGGCATTTGATTGAAGAAAATGATTCAGGAAAAATTTATTTTAACTCTGTTCGTTGCCAACTTACTGAAAATTCTTTCATGTATTTAGCAGAGAGCCAGCGCACTGTCAATGGAAGCTTATTCCAAGGCCCAACTAAAAGCATTTCCGACAAAATGCGCAGGCAGTAGTCGTACTTTTTTTCCTTGGAATTCTTTTTCGATAAATTGTTGAGACGGCGAGACTTTTGAGGATTTTGCCAGGCCCACTCGAACTGTAACCATTGATAAGTGAAAGCATTGAAGTGCACGACTTCGTAATAAAAAATTTAAATATATCTAGAGGAATGCACACATACTCTTAACGCAGAAATTTCGTTAGGAAATCCATGAACAACCAATACCATCACCCTAAAATAAGAAACAACAGTTGTGGATAAATAATGAAAAACATCCACACATTATAATATTCATGAGGTCAGGACCTACAGTTAGAACTAATGACTTCCTTACCATGGGCCTTTATTACTTGTACGCCATGCTCCTCCAGATTTAACTCCTTTATTATGCTGTTTTATCCTTCGGTTGGGATTAACTGTAAATCCTATGTAGGTCCTACCTCTAAATTTCGGATTTTCACAAAACAGTAAATAAACACCATAGAAGTTTTCAACCACTTCCGCCATAACAGAGGCGCTCTTCTATTTTCATTTGTTTTTTAAATCTGATCGAGATGCAAAGATTGGAGAATACGAATGTAACGGATGTCTTTCCGACGTAAGTTGTAGCCTAAATTTGTAAACAAGTGATGTTCATTGCGTATTCCTTTCCCTTTTGCGTATGACAGGGTAATGGAAACTGTTGAGGATCAGTCAAAAACATGTGGAATGTAAGTATATCTCTGCAAGGAAATAGTTTCCCTAATCCTACAGTATATCATGATAAGTGATTCATATTTATTTTATCATTAGCTGCAAGGATAACAGGGGGAAATATGTTTGTCCCAGATGCAATATTGTTTACTGCTCGTTAGCATGTTATCGGGCAGACGTGCACTTACAGTGTTCGGAAAGTTTTTATAAGGAATGCATCGAAGAAGAAATTAAGCATGGAAATGGTGATCCGGAGTCTCAGAAGGAAATGCTGAACATGTTGAAAAGGGTTGAGAACGAAGAGGATGAGAGCTTAGGTGATTCAACAATATTTAAAATGTGAAAAGCAATTTAATATAATCGAAATATTGGAAATAAGTAAGCCGTGACCATCCTGGATACTTTTTATGATAGTCCTTATAAATGAATGCAATTTTCTCGTACTTTAGCAACGCATTGCCTGATTTTATGAATCCGAAGGAACTAGTTCTCAGAATTTCTTTTTTATTGCTATGTTAGGCGTAGACTCAGATGATGATGAGCCAGCGCCAGAACTTGCTGAAAGACTTGCCGGTGTCAGTCTTGATGACGCTGATGCTGTTTGGGATGCCCTGACTGAAGAAGAGAGGAGAGATTTTATGGTTTTGTTACAAAAGGGAGATGTTTCTCAGATAGTGCCTCCATGGACCCCATGGTGGAAGTGTAGGTCTGTTTGAAAAACTTAATCTATTATGTACTTAAAGCAACTTTTTCGTCCTACATTCATCCATAAATATTTAATGTATAATCCTAATATAAAACAGAAATTAAAATGCTACCTTGATTAGATTAAGTGACTACTTCTGGAGCTCTATTTTGGCTTATCGAACTCCTCATGTAGAGTTATAATTTGCGTTAGAATTTTGTATGATTAATTTTTTTGAGGTTCGTTCTCCTCGTCTATTTCAGTGAAGAAAAGAAATTGATAGAAGAGGTGAATTCCCCTGGATCAAGTAATGAAAATTTTATGGAAAAATGCCCACGGCTTCTGGAAAACATTCTTTCATTCGATGAACTATGTGTATGTCACTTAAGTTTTGAAATATTCTCTATTTTGTTGTGCCCAGTTAATTTTGAGAGTTCTTTACTTTCATTTTTTTTGCAGAAAAAACCTCCCTCAAGATGTGTACAATTCAACCTGATTAATGTTCTCTATGCTTATGCTTATATAGCGCAATATTTTGCTGGAGATCACCTTAGTTTTGCTATGGAAGCTGTTAATGGAATATTAATGTTATCTTGTAACATTCGTAATGGGTATAATTATGGTAGTGCTGAAGAAGCAATTGAATCCGCGGCATCCGAGGCCACAAATGTGAGTATATTTTCATTTAGCTTAACCAGGACCATTGGTTGCGTAAATAAATAATTCTATGAAGTGTTCCTTAAATAGAATGTATAGTTATGTTGGCTTATCGCTCATTCCACAACATAAAGCAACCTTTTAATTCTTGTAATGTCTATCTAAAGGGTTTACGGAAGAGTCTGGGCATCATGTAATCAGTTAACATTAATGTATTTTCACTGATCAAATTTATAGGACTTAGAAAAATGTACTGACTCCATGAATTAACTCTTGGCACTATCTTTTAGCTGTATCCTTTTGGAGAGCTTAGTGATTGAGTAACTGTATTCACATTCTAAAGATGGGTTTATAAACCACCCAGGCATTAGACAAAGTGTTGCATCACCTGAATGATAACAGCCTTATAGGAATACACAACGAAAAGATAAGAGTTTGTATGAAAACAGTGTAGCCGTTTCATTTTTTTAGCAAATATTCACTTTCATTAATGCTACCAAACCAAGTGCAGGTGGAGTTTCATTAAAATAAAGCATGAATATGGAAATGATGTCATATTTACAGTTTCAATTTTAATAGTATTTGAAGAGGTCGATACATAATGGGGATCGAGATGGTGCGGGGGCTAACGTACTGGCTTCCCACCCTGAGGGCGCGGGTTCAAATCCTGGCGGTGTTGAATATTTTTCAGAGGTATCTCGATCTCTACTTGAGATGCTTTGTGGAGGGCACTTTGAGTGAGTACGCCGTCCGTCGGATGGGAGGTTAAGCTGTGGACCCCTTGGCGCCTTTCGTAAAGAGTAGGCTAATGCTGACGCTGGGTTTCTCTCTACCCTTCATCCATTCCTGTCCATCCCCTATGGCGCAAATGACCTCAGCTGTCGGTCGCCTCCCCTAAATACTACTACTCGATACATCATCAATCATCATGTATGCACAATTGCATACTTCAACTTATCAATGCATTTGTACCAGTTTTTGATACTCATAAACTCCTTTGTAATTGGTCCAGTTATTTAGTAAGTACCTATTCACTTGCATTTCCCTTTTTCCATGTGCAAATTTGGGTACCAATACAACGCTTATGTTTGTGCATCCCCTTAATTACGATCAACCCAATTTTTTATGTTACCCATGTATTCATATAAGGCACTTAGAAAAGTCATAAAGCTTGGGTGTGTCACGAAAGGAGCATTTCCCAGTTACCACCAGGGATCCCTTATCCTTAGCCAAATGGTCTCCCATATTTGTTACTATGATACCACCCAGTAGGACTTACTTCTTAAGATATTGCCCATCTCAAGAGCTTGGAAATTAATGTGGTTCATATTTGTAATAATAATTTTGTACATATTCCTGGCATTTATATTTCAATACATACATGCCCAAGTTGGAAAGTGACCCTGGAATCAACCATTAAAAATATACCTTCTGTTATCCTCAAGTTTTGTTTTATATATTTTTAAGTTATATGCGAGCTGGATTTTCTACAATGATGTGCATTGTGTGATATCACGCCGTAGCTTGAATGCCTCTCAAAATATTGATCAAATAAATTTATTTTCAGTGTCAGTGGTTATCTGGGACTAAAGAACTTAAGGATATCATCAAAACTGATGTAAAGTGCATCATTGAGGGTCCAAAACACACCCACAGGAATTTCTTCATATTAAGTGCTCTTTCTGATATTTATAGGGTGATTCTGAGAGCCAAATCTGAGTCAGGTAATGTGTAGCATAGTTAACCTGTGTGAAAATATGCTGAAATGTATTTATAAATTCACTAATTTGTCACTTGGCATTCATTTCAGGAAAGGAATCTGAAGGCAGCTCTTTTGCCAAAAAGTTTTCTGATAAGTCAGCATTTAGCCTTCCTGCTGTGCCAAAAACACAATTAAGGACAATATTGAAAAAAATTGAATTCTATCTGGCTTGGAGTAAAACATATGCTGAAGATGTTTTTTCAATCTAGAAATAAATATGCATTTTTGTACTCACTGCCACTTATTTCACATTTTCTTTAAAAAAAAGAGTTAGTTACCTCATTGGATAAGTCATTACAATGAAGACCTCCTGCGGAAATAAACACAATGTCCATTAATAGAAGCTAGATTGCTAATATGATGACCTCAAATACGTAAATGAGAGCTGCAGTTTAATACAGAGATTATTGGCTGTGTTGAGAAATCCAGACTGAAGGTGATGTCAACTTTAAGCATCCTGGATTAGATTACAATTAGATTTTTAATTTGTACAATAAACAGGGTACCAATTTCATAAAATAATGTGGCACAAACATGCTTAATAAAGAACACTTAATTACTCAAGATTCCCTATTTGAAAAATGTAAAAGAATTGCTGTGCTCTCATTAAATTTTATTTCTGAGCCATTCCATGCCAAATCACTTGACATCATGTGCACTTTTGACACTAATTTTTTTTCTTTTGTTATGTGGATGAATAGGATTTTTACAAGTACCATGAACGTAGGATGCAACCTAATGAATTCCAGGATATCTGGCATGCCACATTATGCATGTGTTAACGTTTTTCATCTACTAAGGAAAATAATTAAAACATTTGTAATGATTATAGCTTAAAAGACTGGGTAGGTAATAAATCATTTAAAAAGGATTGGACCAATTACTATCAGCCAGTCTGCTAGAAGAGTAAAATCCTGAAAATGGTTTACACAGTAACAATTTAATGGCAATGACACTGCATCCAAATTATAATGTCATCATTTACACCAAAGATTGGGCTATTTTTAGTCCAGAACCAAAGCTAATCTCAGAAGGGATGATATGTCCGTCTCAAAATCACACCAAGTTTTCGACTATAGGTGAGATTGAGGCCTAGCTGGTTTTTTTTCCAATGTGGTTCAGTTATCCATGAAGAAGAGAGGACAAAGAGGGTGTGAAAGACTAAAGATAGAAGTGAATTTTGGGGGGAGGGGGCATTGTTTGACAAGTACATGCTGGCAAAATCTCCTGTGCAGTAAAGAGGGGAAAGGTGGGGGTGGTGGTTGACCTATGAGTTGGAAGGGACTGGGAGGACATTTTCGCACACTGACCAATGCAAGGAGAGTCATACTTCCAATTATTTCATTAGGCATGATCATCAGTTACATATAATTATTGTTTTGCTCTCATTAAATTTGATATCAGATTGCTTTTGTTTAAAAAACTTATCAATGAATACAAAAAAGGTCAGCATATGTGACAGGCAAAGGGCAAAAAAGAATGTTCATAGGAAAAATATTTCATAAAATATGCAACTGGAACATTCAAATTAATCAATAATGAATAAACATAACATGACTCAATCAATAATATCAGGTGAAGTCTAAATATAATTTGATAATTCTTTTTCACATGATCTCTTAAATTTCAAGAGTGGTTTCATTGGTGATAAGTAAAGAGTGAGATGAGATCCTCTGAAGAAGGTTGACAATTGGAGGATGAACAACATTACAGCAAATGACATTCCTGTATTGGAGCAAGCAAAATTCCTATTACAATTGTGCAAAAGAACCCCATTGGTAATTTCCATTTGTGAGAGAAAATTTTCAATTTTGAATTGTTCAGAGGGAAAAGGTGGAGGATATCCAATTTAAGATGACTCAGACCTTCCAAAGGATTTCCAGATATTTGTATTCATCCTCCCTCCTGCCACCACTCCAAACCCATTTTGCCAAGGACTCTGAGATATGATTTTGTTTTTTCGTCATGCACAAACCCTAAGGTCTATTTCCCCTGAAGCTTTCACAATCAATTTAATCCAGGGAAGTTGGGAAAAGTAATTATTCTCTCCATGGACGCACTTGTCCTTTGCGAAAACAAATCCAATCATGAATTGCAGCAAATTGGTCACCTCCATGGAATTTCAACACTATTCATTTAACAAGGTCCAGAATGGAACTGATGAACACCTTGATAGTAGAATGAAACCTGAAAATTTAGTTTCATTTTGGAATCATCTGATACATAAGTTTTACTGTTGAACCTGATACAAAACATTCCAGGAAAAAAATAATTCTTTGCCTCTCTAGTCTGAAACTAAATATAGTTTCAAACCAGATTACATCCCTCGTAATAACTATTATGTACAATTGGCTATTGAGATGGCAGCATTTATTTGCCTAAGTAGAACATAAGTCTCAATCTTTCAACATGCTAAAAACAAAGGACTAATACATGGGCATATCGAAGTTTTGTAATAATTAATGTTCAATTTTGAGTGTGGGCATGCTACATTACATCCCAATTGGCTACTGCCTTGGAGGTTGGTGTTAATTTTGGCCTTTAATCCTTCAGTTTATGCTCCCTGAATTCTAATATCCCAAGCTAGAATCTCACAGATGTGAGGGGCTTTCCTTGGACCATTCCAATTTTTCTAATGCTTAACAATGATGTTAGCTTCTGGTCAGGTGATTCCACCACATTCTGACCAAACGATGACAGTACATAAATGTACATCATATACATATTAACATAATGAAAAACTCAAGCACAATTATTTAAGGTTTAATAAATGATGGTAGAGTGACTACAAAATATACAACATTTGCATTATTTGACAGTGTATGGGTATCATGTTATGACACTTTAGAACATACAACCGGTAATTTTAATAACACATTAATGGAGAAAGTTAAAAGATACCTACATTTAGCACCTCAAATGCACATTTTCATGTTCCCAATGATTAAAACTAACATTGATAATGAAACACGCAATAAAACATAAGAACATTAATAGATTACATAACAAAGAAGTAATGAAAAATTTTACAACGCAGATGATGTGTTTTATTATGAAACTTTAAATGCAAACACCAGTTTGCTGATAAACTATGGCTTCTCTATGTACACTCACTCTGACATATACATATATATGTATATATGCGCATGTATATTTACTTAAACAGACACTAAACCAATACAAAATTTTAGAAATGGATTGCTGTGCAAATCATGAATGGTGAACATTTCGGCCAGGAAGTCAACCCCTTCATCAGCAGAAGAGGAGGCTAGCTCTTGGCCCCAAAACTTCCACCACCGGTGAATTACATGATGATCTATTTCTAATCTTTTTAGAGTCTGTTTAAATGAACTAACTTAAGTGGATTTAAGGGCAAAGTGCTCCTTATATATATGTGTTTCTGTATATATGTGTATGTATGTATGTATAATGTATATTTTGCATGTGTATGTATATCCAGGACTATTCGTAGTGAGAAGTAATGAACAAGTTGCTAAGACAATGAGCTTCTGTAGCATGACTTCCTTGACAGTTGAAAAGTGAGAGTATGTATTTCATGAGCCATATGATCAAAGGAATCCCTACTTTTCATGCGGTCACAAGAAGAATCCAGTGATTCCATTGCATATGACTTGAATTCTGTGACCTTTTGACACAAATACTGCTTGGTTATGTTGCCAATGAACAAAACAACATATGGACAAGTAAGGACATGAGAGTCATGGGTGAGTGACAAGGATATTATGCATCTAAGGAGTGTATTGTGCCCATGCCATAGAAATCACTGGCTCATCATAGAAACAAATGCAAATTCACATCGATTTGTATATATCACAGTATGTATATTACAGTGCAAATAACAGATTGATATGGATTGGTCAGAATATTTGAACCACACAAAAGAATGCCTTGCGTTTTCATGACAGAAACTGCTCCTTCGATTGCACGCAAATTGGAAGTATTCAATGAAAAACTCACATATTTATAAAATTACATCTTTGGGTCCTCCCTTGACCTTGGTAAGTTCACACCAAAATGGAGAGAGGGGTAGGCTGTTCTGAATTGGCCAGCATACAAAAAAACTTCTCTTGGCTGAGACACAGTAGAAAATACAGACTTTAATAAAATAGTCTCGGTCACACGGCAATTATTATGGTCTATACTGCTGCCATTGTAACAACTTCTCGCTAAGTCTTTAGCTCCAAATAACTTATTTTCCCAATATGTCCATGGGGACAAGATGCAACAGCTACTTGTCAAAGTTTTCCATGACCAGATAATGGTTTCTTCATAATTAGCTGCTACCTGCCCTTGTGTTTACCTCCGTTCTCTTGCGCTGCTTTTCTACGAATCAACTGCCTCTCGTGCTCCCTCTGGAAATCTTCATCTGTCAAATTCAGCCGCTGGATCTGGGAGAATTATAAGGAAAAGAATGTACTTAATGACCCAAAGAACAGTTAAGACTTGCAGAGGTCAAGCAGTTAAACTCTATTGCACTTAATAAAAGGGAAGTTGGTGATAGAGTAGCTTAGGACTTTCAGTGGCATATAAATACGGTCAGTTACAAGTAGTGACTTGGCTGGCTTTAGTTTGTTAGTCATTCAAGAGGCTACAAGCATCGCTAACTGCATTAAAAGATAGGTACAATAAAAAACGTATGAGAATCATAAAAGAAAACAAAGGTTATGAGGTTTTCAACAGAGTTTATGGTTAGATAAACATAAAAATTGGAGCGGATAAACTAGAGAGGTGGAACAGTTAACCTATTTGGCAGTATTTTGGATCAAGATGTTAACACTAGTAGGGATATAAGAAAAAGAATTGCTTTATGGAAGGAAGCTTTCACAAGGAGAGAGTTGATGACATGGGCATTGATTAATCATGCAGAAACATTGCCATTGAGACAAGATGTTAGGTGTAGAATGGAGACTTTTGAAATATAGGGTAACGCTAAGTGGACAGAAAGGAAAACAAATTAGGAAGTGCAAGGCAATGAGATTCTATAAGGTAGTGAGATCACAACTTTTCTCTCTACACCACTTCCCAGAGAAATAAGTATGTATGTATGTATATACAGGTAAATCTCCAGAAAAAAGGAAATAAAATGATTATGTAGTACTCATATGATTAATGACAATGACACCTCCCTTTGAACCCCCTCTCTTGGCTCACCATAACAATCCTCACATTTAAAAGCACTCAACTCTTAAATGGGAGGAGTAAATGGCTACCAAGGGAGAAGGAATGCAATCACTAACCAAATATCAGCTTAAAAATCTCTGAACTACATGCAAATGTTTTCTGTTATTTTAAGGATGAAACAGATCACTGCAGAAAACCTTGGGAGCATTAAGAAATAAACAGTAACTGGTCTCACCTGGTGAACAATGAATTCTTCCTCCATCACATGACTCGGGAGGTTACGTAACATTTCCAGGGTTTCATACATTGTAGGGCACTTTCGAAGGATGTCAGAGCGCCCCAAACCAAACCTGAGCAACACCAATGCCACCTTAAAAACAACTTTGATTCCTGCAAGGAAAATAAAAAAGATACAGTCAGCACTTCAAATTATTAACGTGAGGAAACCCATGACATGGCAAGAGTCTGAGCCCTACATATTAAGCACACAGAGCTTACAGCCCTACATATTAAGCACACCATTTGCTTTGAAATATATAAAGAAAGGTGGGTCTTGGTAGTCCAGGGGGTAGAGCGTTGGACTGCTGACCAGAGGGCCCCAGGTTCAATTCCCATGCAAGTCTCTAGGCAACTGCAGCTCCACCCAAGCTGTGTGATTTTTCGGGTACCAGATCTTCCTGGGAAACCATAACCGGTACAGGGAAAGAAACTGGCCCCCATACCCTGATGTGTGAATTTCACACGCCGTCGGGCTTAGTATTGGGTGAACTCTACCATTACCTACCAAACCGACCTTTGGATTGATTACTGTGTTTGTGGTTTTTTTTATATTGAGAAAGAGTAGGCAGATTGTCACTTCACCCTGTCAAGTCTCCTCACCATGGCCCATTCTGATGCTTACATAATACAAACAGCACCAAAAAGAAATTGTGGATGTGCACAACATAAAATGTATGAATTACAGTAAACCCTAAATATTCCAGACTACATGGGACTAGAGTTTGTCCTGATTAAGTGAAATCAAAATTTCGCTGGAATTTGACACATGTAACCCCACAAGGTATTTTTCACCACCATTCTTGCATGCACTTAATCGCTGAAAACTTGACTTTATATGGTGAACAGAAAGTGTAAAAACATCTTACGTTACATTGATAAAAAATCCTATTTGAATGAAATGGGTTGTAGAATGGAAATGGTAACTTCAATCAACAGAGACAATGTGCAATTGGCTAACAGTTTAACAATATTATCATCCGATTTATTTAATCTATTTTTGCACCTAAAGTGAATTGATGGAGTTGTTAACAATAAATATGAGTTTAACTTTAGAAAATAGTGCTAGGTTCATAAATTTTAGCAATGCAGACACAATGTGCAGTCAATGCTGCTCTCTGACATGCTTAAATTGCACCAAAGAGGAAAACATACTTATGTGCAAAACTTATCTTGCTGAAATATTTAAGAATATTACAGCTGACAGTTTTCGAGATGACAACAGGGTGTGGTCACTGGCAATTGCATTCTTATGAAGCTACTTATTTTACTTTGCTTGCTTCTTTGGAGTTGCTTACAAATTATTACCTTCAATAGAGTTCTCAAAAGTCCATAATATTTGTTCATATCTGCATCCAAAATTTCATCTATTAAAGGCTATGATAGTGACCAGACCAGACCGCCATAGTAACTGATTTATCAGCATGCTCCTCTTCAGATTCCAAAGATAGATTTCTCACTGCCAAAACTATCAGCTATTTCTTCTCTTGCTTATGTTCGTAAACCTGGAATATCTTCATCAACATAAAGCCAGTCCTCAACATCTTTAATAATCAAGGATATTTCTCCAGCAGACTGCAAACAATCCTGATTTTCTTCAAGTTCAAATCCTGGGCAGTGGAAATCACCCTCTTCTCATACAATATATTTTTCCTCACAATTTCAACACTGAATTGTTTCACCTCCCTCCAAGAATCAGCCCGGTTGAAGCACACAGACTTCAATTTAGATTTTTCATATTCATTATTGCTCTCTGTCCCTTGCTGCCTTTCATCTCATCATCACTTGACTCTAGTACTTCTAAAACTTCATTCAAAAACTTTCAGCTGTACAACCTCTTGTAAGCCATCCATCATCTCCTTGATTCATCAGCTGAAATATTTTATTTTATTCCATAGTTCAGTTTATAGAAGCACATAATAATGACGTAGTATTTGGAGGCAAAGCAAGGCATCTACTCAATCTTACCATCCCTGCTGCATAAATCGCCAATGCTAGAATGAGAGGGAGCATTGTCCACAACCAGAAGTGCTTTTACCTAATCCTCTGGAATTCCCTAAACATCGACTTGGTATCACAAATTTCATGAACGAAGTGACAGTGGAACCAGTCCATTGTATTGAATTTGGTTAACCATGCATTTTCCAAATGCCTACGAATTACATTCATTATTTTCCTCAGAACACAGGCTTGTCAAAATGTTCATACCACAACACTCTTCAACTTTTGGGTATCATCTGCATTAGCACACAAATGCATAGAGACCCTTTCCTTACTGATCTTTTGCCTGGGAAACTTTGATATATTTCATAAAGCTAGCATGTTTCCTGACAAAATTCTCCAGTATAGACCTGGTTCATCTGCATTATATATTTGAAATAAATATAAATCACATTCAGCCATGAGTAGCAATGAGTAGTAGGAATGTGTTATCCTAAATGGTTCAACTGAATACTATCAACACTCTTTGACTTCACCAGGCACTTTATTATCACAAAAATTATGCCTTCCCCTAAACTGACAAAACCAATCATTCCTTGAAGTGAAGTTTTCTTTCTCTATAATATTACTGCCTCTGTGATGTGGGTTAATATTGGAAAGAGGACGTATAATCATTGCCCAATGGTATGACCTCAAAATGGCATCATCATCAATAAAAGTAAGTTCACGGAAAATATTTTTTTTTATTCAAAACTTTATACTATTCAATAAAATCTAAAAATAAATTATGACACAAACCTTCACAGAGGAACATATCCCATATGCGTAGAATGGTTGTCCAAGGCAATGTTCTTGTGTAAACGCAGAGGAACCACTCTGTCATGTACAGTATGGGAGCAATTTTCTGCTTTTTCTGAAAAGAAGAAATGAAATTAAGGAAAATTCATAAATACAGGGTGTGGCAACATAACTTCATTTTTTCAATGCAAATTGAATTGAAAAAAGGAACACCCTCTAAACAAAAGGGCAAATTCAAATACCGTATCAAAACATACATAGTAATACAGTAAATAGAAAAAAGGGTTAAGAAGCCATGGATTACAGATGATCTGATTAGGAAATATTGATGAAAGGGAAATGGAAGTGTGAACCCAGAATTAGGGAGAAAGAAGTTCAAATAAGTTCAAATAGCTAAATGATAAGCTGAGGTAAGAAATTAATAGGGGTGAAGGAAACATCTAGGAAAGAGTAGGGAGAGAACAAGTAGTGTTTACAGGGAAAGAGTGAAGAGGGTGTACTATACGGGAAGGTGAAGGGACTGTCAGGATGTAAGAAAGAAAATTGTTTTTGAATTACTAGAGATGACAGAGTAAATTATTATTTGAAGAAAAGCAGGTTCTGACATTGTGGAAAGAGTATATGAAGGAACTATATGGTAAAGGCAATTGGCATGGGAGTTAAGATACAAAGAGGGAATAAGATGTTAATAATTATAGCTTCAAATGGAATAATTGACTGCAAAATAGGAAAGTCATTGAAGGGAATGAAATCAAAGAAGGGTGAGGGCATAGATAACATTCACCCATAACTACTCAAGCATTTAGAAAAACAGGGAAGGGGGACTTTTTACAGACTTGCTTATAGAATTTATAAGGAAGGAATCTGGCCAGAAGACTCAGGATTGCTATTATTCCAAATAAGGGAAGCAGCAGCAGTATAAGAGGACTATTGGACTATAAAGTTGATTTCACCAGTGGCAAGGGCACTTAGAATCGTACTAGTACTTAATATCGTCAAAAAAGTATGAAGAAGAGAACAAATGAGTGTTTAGAATATCAGTAAGGGTTTAGACGGGGGATAGGTACACATGATGCCATAGAAATAATGAGGTCACTGGTAGAAACAAAAATAAGAGTATAATCAGGATGTATTTTTATGCTTTATGGACTTTCTGAAGTCAGTTGACATTATTATAACATTATTGAGTACAACTGATGAATATTTTGCAGGGAGTAGAATGAAAGGATAGATAACTTATTCAGCATCTGTACATGTATCAAACCAAATAGATTTTGATACTGAAAGGAGCGCCAGGAGAGAGGCAGGGCTTTGCATGGGAGTATTTAAGGGATGCCATTATCACCTATCCCTTTCAATATTCAATAAGGAGGAAAGAGAAAAGAAGGTTGGTGAAGGGCAAGAGTGAGAGCAGGTGAGGTGCCCATCTAATTAGTTATATATTATTAATCATAATAAAACAAATATAATGAGATTCTCAAGAAAGAGGAAGGCTAAGATAAACAATCAAGTTTCAGAAGAAAAAAATAAAACATTTTACCTTTTTGGGAAGTTATTGAGGAGGTTGGGCACAGTAGTAGGGATATTAACAGAATAATTGATTGCAGTAAGCAAAGAAGAGTTTACAAGGGAATAATGGAGAAAATGAAATGGATTTATATGCATGGTAAGTGAAGAAGGTTATTGGGAGGAATTTAAAGTATGTATGAACAAGTGTATGCAGGAGGTAATGAGAGTCAATAAGATGTCGAATACAGTCATACACAGTAGAAAGTTGCAAAAGCAAGGTAGAGGGAGGCAAAGGATAGGCGTTTTGTTAGAGCTTAAGGAAGGTAGAAAGTAAGAAGAGCTTAAGCATGAGTCATTGTAATACGTGGAATGGGGTTGAAGGATATTGTCTCCTGTTAATTAGAGCTTAGGAGTAAATACTGGGTAGCACCAGGGTTCATCATAAAACTATCCAGTACACTACAACAATACCAGTGATTTCTCATATCCTTAGCACCAGCAATATCTTCTTTTCCAGTTATCACCTCGTAGTAACCCTTTGGTCCATGTATGTATTGTATTATTGATCCAGTTTCTAGGTAGCCATTCTTACTTCCTAGTTCCAAATAGTGTCCCATTACACACCATTTGTATTTGGGCCATCCCTCCATTTTTCCTATGTCTGTACCACAAGTTTTTTCCTTCCTCAGTCTATTGATAACATCTCACATTTTCTTTCATCCTGTCATTTCTTCTTACATGACCAAGCCTAGAACTCCCACAGCTCCACCTTAAATAATTCATTTCCACTGTATTCACCCTATTTCAATTTTCCTTCACAGGTTTCCATGTTTTCACTCCATAAGTTAATATGTCTATAAACCAAGCCATCCTTTATTTATTTGTTTTTGTATTTTTTGAGCAAAACACTGGGTTTAATTTTTGCATTACTTTTCGGACAAAATTTATTCAATGCATCCTTTCTCTCTAACTATTTACCTGCACATATTTTAGATAAAGTGTTTTAGTAATCTCCTACTATGATATTTATATTCCCAGGTACTTAAATACCTCAACATTTTTAATAGCATTTTTATATATGTTTAGGTCCATTCTACTTTTTCACAACACATTGTGCAAGCGGGTAAATTGTATAAAGTAACAGTCATAAAATACTTTAAATCAATTTTGTAAAACATGTAAATTGCCAAATGATAGTGGTACATAATGATTATCAGCCTCTAAACCAATAGCTTTTAAGAAAGAATAGATAGAAATATTCACATTTTACCACAGCTATTAATAGTAGAATTGGTACTAATAAATTTGCAATTATTAAAGATGACTGGCTTAAATTAGCATTACGTGATTTCTTACCAGGTGTTTGTACACATTGGGAGCAACCCTCTTCAGGAGGGCAAAAAGTATCTCTCCATCAAGTTGCAAGGTTTCCTGAAGAGAAAGATAAGCATCTATTAGTCTAATACCCTGCAAAACATAGAAAACAGACAGCAAATTGGTGCACATTGGTCCTAAGGGTGCATTGTGACCCATAGGGTCAGCACCACCCAGAGGGAGGTGGTTGAGGGAGAGGAGGAACATTTTTCAATCAAATTACATATGCCATTCTAGATAATAATAAGGTTTTGGACCCACTAATTTATCACACAAAAATTTTAGATCACACAATGACAAAATTGGACAAAATCAATATAATTAATGAGCTTTTCTTTCAATTAATATTGTAAAAAAAGGGATCCTTTTTTGTTACAGTTCTGACTAAAATATTGATCTACCCCAAATGACCATGACGTGTTCAGCCTCATTTTAGAATGAATAAGTTCCACGACGTCATAAGTCAAACTATTGATTAGTAAGATGTGACATTTGAAAATACTTCATGTATTTCTCCTTGAAACATACAGATCAAAAACTAGACAATAGATGGTCATTAATGTCTTGAAACTACAGAAAATGTGTTATCCACTACAGACTTTAGAGAAAGCTGAATTAACCGGAATTATATCATTTTCCATTTTAAAAAAAGAACTGTAGTGATTCAAACAATTTCCCAAGTGAGATATCAATTTTATATATAAGCATGCACATGTTCAATCTTTGCTAGAAGTTACCATTTTTATAGGGCTATACATATTTCTCCAGAGGAAATTAAACTTACCATATTATGGGAATAGTATCCATCTAGGTACTTGTCACAGAGGGACACAAGGCACCAGAAGGCATGCTCTGCAGGCATGTGCATGAGGAGGAAGGCTGCCAGAGGTGCCTGGGCTTGACAGTAGCCAATGTGAGGATTCAGCACTGAGTAAGCCTTGAGGACATGAAACAAGTCTTGCTGCCTGGAGGTTAAAAGTCAGGATATAATAATGCATTAGAGACCACAGGAAAAAATACCGTACCACACATCATAATGGCTCACTCCTCATATGTGTGGGAGGACTAAAGATTAGTCGGAGGTTTTGGATGACCCCTGACATTTGACCCTCAATGACCCCCAAATGCCATGGGTTGTTCTACTTTACCACCTTATTCACTGCATCATTTTCCTTTTCAATTTTAACTCTTTACTGATGTTCTTGCTGTAAAAAAACTTATTTTTTCATTCCTTATTACCCAGATTCTCCTATCTTCTCCCTTCCATCACAAAATTATACTTCTTATCAATCTCTCTTCTCCAGCCATCATTTTTTTCATTTGATTAATCCTTTAACAAAGCCCATGGTGAATAAATCTATCTATCATCTCTCCTCTGACTTTCTACCAATATTCTATTTTTCACTGACGTCTCCTACTTGTTGATATGCCTCCCCTTTTCTTTCCACATATTTTACTTCAATTTACTATAAGCTCACATCACAAGAGGCACATCAGTAAAAGCTTATACTATTCACTAAAAGTAAAAATCTTGGTACAGATAATGAATGCCACTTTACACAGAGATAGCTAATATATTCCCACAAAGAGAGAGAAGCTATAGGTTTCATAAGATGAAATCAAACACACTTGACATATGAGAAAAATAATTTTTCACTGGATGAACACTTTAGACTGGGACTTAGGCTGCAATGTATTACATCATCATGAGTTGAAATGTGCTAGACAGCACATATATTTATTCACAACAAGCATTCAGGTTGCTTGGAATGAAATAAGGACAATTTGCACTTTTCCACAGTTTAATTCATTCATAAGGAATTCTGTCTCTCTCTCATATTCCCTTTTTAATACAACTTCATGGATAATATTAGCGGTGTTTCTTTCCTTTCCTTTCTCTCCTTCCCTTGGGGGAATCTCAGCCCAGAGTTAATGGAACTCCTGCATTTGAAGGCTATCAATGATAACTAAAAGAGCTTTGAGAGTTACAGTCCAATGAAACCACTTGGGATGGCCCACAAAAGGAAGATAGCATTCTAAATTGCAGTAATATTATTTACCATTTATTTATGTTCACTTAGGGACATAGGCACAAATATAAAGGAGAATCACCACAAAAATTTCACGACTAAAATTGTGGAATGAATATTTCCAATTGAAATAAATTTAGAAATATGAAAATCTGAAAACAATTAAATATTAAAGAGTTATTAGTATATTGAAATGTACTATTTATATAAGTGAAATTTGATCAAGTAGAATAACAGCAGACTGGACAAGCAATACCCAATCTTTCTTGCTGACACTTTAATACTTTCGATGAGGGAGAAGACATAATTTTACCATAATTGCCCTGGAAAAACCAGAGAGCTTTAAACCTAAAGATTTCATTGCAACGTACCCATGACCTTTTTCCGTCATAAACATTTCGTGGAATGGAAATTGACGGTGGAGGTCCTTTTGTATGTCATCAATCCATCGGGGATCTCCTTCCTGTGCAATGAGATTGGCATATGTGATTCGGTTGGCTGGGGCTGAGATGACCTCCCCCTTGCGTCCCACGAGACCCTCCTCAGGCAGCAGCATGCCCGTCCCCGTGGGCAGCATGTGGCCATCCATCAGCAACTTCCCCCCACACAGGTACTGCCATGCCCGAGGGCGCACTGACGGTGGGATTCCCTTCCTGCACCGCTCCCGCACCTGTAATGTACCATCAACCGTTGCACTAAAAACATGTGTTCATGTTAAGCACTAGAGCATTTTCTGATTTTAACTCCAACCATCATCTACTTCTTAAGATTACACACTTTACTTGAGGGTCTTAACTGATGTGGAACAAAATAATTACAGGATCATATAATGTAAATAAAAATAGACCAAAATAATCAATCTTAAGGTTTGTTTGATAGCCGAGGGTACCATGGGCTCATGTATGAGGGGCTCACGCGTTTAGCTCACCGATATCACCAAGCCTACTGGTGTGTGAAATTCACTTATCATGGTAATGTGAGGCATCAGTTCATATTCCTGAGCCACCTGTAATTTCCAAGGAAGATATGCAACCCTAGGCATTGTGTGAAGCGGGTACTGAATCTGGGCCCTCCAGTAAGGACTACCACTTCCCTCAATAAATAGACAATAATAAATATTATTACTCCATTATATGTCATCAGATTTCTTCAATAAATATGCCTAATTATTGCAAGTAACTAACACAATGAACATAACTAATGGAGTCATCTCAAATTTTCAAATTAATTTTCTAAATATGTAGATTTTTCTGGATGAAAAGGATAGGTATTTTGGAGAGTAACAATTTAGGGCAATAGGGTATTATTACAGATTATCAATCCAAGAATTGGTTTGTAGCAACTCTTGAACCAATATTCAGTCGGCAGCAAATTTCTTCATTCCCTCATAGCTCCATTCACTATCATTTTTCATTACCTGCTTCATGCAGCTCATCCCAGTCCTTTCTCTGTAATTATTCTCCCTTATGGTCCCCTCAGATAAGATCATAAGTCTTAAATAGAGGCAGGATGTCATGCCTTATCATGTCTCAAGTTGTGTCTAATTGGTTTCTTCTGGTAAATCTTCTTCTTGTAAGTGTCCCCCATAAGATTCTCTCTCCACCCAATCTCCAAAGTACTTCTTTATTTGTTATTCTGTAGGATTAATATTTTAACGATCTTCATCATTCTTCTGCAGTGCCAAAGTCCCATTACCCGCATTTTCTTTTTCCCTGCTACTCATACTGTTCATCCCTCACCTCCACTGAGAGATACACCTGATATATATAAGTTTTAATGAATCACTTCCTTATGTCTATACTAGTAAATTTTCCACTTCTAGTTTTTTACTACAGAAAGCCTTCTTTCCCACTCCTATTCTGCTTATTACAAATCATACTTGAAAAGGGCCATTTTTTTCCACTCTAATATTGGTGGGTCAGAAGCATAAGTTGCATTCATGCAGTGCCATCTACTGATTGTTTCCAAAGCCACTGAAGTCATTGTTTTCATTCAGCAGTCCTTTTTCTGTCAGCTGTGAAGTGCGTGCTGTGATTTGATTTTAGAGAGCAAAAGGATCATCAGCGGCCTAAATTCATCAAGAGTTGTGTCTTGTTTATGGATTTACCCTGAAAAGTGAAGGAACGGTTAGAAAATAGTGTCAGGACTTCAGAGACTACTGGTTTAACTCCAAGGCAGCGAACTTCTATGCTAAGGGATTGAAGAAGCCGGTACAGTGTTACGAAAAATTCGTAGAAGTGAATGGAGGTTATTTAGAAAAGTGAAGTAGGTTTATAGCAAACTTTAAACCTTTATTGAAAACTTTTTTTAATAAATGTTTTTTTATGACCAAACATCCTTACTTATTCACTACGCCTTATATACCAACATTACATGCAATGAACATTTGATCAGCCTAGTGCATTACACGTTTTTACAAATTGAAGTTGGCATTAATTTTAAAAAGCTTTTTTTAGTTAATCATTTCAGGGTTTTCCTCATTGTTTGAGTAGCTCTGTGAACTAAGAGAATTGTAAAATGGGCAATACTACCAGAGGCTGGGGGATTAAAGTCGCAGTAGGCAGACCGCAGCTGATTAAGTTAGGCATTGCTGAGAATACCAGAAAGAATCTAAGGGAGAATTACTGAAAGAAAGTAAATTATCACAAAGCTAATTCAGTCCCAAACAAAGATATGGTTAGGTTAAGCATCAAAAGAGGAGGGAGCAATCAAATCTCCATACGGACTTAATTTTGGGCAAGAGGTTCGAGTAGTAAGGGGAATAACTGCATTATTGGAAGAAACATTTGCAAAGAGGAAGAAGAAGAGGCCAGGGACCTTAAATAAATAAGTAAAGAAAATATACATGAAAACTTTGATATGAAGCATATTACGTATGGTTATGCAACTGGTTCATTGAAGAGAGCATACAAGTCTAGATTGGATGCTTATGAAATGAGCAAATTGAGCATAATGGAAAAAATAAAATGGATAGAAAGGAAAAAATGAACACAGGTGCTTAGCATGGCATGGGAGGAAGAGGTTTTGGGAGAAATTTGAACAAGTCAGGAAAAGTGGATGGAAGAATAATGAGAGGTAATAGGGTGTGAAAAGCTGTGGGAAAGGGGAGCATGTTGGGTAGACAAGGTAATAACGGAAAATAACAGGTGTACTGAATGGAGTGAAAGGAAGTGGAAAGCATGTGGAAGTGGTATTATTGTTAAGCAGCGATTCATGACAGTAAAACTTTCAAGAAAACCATGTAAATATGTTTAATGGTCCATCAAAACCTACTTACGACAAAGCAGATATCTACTAATGATTAATTGATAATGCCTTGTGAATTATAAATTATAATTTGAATTTCTAGTTCAAGAAAATTTACACCATTATTGCATTGCAAAAACCAGTGCATGGAGTGTATTACAGAGTGCATGTTATTAGATTAAAAATAGGTGCTTATGCTTTTAAAATAACTCATAATACTACTTTTTTAGTAATTACGTGAAATGCATATCTGCAACAGGAATGAAGCTTACTTTTTTGTACTTCTTGGTCATGACCCTCTCCCAGTTATTCAGCATGGATATCCATTTCAATTCCCTTCTCAGAAGGACACTCGCTGGAATCATCTGCTTCCTGAATCAAGAAGAACCATATATTATTAACAAGCATAACCAACCACAGCTGCTTAAATCCTACAATACAATACTAAGGGTAGGCTCTAGTACATAAAAGGAGCTAGTGTCTCATATGGAAAATGTTTCAATATTTTCACAGCAATATCCAATATTAGAAAAACAGATACACATAAGTATAGGTGTGCAAAAAATGATGAAAAATAACCTACATTAAAAAAGTTAGTTGAGGCAATGTAGACAGTCATGATTATGCATTACTTTGAAAATGAAGAACTCATATTCTGTTAACATGTTGATGGCAACTTTTTTATACTTCTCTTTCAAAATACCATTATAAAATGATAATTCTTTTTTTTGTTACTTAATATTAAAAGGATTATAAAACACGGGATTTTTTGTTGGTTGACTAAAGCAAGGTAGGTTGGAGGGAGAATTAAAATTGGCAGAGTTGGGTACAGGGGTAAAAGAGGAGGATTGACCTCTACTCTCTGTGATTTTTCTTTTTCATCAAATAAATGACAAGAGAAGCATTGGAAGTGAAGGAATTGGTAGTAAAAAAGAGATAGTATACTGGTTAACTTGAATTTGCATTTGATGTAGCTTTAATCAACCAATGACTATTGCATGCATGCATAATTTCAAATCAATACTATTACTATTAACGCTAAAGGCATTACAGGAACATTGCAACAAGTATCAAATGACAAAAAATCTTAATGCGACGCAAATAATGAGATTATTAAGATAAAAAGCTCATGAAATTTTAACCCAATGATGAGTGATTATCATTCATGAAAAGGGTAATGAGAAGTGCCAGTTGATTTCCCTATTCAACGGAACACTCTACCTAGTACCATCACCTCGGCACAATTAAGGAGTACAAATATATGTGGCAAAAATGTATTTAGTGAGCTGACCATGAATGCAGTCAGGCGTATGGGCTATTCTAGTCAGATACATATGCGGATCCATTAGACGGGCCACAGGCGCCGACTCGTGGAGATGTTGTCGGGATGAACGGGGGTTCATTTCCGCCCCTTTACACTGAGAAAACGACCAAGGGAGGAAAGCCTTCCGCTTCCGCACCGTGAGCCACGTGGTCGCATCGGGAGCGCGCGGGAATGACGAGTTTCCGCAAGCGGGAGGTCGCCATCGGCGGCGGAAGGGGGCGCTCCCTCCCACCGCCGCGACCCCACGCGAATAAACACGCACTCTTCCGCCCACAGATATCGATTGAGGTTGTCGGGGACAAAACCTTGCCCGTAAAGGAAATTCATGAAAAACACTTGAAATTATAGAATCCCTTGAATTTCATTTCACATCTTTGTTTTTGCAAGAGTGGCCACTCAATCAACGATTTCAATATCAATGTCATTGATTTATTTCAGTAAAAAATTGCCAATTTCGTGGCGTTTTTTTGTGGATGCATCAGCTGGATTGTTCGAAATCACAATTATTTCCTGAGCTAGACGATTCCAAATTTATTGATAAAAATCGGCAGTTAATGATTAACTAGATATTTATCAATATAATATTACTCTGATTAAGAGAGATATATTTTTCAAACCTAATACATTTGCCTTTCTATGGACGGAGTTTGTTTTATCAATTTAAAGGAAACGCCACGTAATTTCGGGAAACATTTGTTTTAATGTATTTTAATCCTAAGATTGGTTTACTACAATCCTCCGCTATTTTCTCTTTAGCGTTAACTTCTCTCTTACCCCCGGATAGCTTCTCTTTTTTGCGTACGTACGTTTGATCTGTCCGATGTATTCGCCTCCAGTTATTCCTCGTGGAATCTTCCCTTTAATTTTCCTTTCCATTATTATAATCCATTGTTCCTCAAGGTGTGTCCAATCCACCTCGTAGTTCTTATTTGCCGTAGAGTTTTCTCCAAATGGTCCTTTCCTCTTCTGCTCCTCTATATTCGAGCAATTCCTCACCTTTGCCTGTTCATTTAATTTTCAAAATTCTCTCCTCTTCAGAAACATGTTTCCAGGCTTCTTTTGCTCGCTGGTCCACTTTTTCAATATTCCACGTCTTTAATGCGTGGAGTGTCATGCTCCTTACGATCGTATTGACGTACTACTTCCTTACTTGCAAACCTCAAGATCTTTGAATAAATTAGTTGCCTCTTCATCATAAACACCTTCCAAGCATGTTGAAATGTAATGAAATAATTGACTTTGTAATTCCACACACTTTATTTAAAAACACACGACCCAGGTTTCGACGTTGAACGTCATCATCAGGTGGTCCTCATAGAAGCACGCTGGCTATATATACCTTCTGATCATAGGAGGGGGGGGTTGGTCAGAGAGGGAGGTCGGAGGGGTAAAAAGGTTACAATGTAGCTGGGAAGAAAAGAGAATTACATTTTTGATTTAGAAGAGTGGTAGGTCTAGGAGTGGGGAGTGGGAGGGATACAAAATTTCGTTGGCAAGATCATCTTTCCAACGGACACATTTCAAAATTTCTAACTGCTCCAAAGCATCGAGCCTTTGACCTTTTTCTTCAAAATGAATAATTTTTGTCACAAAGTCACTTTTGTGATCACTTTCGATGAGGTGTTTTGCAAAGAGGGATGTTATGTTCTTATTTTTTACACATGTTTGGTGTTCTATAATCCTTTCTTTAAATTTCCGTCCTGTTTGTCCAATATACTTTGTGCTACAATCCGAGCACTTTAACTCATACACTCCACTCCTCTCGTTTTCGGGGACTTTGTCTTTAGTGTGAGAGATGCATGCATGAGTTAACATTCGCTTGATTTCAGTCGAACTTCTTCCATCCCAATTTATACCGCTGCCCAGGTACATGAAGGATTCCAATTGTTCTAGTTTCACTACTCATTCGTCTTTTTACGAATATATAAATAAATAAATCGCTGCCAAAGATTTCACCCATAAGTTATTAGCTCATATGAGTTGCTCGTACATTCCTGAAGGTGCTATAACCGCCGTGGTTCAGGTATCGTTCGTGGAACGATAAAACGCTCTGGCGACGAAAAATTTTGACATTAGATTTGAGGGCCTGAGACGTGTGCAGATGATATGAGAGAGTTTCGGGATACGGAGACAAAAAGTCGGTGGACAACTTGAGATTAAGATTATAAATTATCCAATTCCTCCGGGCAGGAGGACACCGCAAGAGCTCGAGATTTTCTCTTGAAGAGACCCGCCGCAAGTCGGGAGAAAGGGAGAGCCAGAAAAACACGTCTCAAGCAGTAGAACTCGAAAGTTTCCCCAGGATCAAATCAACATGCCGATGAGAAAAACGTAATAAGAGACGAATCCCGATCAAGGAGAATGATTTTTTTACACTCTGAAATATTTGTATTGTAATGCAAATTCAGCGGATGACTACGTTAAAAGTTACTGTCGCGGCATCTCCCGCAGTTTCTAGGTTATAAGAGATAGTATTAAACACGAACCGATATTCAGCGATCATCCGGTAGCCGAATATGCTTCTCTGACGAGATGAAGATGCATTACATTTGGTTCCAACATAAAAAACAGGACTCTGAATTTCGATTACATTTGGATTAACCAGGTTCTAATATCTTGCTCGTGCGCAATGCCTCTTTCCGCCTTTCCCTCTTCCCCCCCCCCCATCCGCCAATAGCGCAATGAGCACTATTGGGGGTGGGGGGGAAGAGGGAAAGGGTTAACACTATTTTCGACCCAATCGTGAAGTGCTGGCAAATTCGAACCACGTCCTTCGATAGGCAAATTCGGGCTTATGCGTCTAGTAGTTCTATCCGCATGCGTGCTCATCCGCAAAACAACTCTTGGCATCCAATGACCCAAGATTATAATCTAATCCGATAATGATTTAAGACGCTAATTTTAGGGGGCGGGTTTCTGCATCGGAGAACAAGACCACCTACGGTGGAACACGATGAGAGAATCTGGAATCCATATAAGAAGAATCGACTCTAAAATTGAAAGACACACGTGTCCGTGATACACTTCAACCAAATGGAATCAATGGGTTGGTTAAACTGACTTACAAAATACCAGGGTTTGGGAGACGCGAAGACTCGGGAGATCACGATGAAACTTGCTACATGAATGCAATCAATGAGTGCGACTTTTTGTTAGCGACATTCATGAAATATTTTTTTCTTTGTTGATATTTAGGTACTCTGCAAGCCACCGCTAGGGTGTGCGGCAGGGGGTGAATACACAACAGACTAATTTTTCCCGGATAGTCAAAGTTCGATGCAAAGATCTAAGTGCTGTTTTCGGACTAATGCAATATGAATAAATATAACCATACCGCGGTCAGACAATGCTATTCTGATCCCTTTTCAACCGTGGAAAAAATGACATCTTAAATCTATCTGTTTTACACTTAAACTCTCTAATTTTATCGGCATGATCAACTCTTGCGGTATCTTGTTAGTACAAACAAAATATACAACGCGGAGGCTGCGACGATTACGCTAAGATGCTAGCGATAAAGATAATTGAGTACGTTTGTTGTTTTGGATATCATTTATGAACTTGGGCGTAACGACTTAGTTATACGAAGTTAAGCTGAAAACTAATGCACACATGCTTGTAGACCACAAGCAATATTCCGATTCCAGCACTGGAGCAGGTTTTACTACATGACGTAAGTGCAACAATTCGCGGGAACTAGAGCCGAACAAGCGTAATCAATGCGCACTTCTGCCCTTCTTATTCTTTCACGGCTGGCGTGCTAACGCGTCCCCGCAGCAGCTTTCTATTGTCTAAATGCAGAGAAATCTGAACGCCATGTTCCACATCTTCTTACTCGTACCAATTAGGGACAATTTAAATTTTTATGGGATCCCTATCAATGAGATTCGAGCATCCTGGGAAGCGATTCAATTTAATTAGCGCGGTGATTTAAGTTTACATGGCGCTGACATTACATAAAATATCAGGCGTTCGCCGGCACGCAAAAAATGCACAACGAGGGCGGCACGAAACGATGAAAGGACTTGGCCGTCACTGCGACGTACGGACGCGGAAGAGATTCGCCGGGTATACAGGCGCACTTCCATGCGCCCACTCTCGAAATTGGAGCCAGCCATGACTCGTAATCAATCCTGTTCCTCAAATTTTTCACCCCTTCCTCTTATAGATCTGTAAAAACAAATATACTGATAGTTGATTATACTGTTACAATTCAAGTACATCCTGTATCTGGTGGGATAAGGCCACGGTTGCGAGCGTAACATCAATACGACAGCAAATAAATATAATTTACCCTCTGAAACCGTTCCATTGCCTCCAATGTGGACTGAAGATTCAGTAGCGAAATTGCGCAGTGAAAATCAAATGGAGCCTTGGGAAATACTTGTTTTGCGTCGAGTACTTCCGAATTATTGCGTATTCTTTCAAAAGCGAAAAGCACACTTGAAGAGTACATTAATGTGTTTTGAGCAGTGAACTTCTTCGTGAAGGAGATAAAAGTGACATTGATTTTCCTAATACTTTATTTACTCATCGATTTAAAAGATTCCTCCGCCATAGCTGCAAAACTAAGTTAACAGAAAATTTTCGGTTTTACTTCGTAGAAATACATAAGGAAGGAAAAATACTGCGATTCCACTTGAAACGATATGAATCGAGACGTAAATTATTAGTCATTTTAATGAAAATTCCTCTATTTGTACCCCATAAGTGTACTCTCTCTTAAATGACGTTGATGAAACAGGGTCTTATCATGTTAGTTTTTATGGAGATTGACGAAGAAAATCGTAGATTTTTCCCATGGTCTTAAGACAATAGACGAATACCTACCACCATTATTTCTATTGTTTCAGGCTTCACTTCGTGGAAGTATTCAATATCCATACTAAAATATCCTGACTTTGTCCCAGAGATATTACACACACTCCCAAAAGGATTAAAAATGGACGCTCTCGAGCAATTAGAGATAAGAAGGCTCTTGGTAAACCCCAACACGACACTGTAATGAGCAATTGTTCCCATACCCTTCCCCACTCCTCTCCGAGAAACTAGCCTGGAAATGGTCAAAACAATCCATCAACGCACCTGCGAGCCCCCACCCCTCTCAAATCCTTCCAACCCTCCCCGCCCCCACTCTGCCCTGAGGGTATATATTCTTGCTCTGTCTGTTTCGCAAATTTGTACCTGATGATGCCGCAAGTCGGTGAAACGCGTTGTACCGTATAATAAAATCTGTGGAAAAGTACGGTCTTTCTTTTTAGTATGGATACCACCATTATAATTACGGATTAATGGTGTCGAAATCGTTAATTTCAAAATGTAATAAGAGTGCTTATCAACGTAGTGTTCACTTCATATCTGTGCACGTAATAGCCATTAACGGGTGTTGCATTTATGTCACCACTCGTCATTAAAAATAAATGAATTAAGGCCACTCGCGTAATCATGATCGAACCTCCCTAAATTGCGTAACCCCTGGGCGCTATTCGTTTATAGAGTAGACTAATGCCGACGCCGGGTTTCTCTCCACCCCACCTTTCTCGCAATCCCTTAAAAATCCCATTTCTGCCAAAAACAATCACGCGCCTACACTCAATGGAGCAAATGACCTCAGATTTCGGTCCTCTCCCCACAACAACCACTACCCCGAGGGTGTAAGTCGGGGGGGTTTAAAATTAAAAAAAGGACTCAAAGGGTGTAGAGAGGGTTGGGCTACGTGTGTGCTACGCAGAAGTGGAAATATTGCGGGATGAATGCAAGAGCCCCGCCCCGAGGGAAGAGAATCACTGCGCCGCGGGCGATGTTTCGCCATCCGCCGACGCCCCTCTCCCACAGCGTTCGCCCGAGTGGGCGGCCGCGGGGGGGGAAGGGAAGTGCGGGGAGGTGGCGGAGGGAGTGGAGGGACTGCGTGGGTGGATGCGGCACGTGGGAAAGAACGGAGAGGGATTGATTGCACGGGGGTGATGAGGGGGGGAGAGACACCCCTTCCATACTTCTTCGCATGCCCCCTCCATCCTCCGCATTCCGATTCCCGCAAGCAAGGCATGATGGGAAGAAAGGGGGGAGCGCCGCTGTGCACCGCTGACCCCGCCCCTCCTGTCTCCGGCCCGCGCGGAGGGATTATCACGGCGAATGACGTAACGCAAGACTCGCCTTCGAGCCGAGAACGAGGATAACTTTTTTTCCTTCTCTCAATTCTGGGCGAGCGCATTTCTCCATGAGATTACATAAGACATTTCCCCTTTCCCAGGATGCTTTTTTCCTCCACATCTCTCCTCCCACATTCGGCCACCTAACAGAAGGGTCCATCCACTATTAGAATCCCGGACAACGCCTTTGGACAACCGCCTCCGAAATTCGAACTTTGCAATTTTATGAGTCGCAGAACACCCCTGGGAACCGTAGGAGACAGATGGAAAGGGCAAGGCCCTCCTCATTACTCTGTTGATTGGTGAATGGGCTAGAAGTTCGGTTCGGGGTGAACTTTTGCCTGTCAAATTGAACCCTTTGCGGGAGGCAGTTCAGTAAGTAATGTATTCAGCAACAGGTCGGAGGGCAGGGATGCAATTCCTGTGACAAATCTGGCTTCAACAACCACCGCAGTAATCAACCCATGGGTTGGTTCCATAGGTGAGGTCAGAGAGCTCACCTCGTCCTCAACGGCATGCGAATTACATCACAGTGACTGGTTCATTTCCTAGTTACAACTGGACTAGTTCATTGCCTTGTTTCCATGTTCCATGATTTCCCAGGACTATCTGGCACCCGAAAAATCAAATGGTTGAAGCTGAGGGTGCTCTGGAGCGTCACCCGGAATCGAACTCGGGCCCACCGGTCATTAAGTCCAAGGTTCTACCCATTAGCCTATCATGCCTCCCTCTGGCTTCACCAAAACAGATAATTTTACGGGCACCAGGACTTAGTGTAAACCCACAGGCGGAACGGGGAAAGGAATATGAGCTCTGATTATAATGCCTTGTGATTTTAACTCGCTTATAGTTTATTTCCCTCCGCTTATTAATATTCTTAAATTCAGCGGGTGGTCTCACATGCTCTGGGGGCGGGCGCATCGCATAATTAAACATAACTTCGCTTTGACTGGTGCGATTGAATCGCTTTCCCAATGCAAGGCTACTTCGTTTTGAAATATTCGAGCAAACAAAGTTCCGATTGGTTGAGGTTCTATTTGCGTACCAAATTTTCCAACTAAATGCCATAAATATTTAGTCCTCGCAATTGGAATTGGTCCATCATGGAAATTTATTAAAACCGTTCCGGACTAAAAATTTCACGCAATTAACCCAAAATATCCAATTTTGAGTCCACCCAGTCTGGCATGGGGGCACCTTTATCATGACTATTAGTTAAATGAGGTATATATCACGGAATCCGCGAATCACATGTGATCGGTCGGTGGTCTACGCCATCTATTGTCGATTAATATGAAGGTTTCAGAATTCGAATAGGGGGGGGAGTGGAGATAGAATTTTTCCCGTACGGGATTTTCATTACTTAAGCTAACGACGAGTAAAATTCGCGTCTAGGCACACTAAAAAAAACCCCGATCATTGATTTGAGACACAGGTGAAAATTAACATGTATGGATAACTTCCCACCCAACTTAACACCCAAATAATAACGTAAGAACTAGAAAAAAATACATGTAATGGAAAAGGGAGAGTAAACAGCGTTAGAATCACGACTCATAAAGACTTCTGAGCGATGGGGAGAACAAAAGAACGGCAGAGCGCGCTAACAAGGCAATTTAGTACGTAAACGCAAGCATACACCCAACATACACAACTCACGCAGAGATGAGAGGCGATTATGAAGCTTCTTTGTTTTCTTATCTTTATTTGTGTCTCGGTTTCCTCGTAAGAGAGTGAACAAAGGTATATTAAGCTAGTTACTATGATACATCAAACAGGTTATTTGTAACACTCATGGTTTGAAGGTAACGACATAAGATAAAGAAATCTTTCGATGTTTTTCAATAAATTATAACCAAAACTCATTGATATTGCTACTTCCAGTATCTAAAATTCAAAGATTTAATTACTATCTGGACAAATTCAAAAAGATTTAATTTAGTCCCAAGGCAAATTCATACGATAGATAAGTGCGCATAAAGCCTTGTTTATGTTGAAAACCACGTTTCTTGTGATACCACAGGCACGCCATAAACTCACGAGTGGCTAACAAATTACAATTCCCGGATTCGGTTAGCGATAACTTATACGTAAGCACTGCACAACCGTGCCAAATACTGCAAATGGAGATGGAAGTCATGGCGCAGGAACTGAATTCCGAAGGCTATTTTTTTTATGCTTTTCAGACTCGAAAATCAAATCGATTTCGAAAGACTTCCCCATGTAAAGCCTAGTTCGAGCGTTCCCATAATTGACGCGAGACGCTTTAACGGTCGAAAGATTTGTTCGTTTGAGACTCACGATGAATGGACGGGGTCGATCACTCAAAATCCATTTCAATCGACGAAAATCATAACCTCTATACAAAATATCGCATTCCTATTCAGGCGCACATTATGCGGGCATCACGGAAAATCATTGAGCTCAACAAAAGTTTCACGAAACATAAGTTTCAGGTTTAACTTCGTGGAATTCCTTCATTATGAGGGTAAAAAAAAAGATGCGCAGCATCGAAACCATGGTCGTGAAATATTAAATCTTTATTGTGGAGGCGTAAAGTTTCTTCTTTACCCTCATTAGGAGTTTCACTTTCCTGGTCCTCGAAAGGATTCACGAGAAACGGCAAGAGCATAGAGGGTATACTCCTTGGAACGAGCCCTTCGCTGTAAGGATTTCCCGGATTGCGAATTGCCTGCCCTTCGCAATTAACGCAATTTTCGTTTCAAAAAGTTCGCTATCCATTCCACAGATGACGGCCACATTCATTGAGCTCCTTCGACGTTGTGTCCCGAGTCATCAACGTCAGAATCCTAGGTAAATATTTTTTCTCTAGGAGAGATAGAGCTTCAAGCTTCAGATTTATTGCCACAACCGGTGTAGCTTCAAGTGGAAATTTCCAATTCCCTTTCCGGCATTTCCAATCAGCGATAATAGAATGAATTAAACGAAGACGACTAATAATAGATAATAATGATAATAACTCCCGCTAGACCGCATGTGATGATTTCAACCGTTCGATTAACCGAAAACACCATGGATTTGAAATGAATCCACCTCAATCTTAACTGATAATAACTTAATAGCCCTTTACTTAAACATGAATCCACTCTCTTTAAAAAAGCTCTCCAAGCGAGACCATCATCATCGCACACTAAACGGTGCGTGAACTAACTTAAAGAGTACCTACCGAATCAAGAAAGGGAAATACGGTTTATAAACACTTCGTGACGTTAGAACTTTCAAGAAGAAAATATGCAATCATTACATTTCCAAAATGCGCCATGGGTTCAAAGGAAACAAAATAACATGGGAGGGAAATGAATGGAAGTTCGTCACGTCTCTCGATAAAAATCGTAAACATTTCACACGCGAACACAAGACCCCACTGTAATCCTAAAGGGCGGAGCCGAGTTCTTTTTAACACGCTTCGAGTCACGCTATTTTTATAGACAGCATGTGCGCTAATGACTCCCGACTCCTTAAACTCGAGGCAGACGGGAAGAAGAGGAGAAAGAGAGAGAGAGATAGAGCGAGGAGAGAGATATCCATCAGCGGATGGGGGGGAAGGGGGCTGGGAATGTGATCCCTTCTCCCCCACAAAAAAATTAAAGGAAAAAAGACGAACGTCTCGGGAGGAATCTTTCCGCAAGCGAGGAAAGGGGTTGGGGAGGGAGAAGATCTTCGTGACTCCCGTGGAGGATTCATTCATTCCGTCGGAATCCCTCGTGGAAGATTGGGGGGGAGGGGGGAGGGAGGAGAAAGGGGGGGGGCGGGCGAGCAATGACTCCCTCCAGTGCGAAACATGGATATTCCAAGGGTATTTGGCATCGGGCTAGAGGACTCAAATATTTTTAATAAGTCGGTTACGTACTCACTAGGAAATTCACAGTCATGAAGGGGGGGAGGAACTCCTTACTCTTTTAACGACGGGGGGTTAAGGGCGTCAGGGTAAAATCCCCTTGGTCACGATTTTTGACTCATGCCCCGACGCATATTCTTTGCACCAACGAATACTTCAAATAGCCTTGGGCATTCGACGTTGATGTGAGGAAAAGGTCAGCGACCTAATTATCGTGCCGTGCTGGAAGACCTGAACAATACCGGTGTAACTAAATGCATAGTTCTCGTTCCCTCGCTATTGTTTGCACTTTCTATTAAAGGACAACCTGTATATAATTGTTTATACATCATTTAGGGTATGTACGGTGCCTAAAGATTACAACATACCCTATGGACGTCCTCCAACATGAACTCGGGTCGCTTTGTGAAACGTTGTTATGGCAAAGTGAGTAGCGTATTAAAAGTATTAGACGATCTAGGCTGGGAATCACTCACGGAGCGAAGGTTAAATTACAGATTAAATCTCTTGCATAAATTGGAAGGATGCCTCTTCAGCAATGATGTTGAAAATGTTTTATTATCCCCAACGTATTACAGCAAGAGAGATCATATCAATAAAATTCGAAGGAATTAAGTGCAAAAGAGATAACTTTAAGATGTCATTTTTCCCTCGAACGATAAGGGATCAAAATAAAATAATGTTTGCTGGAACACGGCAAGAGGGAAAGGTGTTTTGGGTCAAGGGTAGTCTGATGTGTGATCACTCCCTGCCACACACCCCAGTGGAGGCTCGCAGAGTACTAAATAAATATATAATAAACAAATGCGTCAAGATTGCAATGGAGTCTCAAAGAAAAATATCGACGTGTTTCTCTAATAAGTCCCGCTGAAAGACAGAGACGGAAATCGTTATGCATTAATCGTACGATTGCGTCTCAACGGAATCTGTGAAAGGAAAATACTGGAAAGAATACTTCTGCTGGACTGATTCGTCCTCGTAGTCAATGACCGTTAAACGTCATGGGGACTGTGGGAAAATTGGTTGGCATATAATTTCCACCTACATACGTAATGTAAATCACTTCGAAAGTGTCTGAAATTTGTATGAACGCAGCTCTAAAAGGGTAAATATGAAAAATATGATCCCAAATATCGTAATTAGAATTCCTTTCAGAGAAAATCTAGATGCAATGAGAGAAATGTGAGTGAAAATATCGATTTTGACACAAGGTTACGCTGTCTGAGTTAAATAGACAGTACGATGAATTTCCAAGGAACTAACCAGGTGATTTATGTGTTTTCCTCCGCCGCACACACATTAATGGGATTCAAACAAATTTTGGAAATTTCAGAAAAAAATCAATGCCCACGTGCGCTTTCAAAAATCGATCGGACTAGCTGAAAAAATGATCGAGGACTTGAAAAAACATGCAGGCATTTCTGGACTTGAGGCTCACATACAAAATCGACAACTGCAATGCAATGTTGCATGTAATTATTTCAAAAAGACAAAACGGAACATAAACCTGTTGTAATGTATGCTGAATACTACTAGCTTTTCGAGGAGAGGACCCCGTGGTCCCTGGCGACTACTACTTTGACAAACTTCCCCGCTGCTCCCTCCGAGCACGCGATGCAAAGCGATTCCACATCCGTCCCCACACACGCCATCTCCAAACCACGCGCACGTGAATTAATGGGTGCCGAGACAATCGGCGCACTTCCGCTTCCCTCCCAATCCTAACGCTTCCTCGCGGTGCGGCACTCGAAATAAGGCCAGCTCCCTTGTATCGGGGTGCTCATGTAAGGATCCACCATTAAAAAACATGGCGCAAAATAGATAAAGGTAATGTTTATAGTTATAATCCAAAATCGTTATAATCCTGTAATGGCTATAATCCAAAATCAGAGTACTAACCTCGTGACTACTTCAAAGATTTTTACCAAGGACAGACAGAAGTTTGGTGGGGAAGGTTGAAGGGACGGTCCCTTTTCCTTATATCTATATCCATGAGAATGAATATATGTATATATAGGATACAGATATAAATGGATGTTTCTATATAAATGAGGAAAAACATATTTGTACATATATATATATATATATATATATATATATATATATATAATTATCTTTAATTTTATATATATAATTATGTATATGTTTATATAGAAACAAATATAAGGAAAAAGGGATAGGAACACACATAAAAGACAAACACAGGAGAAGTGGGGAAGGAGGAATCAGGCAGATCACGAGTGGAAAAATATTTCCTAGACCGGGATTTGAACTTGCCGGGCGAAGGCTCTTAACCACTTGAGCTGTCCAGGAAACGTAATTTACCCTGAGATCTGCGATGCTTTATGCAACCAAGGGCCCCGATTCTTTGGCCAAGAAATGGCGTTTATTATTAATTATATATATGTATATGTGGGTCGCGGTAGTCCAGGGGGTAGAGCGTTGGACTGCTGACCAGAGGGTCCCGGAATCGATTCCCGGCCAAGGCACTCGGGGCACCTGCAGCTCCACCCAAGCTTAAAGTGATTTTTCGGGTTCCAGTTCCTGGGAAACCATAACCGGCACAGGGAAAGGAACTGGCCCCCCTACCCTGATGTGTGAATTTTCACACGCCGCATAGGGCTTAGTACTGGGTGACCTCTACCATCACTTACGAAACCGACCTTCGGGTTGATTACTGTGTTTATGGTTTATATATATATATATATATATATATATATATATATATATATATATATATAATGCCATCTGAGTCCCATTTATCATTTAACAAAATATTTAGGCTTCAACCAACAAAACTGCAGTAAAATGCCTAAGATGCGGTGAACTAAATTCTTCCTAGAAACAACATTTCGGTGGATATATAGTATACACCCACGTACGAGTGTTAGCCCAGTGAGGGCCAAAATGTCAACGCGAGTCGCTCTGTCCCATGGAGGGAGGAGAGGTTGCCTGGAGCCAAAACTCACGAGGGTCGGAGCCCTCTATTGGAGGATGCCAGCGACTGCTCAGGGCGCCGAAATATTGAGCCGATAAATTTCGTTTCACATTTAAATTTCGTTTACCAACTAAATGTGTTGCTCAGCTACTGACTTCAATTCGGATAACCCAAGGTTTTGGTCAGCGTGACTCTTTGCTTCGGAGCCTCCATGACGAAAAGGAGTCATAAGTATACATATAAATATATGAGGAAATTGAGTAACCAACTATTTGTACACTCTTGGTTGTGATTGATGATTTGTGGATAGATTACATTGGTAGGCATATTAAACATTCTACTGAGAAATGTCATGAATCCAATTCATACACAACAGAATTTAAATTAAAAGGAAACGTGAAACGACTCTTGGGTGTATGCCACGCTTCAATGGCATAACAAAACAAAGAATACACTAAAAAAGAACACAATGATGCGATATGCTCACAAAAATCGACCAAAATCCTTTCCTTCCAACCAAATTCTGAGGAGAGCTCTGACGATTTGGAATGAGTTGCCTTTGGACAGAAACGAACTCACTCTTCTAGTGGGCCGACTCTTCGATAATTTGGAGAAAAAATATTATCCAATCGCCGACTGGTGGATATGAATGAAAACTCCGAGAGTGGGAACGAGGAGGAGGAGGGGAGGGGAGAGGATAGGGATTCCGAAGGCACACAAGGCGGCGAGTTTTGGATGGGGGGGGGGCAGAACGGACCTCGGTGTGACCTTCCACTCTTCTGTGTCAGAGGGAAGGAGGGAGGGAGGCGTGGGGAGTGGCCAGGGGAGGTGGGGCAGTCAAGTGTCACTGACCCTGCATCAGGGGCCCGCTTCCTTTTTAAGACCGGACGACCACCGAGTGTTCGCCGCCTCGGGATCTTTCCCCCTCGACTGCCTACGTGAGACTTCCTGCCGCCGCCGAAGACGCCCCCTCCCCCCTTTCCCCAAATTGGAGCTCCTCCTGTTCCTCAGGCAGACGCCTTATCCCGTATCCAGAGACGAATTTGCGTGACATTTACGGCTCCATAAAGATCGTCTTCCACGATCTGTTGACAACTAACCTGGTTTTTTCCAATCGCTGAAATTCGAATACGTCAACGTCAAGCCTACCAGTCATCGAACTATTACCGTTTTGGAATTTCACGATTTTCATCACAGATCCTTGGGATTGTTTTCCTCCTAAGGGTTCGTCAGGAATCCCAATAATTTTTCCCCCCACCCGCTCCCTAATCGTTCCCTTTATTCTTTCCCTCGTGTTGACGTCTTCCGTCACTATCGTCCCCTAATTATCCCTCCTTAAATCTACGCAACGGTTGTTTTTCTCCATCCCACCTTTCATCACGGTCTTTAGGAAATCCACTGTGCTTCAGAATGTGCCCTATTACTATCCCTCCTCTTCATACCCTCGTCACACAGTTATTGGACGGGTTTTTTTTATTGAGCCCCCTGCTTAAACTCGAGTTTCATTTTCATCAACTATGGCGGCGCCACCTATCTCTGCCTCTTATAACTCTCTATTCTCTGCTTTAGCTATCGTTCACGTCTTCAAACTAGAGAAGTAAATATTACAAAGGGGAAGTTTTAAATGAAAGTATCCTGCTCTCTAGGCTAGTGTACTTCTTAATTAGGATGTTTTTTTCCTTCAGAGATAGAAAATCTTTGCTCGCGATCTCTTCCTCTCCCTTTCTTGCTTGCTTCTTCCCTCGCGTGTGATCCTACTCCTTTAAAAGAAAAAATTTATTCATTTTTTTCAAGGGCGTTTTTCTCCGGTCTCATTAAAAAAATTATATCAATCACTTGGGGTACCAAAAATTATCTTCGTGTTGCATTGTTTATTTCGTCGAAAACATCGATATCACGATGATTATTCATGAGGTTCATATGAATTACTATGATTCAAATATCGAAATCTCTCTCAAAAGCAATTATTTTGATTTTAGGAACAGTAATACAGGGTGCGGCAACATAACTTCCTTTTTTGAAAAAGTTTTGCGTTTGAAAAAGGAAGTTATGTTGGCGCACCCAATAGAAGAGATTTTTTGAGTTTCCTGAGGTTAAAACGTCCAACAACCAACGAATTTCTCCTTAGTTTACGCATTCCCGTGAAAGACAGCGTAAAAAATCGCTGAAAAACTCAGCAGTTGTACTATCGGGAATGGTTCGGAACAATTTCTTCAACTATATACATTTAATTCAACAGTTTTGCGCTGTATCTAAGAAAGGTCCTCTCTCACTTCCTCTTTCACTCACCTTCACTCATTTTTAATAAATTGCAATTGAATATAAAAAATAAACCCACAGTAAATAGGTTCAAAACTGAACTTAAGAAGCTATTATCAATCAAACTATTATTAATCAAGGACTACTACAGTGTGGAAGAGTTTATGAGTTATAATTTGCGATTGACAGCTGTGCTACATATAAGGGGGGGGGGTACGTAGTGTTTCAGTGTATTTATCAACATTTTATACTCGTATGGATTCGACTGGTATTTCACTGAAGTGTATTTTCGTTTATTGTTCTAATTCTATTTAATGTATATCTTTATGAGAACGTTTTATTTCACATGCCTCACCGACAGGACATCATAATAAATAAATAAAATATAATTGTATCCGTAATTTTCACCCGAGCAACCCCTTAACCAGATTGGAAATACACTCCTCCTTCAGATAATTATATCTCAACCATGATCGCCGAAACAAAACCATTTGCTCTTGGAGCAAAATCACCGGCGCTGACCATCTAAATGCGCATCGGTTACGTCGTTTTATCCGACTTTCCCTTCTTCTAAATTTCATTTGATGAGTTGACACGAATAACTCTTCCTATGTTAAAAAAAATGGGACTTTTAAGTGATTCAAATTGTAGAGATACATGACAGAAATATTAATTACACACGATAGAATGAAATTTATTTGATGAAGTAAACAAAAGGCAGATAGTTTAAAGAAAAAATAGATCTCAACATAACCTACGCTTCTGCTATAAGCCGAGTGACACCGGTTTTCACATGTTTGGAAACGAATATGCGGCCGTGAAAGCCAACGACGATATCTCAAAGCATCAGCAAGGACGACGATATGCGAGGGAACCTACTTGCATGTCATTGCTCTTCACTCAACAACTGGGTCTGCAACGACATGCATTCTCCTTCCTCGTGAAACAAAGAAAGACCCGAACATAAACGTGAAGACAGTCGGTGGGCCACTCACTACCAGCCACCCCCTTGAGGGATGCTCCATCGAAAGAGACCTCCCTTGTGCGGGACGGGGCGTGACCTACATGCGAGAGATGACGGGGGATGGTACGTACGAGGGGGGACGGGAGGGAGGAAAGGGAATGGCAGGATGGATGGATGAGTGGGCGTTTGACGGCATCTGCAGATGTGCCGTGGGGAGGTTGGAGGGTGGTGTAACATCTTGCCCGGGTCACTGAGGATGCTCCGCCGTAACCGACACTATGTTACTCTATTCAAAATTGACCCCCGCGCAGCATGTCACTTCGGATAACTTACAACGGCTCTAATTTTACGATCTGGAACTATGACCCAAAGGATATAGTCACCAACGAAATACAGAAGGGCCCGCATGGTTCGTATGCGGAACCTGTAATGAACGCTCCCAATCAGCCTGATTTTATCGCTTTCACATACACAGCAGTGAAAACAAGTGACGTATTAGCGTGAAAGGCAGTGAATGATGCGGCTTACTGCGACGAGGACTTGAGTTCAAAAAACCAAAGGTGGAAGTTTCATATGAAGAAAAAAAGGATTCCGTATCCCAGAGAGTAATCAGTACGTAGTGCGTGGTAACATCGTAGGTACCTATCTCGTACACTCTCGACCCATGGGAGACCACTACAGTTGGGATCGAACCTCAAATGCCCATGACTAATTTCTCTCAATCGATCACTCTCGTTCCGCTTTCTAAAATGCCCTAACCACCCACCAACGTGACAAGGGCGACCTTATCGTAGTAATGTACAGTACACCTGTATTTACATATCCAAGTTATTCGAATATAGGCTGAGACTTTACGCATCATTTTAGGACGCATTAAACATTACGTGCTTCGTCGCATTAAGCGCCACTTTCGTGCATTGAAATTGACTTCACTTTATCTGCAAAGTGACGACGATATTCTGCCGACGAAAACAATTCTAAAAGACGGTGGTGCGAATTGAAATTATTTTCGCCCTGATAAAGAGAAAGTCCACCCCAATCGCGTATGAACGCACTTCATCTTATGGTCCTTTGGATACTGCATCCGCAACAGTTCAAGTCTGGAACATACGCATGCACTAGTCCAGGATTTCGGGACTTCGCAAGCCCGCGCGTGGATCGAGGCACCCCTCCCGCACCCACTCAATGGGAATCCGTCACCGAGGAAACGTAAACAAGAAGCGGGGGAGGGGGCGGACGTCGTGATTGGATCCCTGTCGCCACCGGCAGCTCTGTTCCCCCTCCCCCTCTCACGTGTGCCACTTTTGAAACAATTGGAAGCGATTATATCGAACAGACCTCTTCGCGATATATCGCGACGAGTCTACGAATGTATGCACACACATACACGCACACGCATGGGTCGAAATACATACGAATCGATTTAAGTCATGCGAGAACTATTAATTATTAATCGAGTCTCAACCATGGGTCGAAATACTCGTGCCTACGAGTTGAGTTAAGGCATGTGAGAACTATTAATTATTAACCGAGTATTTTCCACATTCGAGCACCGCAATTTAGCAATAAAAATGAAGTGATTTTGGACTCCTTCCGTTAGGCTCCTGATCGAATCCACTACCCTTTCGTGAATGAATTCAGCTATCGATCGGCACATCCCACAGTGCTTACCATGGATCTTCCTAATTCTTCTACTAACAACTACTCTCCCCCAACTCCAATATAAACGCGACTAACGCATCTAAAACATTGTACTGATTTCCCCTGCACCTGAAAAGTCAGGTCGTGTGGATCACCTTAAACTAACAACTATCACGTACTCTTTATGTTCCAAAGTAATTAAAACCTTAGCATTTGGAAGGGATGAAACGACGAGACTTTCTACGAGGAAGACAATTAGAAAATGAGTGGATAACTTCACCGAAGATGGAAGCAGCAGCAGCATAAAGGGAAAAAGATCAACGTTTCAAGCATCTCCGAATAATCTAAGCCAAAAAAGGGTTTATGATGAAGAGGTCTGTCGTGCTCAAAGAAGATGCGGTTAGAAGAGAAACAAGAGATCCAATAGAGAAACTTTTCGCGTTGGAGAATGACCCAGTATGACTCAGATAGACTGACCCCAGCATAAGAGGTCAAGAGTAGAAGAAAGGACACAGAATTCGGGTGCTGGACGAAAATATAAAGTTGGTGTCAAAATGCTTGAGATTCAATACACAATCAGATCAATTTGTTGCCTTTCTTTTGCTGAATACCAATATTTCATTTTTTTCGTGCACTTGTATCATTAAAGATATTTTACGATCACGCTTGATTTGGAATACATAAAAATCACGAGGAAAATATATTGGAGAGCAGGATCAAACTCGTGAAACTTTAACTGTGAAAATCTGGATCGTTTCGGTGACGGGGCAACGGTTGACTCAATGGGCACAGATAGATGATATATTCCAAGGCACAAGGTCCTCCTTCCGCCGGGGGAAGGGAAGATTAGCGACGGAGAGGACGAGCGGTAACCGGGCAACGGGAGCGTGGATTGGGAGTGGAGGAAGGGAGTGAGTCGTCATGGAGAAGCACACCGAGATAAGAAAGAGCTCGCAGCGAATCGAACCTCGGACCTTTGAAGAAGGATAACGACCATGAGAGAATGCCATAAAGCAGTCATTTAAAAAAAATCGATGATGGTCTTTGTCACGGCATCCATGGCGACAAGAACAGCAATTATTAATCTTCAACCCCAAAGGCTCTCGGGGCGAATGAATAAATCTCCGAGTAGAGGGAATCGAGGGATCGGAGGGGACATCATGCTGAGAAGTGGGCTCAACCTTGGATTGGGGCGGAGGGCACACAATTCGGATTCGAGGCCTGTCCCTCTCGACAGGGGGGGGGGGGGCGAGGGTGGTCGGGGTTTTGGTGATTCACGCGCACGGCCCTCTCCCGACCACTCTCCCTCCACTAACGGGCCAGAGTGACTCTCCCTTGAGCAACGACAGATACCTCCCAGAGTCACGAACGGTGACATCAGCGGGAGTGATCGATCATCAAGGGAGTCGGCCGCGCCAGGGGGGGGGCGTCGGGACTTCTACGCCCCGAGGGCACGATTGCCTCGGGAGAATGCGAGCGCCTTTTTGAATCGGGTGCGGGCAGCGGGGTTGGGCCTCCGACGTAAGGGAGGGTGCGGAGCTCTGGTGGATGGGTGCGAAAGCGCCCACGGAACACGGCAAGGGCACTCGGGGAAACAAGAAGTGCCACCAACAATCGATCCTTCGTGGTCATTTTCAGGAGGTTAAAGTCGGCGGTTATTAACCACGTAATTGTCAGGGACCATCCACAACTTACCCTTCGGTAGGTAGATATATCATTAACTACAATTGAAGAACATTGACGGCAAATTTAGTCCAGTGGTTAGAGAATTGCGCGACCAACTCATGGGCCAGAGCTCGAGTCTTTTGAAATCCAATGTTTAACAGAAGTTATAACATTTTTCGGGTCACAGGGAGAAGAACTGAGCATCTTTATTACCCCGTTTTTTATTTGAATCGTACGGACGCCATGCAGGGGGAAAATAGTAAAAAGGATGTGAGCTCTACCCTTACCCATCAAGTCAAACCTTAAGTTTGATAATTATTGTACTATACCGACGTGGAAGTGGCATTAAAAATGTGATATCGAGAAAATTCTGACTTGGAAAAGAATAAAATTAAGCGTTACGTTCTACTTCCTTATGGTATCGAACGCATTACCGTTACGATTGGCCCACAAATATGTTCACGATAATTATATAATTTTTCTGAATGTATTTCCTCTTCACTCCATATTCAATAATTTACGGGACATCAGAAAAATTAATATGCCAAATGCCATCAATCCTTCACCGTTAGCTAAATTATAAAATGAAAAAGATAAAGCAAATACAAAAGCATCTGAAATGAAAAGGTTTTTTGTGAGGATACAGATGCTCCAGTGGGTTCTCTTGACACTTACAATCACACAAAATAAACTGGATTTCTACCGTTAAATTTAAATTAATTTGTGATTGCCGAGGAAGACTGCTTGAATTCCGTTAACTTTCCGGGTTCAAAACGTCCATGAATTCTAAAAATTCCAGCTATGGCAACAGGACCACCACCCTAGATTTCAGATGAGCCTTTGGTTATTTTCAATTTGACTGACATTTCAAAATCAAACAAAATTAGAATCATAAACAGAACAAACCAGAGAGAGAGAGAGATTGGCACTCGAGAGAATAAACAGATTCGACGAAAAAAATAAAGACAAGCGGTGGGGCAAATAATAATTCCAACACTGGCAGTCACATCTAAATATATCCTCAACCGATCAGGGCTCCGGACCCAGGGGTTACGGAACAGGCGGAGAGCAATAAGCACGCCTCACCCAGGTGCACTTCACTTCTGCCGTTACCCAATTAAGGTAATTCAATAACAAAGAACGAGGCAATCAAAAAAGAAAGTTTTGCTCGGACACTGACCTCAAACGCAAATGCGATTGCAAGTTTGTCAAACATGGCGATGGCAATACCAAGAGAGGTTTTATTATTTATTTGAATTTAATACATTTACGGTAATCCGCTCAGATAGTCTAGCTTGATACTTTAAATCCAGTTCATTTACACGTCTGGAGTTTAAATTTGTTCCTCATCGCCATCTCGTCACCTCTAATTCCTTTACATAACCTTTGTACGGCATCTTACCCACATACCTATTAAAAGTAATTTCGGCCCTTAGAATTTCAGAGACAATTACTCCTTTATTAAAGGATTCATTACCCATTTTCACAACCACTAGATACAGCGTCGCGAACAGGAATGATAGTAAAAGATCACCCTTTGCAGAGGGCAAAAGGGAACATTCATAAATCGAATGGCATTCGACACGAATTTGATTTGCACTTCAAGGGATGCCGCTGGATCTACTGGGAGAAGGAATAAGCTATTCTCGTCTCGCGGGAAGTTCGCCGATGACCTCACCGCCGGGGAGGCGCGATCCAGCAATCGAATGAAAACAGGCGAAGCCAAACTTACTCCTGCGAATTCATTCCGTTCTGCTTCCAACGAAGGCATTCGTTTGCCAAAGTATTTTGATGAGAGTGGCGAGAGATTTGGAAAGATTTCATTGATTTAATTACAGTAAATGAATAAAATTCCACCAAATAAATGACTTTTACTTTTTAAATTTCAAACTGTTGACATTGATTCCAACCCGACGATTCCAGACAAGGTCTTTAAGTACCGTAGACTAGTTCTTTACGTACATTAAATTAAGATTCTTTCTCACGACCGGAAAAATAAATAAATATAAAAGGTAAAACAATGGTCACTGAATATAATTCAATCCAGGACGCGCAATGTAGCGCTACGGACCAAACATCCCATTTAAGAAGAGATTATACTCAGCGTATCCAAAATACTTTCCAATTAAGCTACATTAGTGATGTTTCCGATTCCGGTTTGATAGGTGAGAACAGAAATCATCTTGTACGTTATGTGAACCTCACCCACAAAAAGGGTGATGAGGGAGGTCATTTTCTTCCCCTCTGCCCCCTGCGGTCCCCCACGTAGTAGTGGCACCCAAAACACTAACAGAGCGTTCTGCTGACGTAAATATGTATGACGCTGATGTAAATATGATCTGTCACAGTCAATGTGCCGTCTCAAAGCAGGTAAGTGACAATACCTTGGTCAGATGGTAAACCTTTAATGACTACGAATTGATAACATCGCTTAGAAAATGACTGATAAGTTCCGAAAAATGAAGGGGAACGTGCACTTCGAAAGAAAGGCGTTCTTACATTCATTAGACACAATATTATTGGAAATGAGTGAATTTATGTTAAGTAAGGACCTACCTTGGCATCTATTTGCTCTACTTTGCAATAGCATGCATATTATTCCGTTAAATGCGTGATTCAAACATCTATTTCAATTTGTTGTGAGTGCAACAGTAACTGCAAACTTGCTAACAGTTTCAAAATGAATATGTACCTTTGCATGAAGTATTTATAAGCAAGTAGGAGTGCCTTTTCAGCGATGATGTGGGAAATAGTATATTAGGTATAATTAGCCCCATTCTTATATAGTAGGAGAGGTCATGAATGTGATATTAGAGGGATCGAGTGCAGAACCGACACATTTAAGATATCATTTTTCCCGCAAAAGATATAAGGGATCAGTATAGCTGAGAACTATTAGCTAGAAGGTGGGGGTAAATTTTTTAATTGTGATTATTTTACATAATCCTGATTTTACGTCCTTCTTATTGTAGCAGCTTGCCTCGCATGATTAGAGAACCATTTTACGTTTACATACTGCAGTGCATGTACTCTTCTATTAATGTTATTTCTATATTAGAAATATTCTACAGACATATCCGTTGGTAACTCACAATTAAAGAAACATTAATTTTGATGTTGTATGACTGGTGTGGGACCAACCCCTACCACACAGCCTATGACTTGTAGGGCACTCAGCAAGTAGAGTGTACAAAAAAGTTAAGTGGTAGTCAATTATTTCAAAGTATAACAAGAATTAATATCACATTTTATGTTATACGCTTTGTTGCTACATGTTATTTTAAGTTGGACTGACATCAATTTGGAAAGCGATACTTTCATTATCCATCCCCAGTGACTAGAAAAAGACCGGAAATGTACTATTTCAACTCCAATACCCGTATCATTACTTTAGTGGCCTATCTTGCAATATATATATATATATATATATATATATATATATATATATATATACATACATATATATATATATATATATATATATATGTATATGAGCCTTAACATCTAATTCTTATAGGTAATATTAATTGTTGAACGGCATTACTTGAGCGAAATATTCAATTAAAAATAAAAAAGAAGGAAATTCATCATTATGCCATAACAGCAATGCGATTAGGGACCAAATTTCAACATTTTCGAATTAAAATCATTCATTAATGACCAGTTACCCAACAACATTATTTTACCATTCGCTCGAGGAAACAATATGAAATAATCAATTACATACATTCAGTAATTGGGAACGCCAGCTATAGAGGCATACCATTATGGACATATAAACACGAGAGGATAGGATAATTCCTCCAGAAAAAAAGGAGGCTCCCATGAAAACTTGTCAGCCGGATGCCCGTTCGAAAACCACCGAGGGAAACAATAGCCTCGATCACGCCACGTGTCACCGAAATCAAAATTCAGGGCTGAAAATTCGCTCGCTCGACACCGTAAATACAGAGAGGGACCCATTGTTCGGAGGAACGCCTCTCGGAAAGCAGTCACGCGGTGACACACATCATGGGTGCTCATGGAACACTAGGGAGGGTCTCGTTGAAAGAATTTCTTCTCGACCCCAATTCGATAAAGCGCATTTGACGATAACATAATAAAATGAATGGAGATCCGCCCCCTCCCCTCCCCCAGTGCCATCCATGACTCGCGCGCCACCCCAAGGGCTCTCTGATTCGGGCTTTTTTTTATTATTTGGCTCTGATCCAAGGAGGGCGAGCGAAGGAATGGCGCACAAAGGCGAATAATAAAACGTGAATAATTCAACACGCGCAAATCACGGCGGATTCGAGGAGGGGTTGGGCAAGGCGCTCGTTTTGGGAAGGAGGGAGGAGGGGTTGGAGGATCCGACATGAACCCTACCTTGAGGGCGGGGGTTGGGGGGACACAACCTGTTGAGCGCTCCCGAATTCGGGAGGTTCCCTCTCGGACAGTGGCGGCTCGAGAGAGGCGGCTCGAGAGAGGCGGCAGGCGGGTGGGTGGATGGGTGGATGGGTGGGTGGGTGGATGGGTGGGTGGGTGGATGGGTGGGTGGGTGGATGGGTGGGTGGGTGGATGGGTGGGTGGGAGGGCGGGCGAAAGGAGGGTGTAGAGGAGGGGAATCGGGGATTTTTAAAGGCAGGGCCCCTAAGGGGTGGCCAGGATTATCGAGAAGCCAAAAAATAAAATAAAAACCATGGCGTAACAGTTTGCAAGCATAATTGGGGCACCGGGGGCTTCTTCATAATCCGGTTAACCCATTAGGTCACATTGAGGAGACTAATTCATTTCCATCCCTCCGTTATTGGCCTCGTCTACGTCACTACAGGGAAGAAGAGTACAAGAATGAACGATACGGTTCTTAATGGACTGCCATTGGAAACGAATGCATTGATTTCGGAGGGGGGGTGGGGTGAACACATGAAAGAGAACGAACACTTTGACGGAGAATCGTAATCTGTCGGGTAAATTTACGCTTATGTTTCCACACAACACACCCTCTAATTTTCCGTTTGCGACAAATCTACCGAACCGGATCCAATCAGTATCATCATGCAAGCAGTTAACCAAAAGACCTCTTCACCTGTTCTCATGATTTGATCTTAATAATGAAGCTATGGTGGGTAAATCAAATTAAATGTGAAAATTGGTTTGTTTTTATCAAATTATTGCAATGGAAACCAAATATTTTTACAGAGTGCCGCCCAGGACACTTGTATATCTCACATTGGAACCAGAATATTAATATACACCCTACTTCAAAACCAGCATATTGTAGGAACTTGAGACGTGATCCCTACAATCTCTAACATTGAATATGAAATCATCTCAATGTCGTGTGGATTACTATTGATTATTTTTTTGGGCAAAAATCGAAGTAAATGGAATTTGGCAACACCCCATATATCTGAATATGTTGATATTCGATTGCATTAATAATTCCTCGGAGCGTTTTGAGCGAGGTCGTCACCAAACACGATTCCATTGCTAAAACTAAACTCATCTCATCCGAAAACATATCACCAGTCTATCAAATGTCTGACCCATGATTAGTACTGCACACGCGGACTATTGCATTTTACAAATATAAAGGTACGCTAAACGGATAAAGATTTGCTTTTTCATACGATTAATGGGCATGTTAGTTTTCTGACAATCAAATCCCTTAAGGCTCGTCGTAAAACATACTTTTATTTTGGGGAAAGACAAGGTCTCATGACTCGAGATTCCTTTTAAGGTTTAATTAGAACTAAATTGAACGACAAAGAGTCGGATTCGGATTTTACGTCAGCATTTCGAACATCCTGTCCAACATCCGCATCCTGTTCCTTCCCTTTCCTCGTTTGCCTAACTTTCTGCCCTCTATTACAGTATTCAACATCCCACTGCCGATCAATACCCCCTTCATCCATTTTTCCTCTCTCCTTATGATTTCTCCCAACAATCCCTTCTCCTCGTGTATAATATTACGCATATATGTATTTTTAAAGGGTAAAGAAGAAATAAATGTCCATTATTCTTTGCTTAAACATTACTGACTCTGCCTTCATTTATAAAACACCGGACTCGTTTAGAACCATGCCCTGTCGAAAAGACACGAAACGGTCAATAAAAAACCTGGAATAAATTTCTCAATTATTCGTCCAATAGTCTTTGACTTTTCACGGTATTCCACACCTTAATAAATATCCCAGTCTTTTGCAGGGATTTCCCGGCTTTTCAGGATTCAATTTTAAAAACGTTAGCTTCCATTACCGAGTGAGTTGTTGGAAATTTGTATTCCACAGCCAACTGACGATCTACTGTTCCCACAGAGATACCTATGCACATATCAATGCCAAAACCACATCGTAGGAGAGAAGTCCGTTATCTGTGGACGTCTATCTCTCTATTGTGACCACCCTCAAGGGAAAATCGATGGCGCCAGCAATAAAGTTCATCGCTATCAATTCCCAGCGCGACGAAATCGCCCGAAAAATGTTCTCCATATCTTTTTAGCATGACCTCGAAAATAAAAGAGTCCCCTGGATTTTTCCTCAGTCGGGAGCGCCAAATGCCAAGGGGTTATCCCGCTCCACGACGAGTCGCGCCTGGGAATTTCGCCCCGAGCGTTTGCGACCCCGGTCACGGACTCGGAAGATTGCGATCGTGAATGCATCAACGCGCTGCATGGAGATGTGACGACGACTAACGGCCGCAAGGGATCTCGACGGGCAAAAGCAATGCCCAGCGAGGAAGGCGGCTGAAACGACTATAAGAAACGACTCCCAAAAAATGACATCGTTACGTGGCCTCTGAAGGATTCAATCTGGGAACAGCTGCGCTCCAGCAGGGGTCTAATGAACTAACACGAACGAGTATTTCAGGCATTCAAATATGCAGAATCCTTCCTCCTAACCTTGAAAAAGGCCCAACAAACACACATGAATTTTTCTCCACGGTAAATCTATTTTGTAACATAAGATCCGCATTATATACGTAAACGTTTCCGTATATGAAACTAATAAATGATTAACATTTTCATTTCCGCGTATTTCAGTTCAAAATGCGAACCGATGCCCTAATTATCGAGTTCGAACGTTTTGAAGGACATTCATTGCTACGTACGATGTTGATTTATTTGGTGGTCCAGGAAAGGCAGATACAAGGAAATGAAATGGTATCAATACTCTCAGAACTGTCTCAAATGTTTTTTCAAACCTACTCAAGCAACATCGGTTTCAAACAAGTCATTTATTGGGATAAAACAGGGATTTTTTTGAAGTCAAAACAAAAATGTCGTACACGAAAGCTAGAAAATAGATTTGGTACTTGAGTTTTTTATAACACCACCCCAAAAAAAAATGTGCAGTCACACTTTCAGAAAATGGGGGACCGGTTTATTTCAGCTTTGAAATAGTTACGATAACCCTTGTACCCACAATCACACGCGTATTGAATTAAGAGAAAAACACCTTGGTCACACGCTCATGTGCCCTATTGAAGATAGCCATCAGATCATCTTCCAGATTAGAGCAAGGACCTCCCTCTACCACCTTCATCATCACACGGTAAATAACCAATAATTCATACACTATATAATTAGATGTAACGTAAACTATAAAGAGTGCAACCAGATGGACCGTTGGTTCCGGTCTGTGAGTTTGGCCAGATCCCTGCAGATCGAAGGCCGTCAACCTTCAAAACGTCTTCCTCGGGTGTGTATTACTTGGAGGGAGGGGTCAAGGGTGCAAGGAGGACAGTGGGGGAGGTGTGCAGGTATCAGACCAGTAATTAATGGATTGCGCTGAGACACACGGGAAGACGGAAGCGTATGAAAAGAGACTGGATTCGACAGAAGTGAGAATGTTGAAATGAATGCGTGGAGATGGACACAAAATGGCGGGCGCGCTAATTAGAGACGATGCACAGTTGGGAGAATCCACCAAAGAAGGCCAAGGAGAGGACGATGAACTGGTGCGGGTATGTAATGAGAGATGGACCAAAGGAAGAGATTAATGAAGACGGGGAGGGCGGGGGAAGACGCAAAAGAAAGGGGAAGACCAAAGAGAAGGGAGAAGTGTACGGCCCACGAAAACACACACGACATCGAGAGATGGACTCGTCACGAGGGAACTTCTGCATGTATTTACAGCATAACGGACATCCTCCCATTTTAAACATCCCTCTAAAACTGCAATCGACCAATTGCCGCTTCACGATTACTTCCGTGCCGTCACAACCACCTCAGGAGAAGCTAGTAAGCACATATAAACGGGACACAGGTCAGAGTCGTGTAACATCCAAGTTTTGATCGACTAATAATCAATAATAATTAATAATCAATAATAATTATGTAAAATGGCAATATTAGCAAAAACATCTATGCATCCAATACGGTTTCTCAGGGTAAAATACTTCTCTGAAGCGTGCGAAACAAGCTGCTATTAACAAGAACAACAAAAACATGAGGGTTAGGTAAAAATAATGACAACACACTGGGTAATTTAGAATAAGATGTATTTTTCCCCCAGACGCGGTCGTTTGAAGTTATTACGATTTCTTGTCGTTCAAGCGAAAAATGGTATCTTAAATCCGTCGGTTGTACACTCGATCTCCGTAATCTTATTTTAATGCCTTATCTCTCTTACAGCAGTAAGACGGGGCTATTAATACATTTCCAACAAAAGGATTCCCGAGAATACTTCTGATCTCACCCTTCGCCCCTCTAAAAAAATAGCAGTCTGATAACTCGTCGATGAAAACAGCATCAGATGCCACGAGGGAGCACCGAAAAAACGGCGGGCCGTTAAGTTACGTACTCCCCCTCCCCCTTCGAGATCCCTGTCCAGTCGACCCCAGAGAGCCCCGGTCTCGGGTCCCTGGTTAGCAACCGCGACGGGGAGTGAATGGACGCGACGTCGAGGAGTGGACAATGGATACTATATATGTCCGAGGAGAGTCTCTTGCGGTCCCGTTGGGAGGGAAGGAGGGAGAGAGAGAGAGAGAGCGTGATGTCCCTCCAATCCCGGAAGGGGGTGCGTGGGTGTGTGCGTGCTGCCGAGTGGGTGGTTGGGTGTGCGTGGGGGGAGGGGTTGACGAGTGGCAAGGGGGCGGCTTGTCCACGTGAGGAGGGTGGAGGGACGACGGGAGTCGAGAGACACTCCACGATTCGACCCGCGGTCCCACGGCGACCACTCAACAGCCGCGACAGACAGGGACACAAGAGAGAGTTTTAGTATTACTAGGTGGTACATCACTGGTTTACGTTAGGTTTAGGGTAGCTTTTTGATGGACCTTGGCACTATACACTACTCTACAACTAATCCCTGACTGGAATTACACAAAATATCCTTAAACGCTATATAACTACACAATAAATCATTCTTTAGCCCTGCATATTTCCCAACTCCTTTAATTCCATCCAAAATATCTACTCATTCACTCCATCTGCCTTACTTTTCCGGCACTCTTCCCTATACTAACGTCTACAGAATCACACCGCCTCTCATTGTATTCGTAGGAATATTTTTTCTTTAATATTTCTAACATCTGTATTATTAATCAGTAATTTTATTTTAATTAATTTTTTTCCACATTTATATATGCATATCAGTTCTCCTTTTGTTTCTTCTCTTATTTTTCGTTCATTAATTTATGTTTTTCTTTAATTTGATAAATTACAACATTAGCATTATATATCTGTAGGTTTTCGCAGGTTTTTCACTCTCCCCTTCATGTGTGGCCGTTTTCCTGCAGTGGGTTTCTTCTTCAAGGGTTAAAGTTGGGGAAACGTTTTCCCCCAATTTTCCATATCTTTCTACCCTCTTTGTACTCATGCATATTCATTATGAATAGATCGTCATTATCTAGTTCTTTTTCATATTATTTGGCATTCAAACGTAATTACATTTTTATTGAACGTATTTGACACACAGTCTCAATCTCGCACTAATATAGCCGAATTATTATTATGTCCTGCATTCACTTGTTCTGTTTTCTTCCGACAACACCGAACAACCTTCTCTCTACTCCTACCACGCCTAGAATTCAAACTACCTTTACTTTTTACCCTCTTGTCTCAACGACTGAGTTTAACGGGTATACAAAACTATTCTTTACATTCAAGTTTTCACTAATCTCTTCTTTACATCTTTACTTAAGGTGCCGGTCCTTAACACCCGTCTCTTTGTAAACGCTTCTTAATTTTATGTAACTTTTCTTCTAAAGTCGATACTAATCTGTTAACCTTAAGAAACAGAATAATTTTCATTATAACCTAGTCTCGTAAGATTTTAAGCTCAAGGAAATACATGTATAACATTAAAAATAAAAAATTCAGAAATTTTTGCGACTTCCAAAAAAACCTTCATTTCAGTAAGGGGACAGTACGGTAAATGAACATGGGAGGACTAGCCTGGCATAAAATATTGCAAAAAATAAATAAAAGAACTGGGATCGTGAGTAGGGAAGTTGCGGAAAAGTTATGGAAGGGGGATACTTAAACAATCTTTTACCATAACGACCATTGATAAAAAAATAATAACGCGGAAACAATGACATATCGTCATCTTTTCCATACAGAGGATGCCCAGAATATTTCCCGATCCATCTGTAGGTAAATACGAGTAGTTCACGCATTAACGCGCATATCACATACGAACTCTACCGTCGTATCGCCCACAGTAATTTTTTCAAGGTTAATTATAAATCCTCAAAACATCACATCATTATCGTTGTAATCGTACGTATTCCCGATACTAAACATCGGTTCCATGTCGACATAAACTTCGTGGCGTCGCACCTCGAGTTCATTCATTATTCATATTTCTCAACGCTTATCAGTTATCAGGAAATGTATCGTAAGTTGCTTGACTGTAACGCCCTACAGTCGATACTAATCTCCTCACTGTACAATTACTTATCATCACCCATATTACATATTTTATACGAAACCCGCTTCCCAAACGATAATGAACTCTTCATTAGCATAATTCATCACTTTTATCACCATGCGTAATTGTTTAAGTGCACTAGATTATTTGCAATATGCTTTAATTATCAGACCACTGTTCACAAGAGAGGTCGAGTGTTCACGGCGTCTGTGACAGCGTAAACATCCTTCTAAATTACTCTCTTCCTGCTGATTCTCATCCCATTCTCTGCTATTTCTTGAATAAACATGATCAAGTGTTCCTCATTTGCATTCATTACTGGTTTCCTTTTTAAAAGTCCAACTATTCTCTCACGAGAGATTTATGCTTAAGTTTAGAGTTGTTTACTCTCTCCACTGTTGGACTATTTCCATAAATGAGCTCGGTGACCTGCATAAAAAAAATAAGACGCGAGGAGCACGGCGCACCACAAAGGAAGGAAAGATAATTATCCGCCAATTTTAATTTTTTGAAACGACAAAAACAGAGGAAAATGAAAAAAAAATAAGATTTCATCGAAATCAATCAAATTCCCATTGGGCGAAACGTATCACTTAGGCACATTTTTTAAACTATTACACGGAATAATTTTTTTCCACTTCCATTTGCACTTTTTTTATGCTATGCCCGAAATAACACATATAAAACTCTCCGAAAGCCTACTGTTTAAAGAAAGAGACCACCTGTGAAACGGTAATCTCAAACAGTAGACGGAGTTGAGTATCAATTTGTAAATCTTTCTTAGAATTAACAAAAAGAACCAGAGACATACTTTGTTCCTACATTAAGAATCGGAAAAAGTTAAGCAAAAATAGGTTTATTTCAGAATTTGCTGTAACGCCTCTAAATTCTTCGAAGTAAATCCCTTGAACGTCGACAAACTTTTGCCGACGGTTTTTCCAAGACTCGAAGGCTCCCTGGATTCAGGGAGGTCCTTAAGGGTACGCGTGCAAGCTTCTTTGACGGCACTTAGGGTCCCATGGTGGTGTCTTTGAGGGAAGATTTCACTTTTGGGAATAGGAAATAATCCGCTGGTGCCAAGTCGGGTACTGTACGAGGGTTGGGGAATAGTAGCGATACCTTTGGAGAAGGTCTTCGCAAGCAGACAATCGACTCTGCTCTTGGTCGTCCGTCAAGACCTACGGGAGGACGAGTTTAGGGCAGATCTTTCGCATCGCCAAACATTTCAGTGATAATGGTGTGCCTTGTCATCTTATTAGCAATGCCAGTACGATCTCCAATCATGCGCACACCTAACCGACGGTCTGTATTCAGCACTTCACGCAATGCACGTCCTGAATAAATTGTTACCAATACTTTTTACACAAATCTTAGATAGTTTAGATAAGTACTACGCAATCATTAGTTAAGGAGTCAGACGCATATAATGAGTGTAACAGCACAAGTTCCTGGAAGAACGCAACATCAATATCAAACAAAAAAGTATGCCGTAAAACCAATGTTCCAATACATGAATCCATTGAGACGTGAACGGAGGAAGAATTTGAGGAGATTGGCAGGGATAGGAACGAGGTGTAACAGTCTTCGTGACTTGGGATCATTAACTATTAAGGTTGATGATTCCAACGAGGAGCGGCTGCGGGAAGATATCCACGGAAAACATTGGTTGGAGATTGAAGCAAAGTATAGTCGAGGAAAGATAAATTCAGCTGAAAATTACGAAATTAGTCAACTAATTTAAGTGGAAAAAAAGGAAGGGCATGAAGAACCCACATGGTAAAAGTAAAAATGGATTAATGGAAGGGAACACTTTGTTTTCGACGCCTAATTGACCCTGATCTCGGATTTTCAATACACGGATACATGCACTTAGGAAATTACTGGCGGTAGTCTCAGGAAATGAGCGGATAGGATGGCCGCGGGTATAATGGTTGGTGAGTTTCGTGTGGGAGGGGGTTGCGTAAGGTAAGCAAAGCAGCGACCAAACCTCTCCTTGGCCGCCACCCCCCCCCCTTCATTTGGATCAGTCGGTGGGTGGGGCTGAGAAATTCCTCACCCGTCAAATAAGTTAACGCGATTACGGTCATTTATGGTTTCGACACAACACGAGACACGCTCGAAATACCTCAGCACGGGGACCGCTTGAAGCACGCCGAATATCGCACAGGGATCGCGTTTCGCGAAACCGGAATGGTGGGGTCATTAATCGCACAGATCTTAAGTGAATTGCAACATCCGAAGAAGTTCACTGTATACGTTCAATTGGCGACGTTGATTCATTTTTTTTAACTATGGATGTTTCGAAAAATTCCAGAAAAGACAATTACCCCAATTATTTATTCCCTTGTAATGTAAGCTGCGGTCACCAAAGGTCGGGCATGGCCCGAATCTGACGCGACAAGTACACAAAAATTCCCCGAATTCTACCTCCCGGAGAGAAATGGCCAATTCCGGGTTTTCTCGGTCTTCAATCTTTAATGGCAAGCCTGTTTGGTTTGCGAGAATCCATTGATGGTTCACATAATTATTTATTGAAGGTTAGGGCGGATCATTCAAATTGTTCTTCGCGATTTTTTCTCCCATTATCTCTCTCTCTCATACACACACGAGGATGTCCCCACGGCCTTATACTGAACGCAAATGTTAAAACAGACGCCCATTATCGTCTAGGACAGATTTTAATGTAACGTTTCGAGCACGCTCTTTCTAAACAAAGCGAACTTCATCGTTTGCATTTCGCGAGAATGTGCAATTCGTTCGCGAACTTCATACAGTAAACGACGAGCACGCGGAACACCATCTACACCAAATTTACATGTGGATATTAGATGTCTTTGTATAGATAGATCTTAGAAATCCATCACCAATAGTCTATACACCCGAACTTATTCAGGAACGATTTGTGCGAAAAAGCATGGGTGAGCAAGCTCCATCCATATTTGCATGACATCAGCATCTACTAACAACGTCAGGATCGCTTTAATGCAGCTCTCCATTCTGATTTCTCACCTTTAAGCCCTTTCATACGTTCGCACTTCCTCGTTTCCACGCCTCATTCACGTTTAGTTTAAACTCACTGCAGATTTCTCAGCGGCTGAATACGTATAATACGACATAATGAACTGGAACCAGCTCAATCAGCTAACCAACAATTAACATAGAAGTGATTATCGCTTTTCCTATCATTGATTTTTCATTTGTAATTATTCCCTAAATACACACGCCATTCTGCGTTAAAAATAGTTATTGAATTGTATTATCTCCTTAATTACCATATTTTATCGAGTATTCTTTCCAATTTCATCTTGGCAGATATTGCGCCGCATGATATTGCGGAGAGAGACGTTAAATTGAATTTTATACCCATTAACGTCACCATTTGACATAATTTCGAATTCTTTCATTTTAATGAGATGAAAGCATCCACTCTTAATGAAACATATCTTTAAGTAATAAAGGTACAAAATTAAAAAAAATATACGACAACCTATCCCATGCAATTAAGTCTGGCGCGATAAAAATAAACAAGAGTGTAACGGCATTGACGCAATGAATAATCCACGCTACCTCAGAGAAGCGACATAAAAAGTAAAATACGGTCACTCTTCTCGATTTTCAATTTTATTTCTCAAGATTTATTCCCTTCTCAGCAATAAATTTTATTTGTCTTTTCGTTGCTTCGGTCTGAAATCATTAAGACTGCGAACCTTGGCCGACAAAGTGTCATATTATTCAAGAACTTTTTGATTCTGATTAACGTTCTATGACCATCGATTCATATAATGTAGACCTTCCGATCATAAACTGCAACGGAAATTTAATGAATATCCAAAAAAAAACAAACTCGAGACAAGTCTGTTATCTGGTTTCGCTAAAATCGATACTCCGTTCCCTCGGCAATCGAAAAGAAATGAAGCCCTCGCTCCGCACTGTAATGATTTCGAAGAGAGGAGGCTCTGTCAACGAGAGAGACGGGGTTATGGGTCGCATTTCAAACATCCTCCATCCTCCTTGCCGTCGGTGCAAGTGGGGCGACGACGGCGGAGAGAGAGAGACGGCCCTCCGTGGTCGTGGGGGGAGGGAGGCCCGCCGACTGACTTCCTTTCCTCCCGATGCGAGAGCCGGGCATTCCGCGAGGGCGGCGGAGGCGGCGGTAGCGCGTGGGGCGGCGGCGTCGTGGGCGGGGGAGATTCCGCGCACGGGAGAGGGAGGGAGGGGCGGCGGAGAGGGAAGTGGAGGGAAAGAGAGGCAGGAATGGGGGGGGGGGCGTGGGAACGTCACTCCGCCAGATGCGATCGCAACAGAGGTAGCGACGGATAATGGGAAAGGAGAGGGTTTTGTTCCCCTTTTAAGAGTTTCTTATCAGTCAGGCATCGCCCCGTGGCGGTTGTCGCGTGCCACGGTTCCCACTGAAAACTTTCCGCTGCCGTGCGCGCGCTTATATAAACATATATTCCTTCAAACTCCACGCCTCTTTTCTCGCCGCGGTCTCGAGACGACAAAAACATGTTTATTTGAGCAGGAAGTCATAAGTGTGACCACAGCTGCAGTGCATCCGAAGAAGAGAAATTCGGTTTGCGGTGGTTCGGCCTCGAGTACGTAAGGATCTGAGGATATAAATATTCTTTCAAGTACTATATTTCCCCATTATTATCATTAGGTAATCTACCGGTTAAGATGCGGCTCCTGATCTGAGCCCTCATTCATTTCCCTGGGGGTTTTGGATGGGCACAGTTACCAATTAAATATTTTGTTTCTCCTAGTAAAACACAAAACCCAGCATCCTACTCTACATGAGGTCCCTCTTCATCTCTGAGTACTTCCTTCCTCCCTTCATCCCGTCCAATATCCCTACACTATTCCTACCCCTTCCTCGCTTGCCTAACATCCTCCTCTCTATCACAGTCTTCAACATCCCACTGCCGATTAATATGCTTTTCATCCAAATTTCCTGCCTCTTTATGCTTTCCACCAACAATCCCCTCTCCTCCACCTCCGTGCCCAGCACTTCCATATTTGTTTTCTTCTTGGTTCATTTCACCCTCTGCATCCTCCACGCTATATATCAAAGTTTTGACGAAACTTTTCTTAACATCTTTACTCAACGTCCCTTTCATCAACTCCCTCCTCCTTGTGAAAGCCTCTTTGCCTAGCGCAATTCTTCTCCTTACGTCCCTACTACTTTGACCGTGTTGGTCCAAAACACTTCCGAGATACGGAATCTATTCCGCCTGCTCTAGTTTCTGCCCTCCTATTTTAATGTTAAACTTAGCCTTTGTTTTCCTTGAATCTTTCGGAAGTAAATTATGTTTTATAATAAATAATTAAATAAATTGATAGGTTAGTCTAAAGTCGAGGTAATCGTGAAAAGAAAAAGTTCGCTTTCTATGTTGTCTATTCGTATCCGAAAGAAGTCATTCGGGGGACTCGGGGGGGGGGGCACCCCATCGCGAAGTATTGACTTGGTCGCGGGCGATAATAAAACTCGGGTATAATCAGCATTCTAAATAGATTTAAATAAAATACATATGAGCAATGGAGGCCAAATGCTAAAAGTGGAACACATTACGCAATATGGCATTAAATTAAAGCCTATATATAGTCTCCATTCAAAGTACTTAACATTCGACGATTATTTTTAGGGTTTTAAAATGCGCTCCAGAAACATCATTCTATTTTCATGATTTCCTGAAATTTTTTTTCTAACTTTAGCCCACATCCACTTATTTCCTCTAAACTACTTGGCAGAATATTTCCGTAACGCCGCTTTAATTTCACGTGAGAAAAGAATGCACGTTACGAAGAGCAAATCCCGACATGGCTCAGCAAGTCTGAGCGTCGTACTCGTTTCCTGTGATGAAGATATCGGAGAAAAAGAGAACGCTTCCTTGGACTTGGAGAGAAGCAGAGCAATCATTTAACTTGTTCATCAGATCAGAAGTCGTGAACGTTTTGCCGCAGGCTTGACAAAGGACAGACTCTCGAAGTGTCGAAGAGGAACATCCGACTGCAATTGGTCCGCCACGATTACAAAAACAGCATTTCACACTCCGAACGGCAAGCGGTGGCCGACCGTCACACCTGGACGACCGGCTTCCGCCCGCGGGCACCAGAGGTCGCCGATTCTATTCCACCCTCGAGCTCTCAATCCGCCACACACGCGCACACACACTCACACCAGTCAGCTTAGGCAACCGGCATGACATTTAAACGCTGCAGGGGTGCCGACTACCCCTAAAAATACACTACACTGGTCAAGTATTCAGGACATCGGGGCAACAAAAAATATTTCACAAAGTCATCTTGTTGTTAAAAAGAGGGCATGTTTTCAGGGCGTAACGTTTTCGCGAATGTTGTAGCCTTACGGCACGACAACAAAACTTCCAGCTTTTTATCTTAAAACATCATGACGAGACACGCCGACAGCTACAGCCCGTGATGTTTGTGCCCCGAAATCAGACAGAAACCATTGTTCCTTCTGTTTCGTGGTTCGGTACCGAAGGATCGATTTGATCGCATCGCGGCAAATTGAACACTGATCCGCATTAAGGAAAAAAGTGGAAAGTCAATCACATAACCCGGATATATCCCGGTCAAAAGTGAGCGTGATTGGATTAGAAAGGCGAAATTTTTTAATCCCACAAAGTTACTTTTCCTAATGCTGACCTTCTACCTCTACCGATTCATACTCTTTGACCTTTTTTCCCCACTTTCACTCCGGCGGATTTAGCTGCTTTAGGAAACCATTGAGAAAGCCTTATGATGCATGCGGAGAACACACAAGAATCTCAAAAGAGACTCTCGTGAAAAAAAAGAACAATACATCCCGCCTTGAACCGTCGACGTGGCGGCGCTCCAAGCAGCCTCCTGGTCAGCGAGAGGAGCCTCCTCCGATTTAAGGAAGCGATTAAGCAAACCTCACATTCGCACTCTACGGCCCATCTAGGGCAAGAGACTCCACTTCCAGCAGATGAGGAAAACACGATCCGTCGACGGAAGGGAGATGAATGAGGGCTCAGATCAGGAGCCGCATCATAACGAACTTCCCTTCATGAGGGAACCGTTTCAGTGGACTCCTCTCGTATTCAATTCTCACCGTGAACAGCATGCGAATCTTGCAGGACGTGACTGCTAAAACGCTTGCTAAAGTTAACGGCAAATCTCTCACACAATAAACACAGCAGCCCCATGAACTAAAAAATAGATTATGCCAAATGTAAAAACAAATTATATAAGTTCATTAAATTGCACGTACAGTAATATATTTCACCACAATTTATATACTGAACATTTCCGAAGGCATGGCTGCGCCTAGATCTGTTCAAGAGCCCATGAACTACATAATCTGCCGGTGCATTCACTTCCTCGGTCTTAACCACCTGATTCTTTGAGGTCGTGTGCAATACGACGGGAATGAAAGTCTTAAGACCCCTTCACTTCCTCCTGTAGCCTAGTTAAGAGATTTGTTATCTTAATTTTAACAAATAAATTATTTTGTGGAACAGCCACCATATTCTCGGTCGCGCGTAAAAGAACCACACTAAAATACCTTTCTTTCTTTGGTCGTTAAATATGATTCTTTAAAGCGAACAAATGGGAGACAACTTACGCTTTACTATGGAGCAAAAGACGAGAGCTTCACAGACTTCAACTATCTACATACTATATAAGACTAGAGCGATAAGCACCATCAAACACGTGGGTCAAAAACTCAAATTAACCTTCAATAAACAGCTTCTTTATACAATTTATTTTCAATTTGCATGCTAATTTCACTTGATTTCGATTTACATCTTTCTAAAAGCTTATCCACAAAGAATAAAAAAATCTTCGGTTGTGTTCCACATCAATCCCATTGAATACTACAGACCTGACAGTAAGTACATTTTTCAAAGTTATAAATTATATTACGAATATATTTCAAACTATCGTAAATGTAATCTTATACATATATATATAAATAATATACATTATATTATGTACATAAAATATATTTTATATGTATATCTATATATAAATAAGCAAGTTTAAGATTACATTCACGATAGTTTGAAATTAATTCGTATTAATTCATAAAATATAGTTAATTTATACATATACATATATATATATATATATATATATATATATATATATATATATATAGATGATTTCGTTGACGTAATACGGAAGTGCCGAATAATGAATTGGACAGCAGAAACAATATAGACACACATTAAAAGATCACTCACACGTTACTTCTCTATCTCCCGATGAAGACGGAGCAGAATTCCGTCGAAATGATCAAGAAATAACGGATATATATATATATATATATATATATATATATATATATATATATATATATATATATATATATACACACACAAATATATACCTGTTTCGAAAAGTAATGTGATGATCGCTCCAACAAATTTAATCCATAATAAAACAAGTTCTTCCGAAACTTTGAGCGAATTCATCGCATTTTTAAGATTTATAAGTAGGCTTTTACAATTGACACCACGAATATAATTAATTTTCACACAAACCGGATCACAATGGTTACGCATAACCTTCAGGACGAACTTGAATTGTTAAAGTCTACTTAAATCATAAACTTAATTTCCATTAGTAGGTTCTGTAACATAGAACATTATCTACAATATATTTAAATATACAAAAATACAATTATACGTAGTCCTGCACACTGACTCGTAGCTTTAAGAAAAGGACTCCTAAAGGAGTTTATTATGTACATTATAACACCTGAATAAATACCTAATAGATGCCTAATCACTACAACTCTCCGGATGTCATTAGGACAATTATTTTTTTCTAACAACCTTCGGAAACAGTGCAGAATGTGACTTCGATCACAAAGCGAGCGCCGGCGATTGGTCGCGTTTGCCTTTTAACTTCGATTCCGTCGCCATGCATGGATTGCCGTGGCATTCGCGATTCCATAGGAAGGCCGCCTTCGATGCCAAGGACTGCGGCGAGTCACATTTTTTTCCGCGACGCTCCACTTACCGAACAGCCTCTCTCGATTCCGAGTGAACATCGATCGTCAAGTCCGTTCCCGGACGACATATTTCGATGAACTTCAAATGAATGCACGAGGACCGCGGAAGCGGATCTTCCCAACCGCCGTCAAAGGACTGCCCGAGTGACCACCCCAGCGACCGAGACCGTCGGAGTTGACGACTCCGCATACCACACGCATTGAGGGAGAAAACCGATGGCGCTCTGCACCGCCGCCAGAGAAACCAAACAACCTTTATACTCAAACGCAGCGATACAATTAAAAGTTGAATCGAGCGCGTTTGTTTCCTGTTTCATCTCACTAGACTAGAAAATTAATGTCGCTAGATACACAGAGGAAAAACAGGAAGGATCAAACTATTCTGTTATAATAAAAGAACTGAAACAATTCTTGTAATTTTTTTTTAATTTTCGTGGCCATACACGTTTTCAAATTAAATCCACACACAAATAGCAGAAGCTGGATGTGTAAGAAGAAGGCGAACATGTATATAGATATGAAATTGAAAAGGGAAGAGATGGAAGTTTGGTTTCAACATTACCTGAAAATTAATGTATTGATTCTGAATACGTAACTTTGGTTATTACAAAACTAACCGAGAGTACGGCTCGTACCCAACGTAATTTTGTCAAGTATATAGCATTAATATCACTTTTTAAAGCGTAACGTTCGTGGTTGGAGTGCCTATTGTATCTGGATATCTAAAAACTCTAAAGAGAGTTTAACAATAGTTTCCACCATCACATAATTATAAAAGCTTTAAGAAAACTACCTAAATGCCGAAGTAACTATCAATTAGAGGTTTCCATCGTCAACACTTCTTATTCAACCAAGTGTTAAAGCTCTGGGGTTATTAGTCGTCAATTTTCCAAAATAAAACATCACAGGATAACTAGTTTTCTTTCGCCGAAAACGACCTCACAAGTCGCTTCCGAAAGAGCTGTCGGTTCATAAAAAGCACGCTGCGATTTTGAAACTGAAAGCGAACGGAATGTAAAAAAGGGGTAAAAATAATCGTCAATTAAATAAATTTGCAGACCTTTACCAAACTTTCGTTCAATCCAAAGTCAATAAAATTAGTTGAAAATCGGAAGGTCCTTCGCGGTAATTGTAACATTTAGGCTCATCAAACCAGTTCGGCCTCTTTAACTCCACGAAGCACATGCAAACAACAACCTTCGCCTCTCTCCCCCTCATCCTTCATCGTCTCTCGCTTTTTTTTCGCAGCGTCAATGGTCGAACTTGGCACACCTTTGCAGCCAAGGGCAAATACAGATCCAAAACAAAGGAAGCGGCCCGTCCCGCTCTGAATCCCTTCCCTTTCATCAAACTCCCGTTATCACCTGCATCATTTGCAATCGCTTACATCCGGTAGATTAAGTTTTCCTCGATTTCAGATCTTCTTTTATAAATTTCTCCAGAAGATGGCAGCACGCATAAATTAACGCGATCGAAAATCATATACACGTCACGAAGGCCAAGGGCAAACGACGGCATCTCTAGACTAAATTTAAAGCTAAAAGTGGCAACTCTGGACTTGTTCATTATCGAACGCAGGAGAAGAAGGATAATAGGTTGAATAAACATTTGCGTAGACTTAGCATTACCCTACGAAGCTGTGAGAGACGAGGTGACGGAGAGGATGAGACCCTAAAAGTGCTGCATTTTTTTCAATGCCGTGGGCATCCTTCGGAAAACGCGACAAGTGGAGGACACTTCACACTTCTCCCACCTCCCGCTGCTAATATATCTGCGGGATCGTCCAATGAGTGCCGCCACCATGCGGCCCAAACACGATCCATTACGGCCTCGTTGCGACGCCCACCTCGATGTTGACCCAGCAGTGTTGCTCCAACCTCGTTAAGCACGCCCTAAGTTAGTCTTGCAAAGGGATTCAACGATCATGCGATTCTCCTCTCAAAAAACAAAAGAACATCGGCAATGGGACCTCAAAACGGCGAAGGTCGAAACAGTTTACGAAAGCACACTGTTAAACGCAGTGGTGTTGCCTAAATTGTTCACCCAAAACTCGCACGTGGTATGACATGTACCACGTAACAAGGGAATGTAAATTTTCAAGCTCTAACACAAATTCGAATGCACCGCTTGAAAATAGGTCACCATATTTTAGTGACTGCTAATTTCGTAATTTTACAAAAACACCGAAAACCATTTTCCAAGCCCTGACTACAGCTGGTAATACGCCAAGTGTTTTGGCGGGGCATTCAACGGAATGGACGAAGGAAAAATATTCTCCATCAGAGAGGCATTTGAAATGTGTCAAAACGCGCACATTTTTGCCTCTGGTTTCCTTGGCCTCGTGTCTAGGTGGCGTTCATCATTGGACGCCAACATCGCCCGGGAAACCGGCCGTACCTCTTCGAGTCAACCTAACTACTTAATCCACCCAGTGTGCAGCGTGGAGACGTCGACCGATACAGGCAGATTCTGCGCTTGCGAGGCCGGAAGTGACGACGGCGGCGGGAGAAGAGGAACAAAGAGGGAGGCGCGCGCTCCAGCCACGCATCTCCCTCCTTCCCCCTTGCCGATCCCCTCGCCCGCGCCGCCCTTGGGATCCCCGCCATATTACGTGCGCCGCTCCGGCCTAGTTTCGCTTTCGTCGCGGCCGATGGAAATAAACAATTTTTTTCCGCTACGAGGACGTAATTGAATGGGTGGTGAGGGGGCAGGATGGGGGGGAGGGATAACGACTGCATTTTATAAGCGAACCAGAATGACTGCGCGGGTGGCCTCGCTCCTAAACGGAACAACAATGGCACACGGGCGCGATGCGGTATGTTTTTGTTTAACGGGGGAAAGGATGGAGGAGGGAACGGGGAGGGAATATGACAACGGGGTGACGAAAGCTTGAACGACACCCACTACCCCGACCCAACCACCCCCCCCCCCCGGGCTGCCGTTGTGAAAATCCCTTTAAATGCCTCGTCGCTGAAAAGGAAGGATGCTCCCACGACCTCCGATCCCAAACGCCGGCTTTTTGAGTGGTTATGGCGGTATTTCCGGCAATACATTCATATGTTCCACTATTTAACTAACTATGCACATATGTTTTTTTCCTTCAAATTTAATAAAGTTAAAAAATAAATAAAGCACAGCAACGTAAACTTTAAGCCAGCAGCTTACGGCAGATAGCAATTCCAATTGTATCATATTACTATCATATTAAGCAAAAATATTTTCCTTCTATGGGGATGGTGGGAAATCTGTTGTTTAGTTTTCGATAGAGATCAAATAGTTAACTAATATTATTTAGAGCATCCTCGATCGTTGTCCCTCTTAAATATTGAATTTGAAAGAAGTTGTAACCCAGTCGACCTAGCTTTTAGTTGGTTTATTCACAAAATCACTTCACCCATTTCTTCTCATAGACGTCCGCCATTACTGGTTTCATGTGTCTCACATTCAGATTTTCCTACTCGGTTCCTCTAATTCGCTTTCTCTTTGACCAGTGCCTCCCATCCAGGGGCTATTGTTTTCCTAATCAGGCCTGAGGAAGCTAGCCCTCCTCCATTTCGTAGCGTTCTCCCTCTTCCTACTCATTTAAATATTCTTAGTCAGTTATCTGATCCGTCCATTTGTTTTTCATTATGCTCTACAGTACATACGTAAAACCTTATTTTCAACTCTTCCAATATACTCTTTTCAGCAGTTATAGAATATTATAAACGATGTTTTTGTAAAAACCGGGTATAGCTGAAGAGGTTTTTCACAAATACGATGTTTTATAAAAATATACATGCATTTTACGCATATATATATATATATATATATATATATATATATATATATATATATATATATATATATATATCCCCTCCCCGGACTACAACCTTGACGTGGTGGAAGGGCTTGTGCGTTCCGATGACCCCTAGAGCTGTGCTGGCGGGAGTAATAAAAATTGCTCCTGGTAGGGTCACCCATGCCAGATAGGTCGAAGGTTAGGAGCCAGACGAAAGGTAGTCCACGCAGCGTCTGTTCCTCAGTGAGGCGGCTGCAATGGCGTCTGACCCCAGTGGGGCGGCCAGTAAGTGATGGTGTCACGTTAAAAACACTATTGAGGAAGGCAACGGGAAACCACCTCAATTATCATTCCCTAGAAAAATATGATGGACAATAGAGATATTTTGAGTCCTGGCAACCACGGGGCTCGGCCCAATCGGCCGTGTGTCGTGCCCGGCAGCGGGGGAGGCAAGGCTTCCGCGGTCGTCATCCCACGAAACCCTTGCAAGGGAAAACCAGCAGCAGCAGGACAGAAGACGCAGGAGAAGAAAACCAAATTAGTTAGAATAGGAACGTGGAATGTTAGGACAATGATGAGGACAGGGAAATTGGAGAATGTTAAGCGAGAGATGGAAAGGGGAAATATAGATATTTTAGGTCTATGCGAGGTGAGATGGAAAGATAGCGGGGATTACTGGAGTGATAAGTATAGAATAATATACAGCGGCGGGGACGAGAGCCAACGAGGGGTTGCCATAGTATTAAATGAAGAGGTAGGAAGAAGCGTAGTCAACATAGAGCAGGTAACGGATAGAATACTATTAGTGGAGATAAAAGCAGAACCGACGAACTTAGTTATTATTCAGGTATACATGCCACCGAGCAACCATAAGGAAGAAGAGGTCGATAGGATATACGATCAGTTAGAGGACATGATCGCGTGTGTTCCTGCAGGGAAACATTTGATAGTGATGGGGGATTGGAATGCGACGGTAGGCGAAGGAAGAGATGGTGATGAGGTGGGCGACTACGGTTTAGGCACGAGGAATGACCGCGGGGAGAAAGCAGTTGAGTTCTGCAGGAGACAGGGGTTAGTCATCACCAACACTTGGTTTAGACACCACAAAAGACGCAGGTATACATGGAAAATGCCAGGTGACTCAGGAAGATATCAGCTAGATTATATCCTGGTTAGACACAGGTTTAGGAACAGTGTGATAAAGTCGCACAGCTTCCCGGGAGCGGATGCGGACTCAGACCACAATTTAGTTGTTATGAAATGTAGCGTACGTTTCAAAAAGATAAGGCAGGGGCGGCGAGTTAGAAAATGGAATGTAGAAGCATTAAATGGGTTGAAAAGGAAGGAATACAAACAGGCGGTAGAGAAAATCATGGAGGATGGCAAAGGGCTTAGTACTATCGAAGAAAAATGGGAAATGATCAAGAAAGGGTTGTCTAAAGCGGCAAAAGACACTATGGGAACCGTTAACGCTAAAAGGACTCGTAAACCATGGATCACGGATGAGATGATTGCAAAAATGGATGAGCGGCGAAAATGGAAGAATATAAATACAGAATTAGGCAAAATGAAGTACAAAGAATTGAACAATAAATTGAGGCGGGCAACAAATAAAGCAAAGGAAGCATGGTGGAAGACGCAGTGCGAGAATATGGAAAGTCTGCAGAGGAAGGGGGAAATCGGTGCGCTTTACTGCATAGTTAAATCTTTATCGGGAAGTTAGAAAGGGAGATCAACGATAGCAGTTAGAGATAAGGCCGGTAAGGTAATAGTTGACGTAGGAAAGATCCAAGAGAGATGGAAGGAATATGTAGAAGAACTGTATAGTAAAGAGCTTAGACCAACAAAGTTAGACATTGAAAAGGAACATGACGTAGAGGAAGATAGCTTAGGTCCAGGCATACTAGACAATGAGATAGAAAGGGCATTAAGGGAGATGAAACTAAATAAGGCCGTGGGGGTAGATAACATTCCCGTGGAACTTTTGAAATGCTTGGGAAAATATGGGAGGAAGAGGCTATATGGGCTGATCCGTAGTATTTATGAGGAGGGAATCTGGCCGGAAGACTTTGTGAGATCAGTTTTAGTTCCTATTCCGAAAAAGGTAAAGGCCACGTCATGTGAGGACTATAGGACAATTAGTTTGATATCCCACGCAGCTAAGGTTGTTCTCAGGATCATAAACAAAAGGATAGAGAGTAGGGCAAATGATTACTTAGGGGATGATCAGTTTGGGTTTAGGAAGGGGAGAGGTACGCGTGATGCCATTGCAGTAATGAGATTATTAATCGAGAGGAATATACGAGGGTCATCCGGAAAGTAGTACCCGTTCGTGAAATAAAGACACAAAAGTAAATATTAACGAACATAAAAAATTTTATTTGAAAGAGGATACTTTAAACTACTTCTCAACATAATCTCCAAGCAAATTAAGGCATTTGTCATAACGTGTGACAAGTTTGTGTATTCCTGCTGCATAGTCCTTCGCCGCCAGCTCATTGAGATACGCGAGGGACCCATCTTGCACAAATTTTTGCATAATGCAGATGGTGTTTAACAATTTCATGAACAATTGTTCGAGAAACATTGGGAAAATGCTCACAGATGTCATCAATTGTGACGCGCCGATCGTTCCTCACGAATTCGTCAACTGAGCTCACCAGTTGGTCTGTAATGACAGACGGTCTCTCCGAACGCTCATCGTCGTGTGTGTTCCCCCTCCCCATGTTGAAGTTGCGACACCACCGCCGAACAGACGACTCGTCCATTACATTGTCTCCATACACCTCCTTTAATTGGCGATGAATATCACATGGGCGAACGTTTCTTGCATTGAGGAATTTAATCACTGCCCTCACTTCACAACTGGCGGCGTTCTCAATTTTTTTAAACATTGTAAACAATCACAGAAACAACACAGGCAATGCTAGCGTCACGCAACTTGGCTCAGAGAAGGCAGACAAGCCACTGAAGCTATCTGACCTCGTCCAGCGGCTACTCGCGTCGTCAGCACTTCATGCGGCACGAACGGGTACTACTTTCCGGATGACCCTCGTAGAACACAACCAGGAGGTATTTGCCTGTTTCGTAGATTTCGAAAAAGCGTTTGATAGAGTAAATTGGGAAAAACTAATGAGTATATTGCAGAAAATAGGAATAGATTGGAGGGAAAGGAGGCTAATCCGCAACCTGTACATGTCTCAGACTGCTCAGGTGAGGGTGGGAAACGGGGAGTCAGGATGGGCAGTGTTAGGAAGGGGTGTAAGGCGGGGTTGCCCATTATCACCGTTGCTGTTCAACCTGTACGCAGAAGAAATGATCAAAGAGGCATGGGATGAACTCGAGGTAGGAATGAAAGTGGGCGGGGAATTCGTAAAATCAGTTAGGTCTGCTGATGACCAAGCTTTAGTTTGTCAGTCAGCCAAGGGGCTGCAAGCATTGCTTAATGAATTGGAAATTCAGTGCGACAGGTATGGGATGAGAATCAATATTAATAAAACAAAGGTTATGAGATTTTCTAGAAAGAAAAAGGCCAAGCTTAACATTAAAATAGGAGGGCAAAAGCTAGAGCAGGTAGAACAGTTTACGTATCTCGGTAGTGTTTTGGACCAACACGGTCAAAGTAGTAGGGACGTAAGGAGAAGAATTGCGCTGGGCAAAGAGGCTTTCACAAGGAGGAGGGAGTTGATGACAGGGACTTTGAGTAAGGATGTTAAGAAAAGACTCGTAAAAACTTTGATATGGAGCGTAGCTATGTACGGCGCGGAAACGTGGTCATTGAAGCAGGAGGATAGACGTACACTGGAGGCTTTTGAAATGTGGGTGTGGAGAAGAATGGAGAAGGTGAAATGGACAGAGAAGAAAACAAATGAGGAAGTACTTGGTATGGTGGGCGAAGAGAGGGGTTTGTTGGGAGCAATCCTATGGAGGCAGGAAAAGTGGATGAAGGGGGTGTTGACCGGCAGTGGGATGTTGAAGACTGTGATAGAGGGTAGAATGTTGGGCAAAAGAGGAAAGGGAAGGAACAGGATAGGGTTGTTGGACGGGATGAAGGGCGGAAGAAAGTACTCAGAGATGAAGAGGGACCTGATATAGAGTAGGATGATGGATTTTGTGTTTTGTTAGGAGTAATAAAATATTTATTTGGTAGTTGTGTCCATCGAAAAACCTACCTTAACCGGTAGATTACCTTAAAAAAATATATATATACATATACACACACACATTAAAACACGAAAACCCGCCATATAGCGAACAAATATTCATTCATATGGAAATAGATATAACGAATAGCGATAGAAAAACATACAAAGAACGAACACCGAAGAGGTAAGGGAGGCGGGATCGAGCAGATCACAAGTGCAAAAATATTTCCTTGACCGGGACTTGAACCACGGATCTTTCGACTCGCTGGACCGAGGTTTTATATATGTATACATACATACAAACACATATGTATGTATATTCTATTGTTTCAGGCTTCACTTCGTGGAAGTAATTGATATCCATTATTGAAATAGAAAGAAAGACTCGTACTTTTCCACAGATTTTATTATACGGCACGACGCGTTTCACCGACTTGCGGCATCATCAGGTACAAATTTGCAAAACAGACAGAGCAAGCATACTACCTTGATCAAAAATTTCCCGGAATTTATTCAGAAAATTAAAAATACAAGTTTATTCATCTAAATCTATATTGTCCCCTTCAAAGTAATCCCCATCGACTGCAACACACTTATGCCAGCGCTTGATCCAATCCTCGAAACATTTTTTATATTCGGTTTTCGGTATGTCCATCAGTGCTTCCTGCGATTTTTCCATTACTTCCTCTCGGCTGCTAAAACGCGTTCCCCGTAATGGTTTTTTAACTCGATTGAACAGAAAGAAGTCACAGGGAGCCAAATCAGGTGAATTCGGTGGCTGTTGGATGGTATTTGTTGCATTTTTCGTCAAAAAATTACGAATAATGATAGCACTGTGCGACGGTGCGTTATCATGGTGCAAAATCCACGAGTTTTCTGCCCACATTTCTGGTCTCTTTCGGCGAATTGCTTCACGCAAACGTCTCATAACGCCCAAATAATACTCTTTGTTTACTGTCTGGCCTTCTGGCAAAAATTCATGATGCACTACACCGTTGTAATCCATGAAAACCGTCAGCATTGCCTTCTTTTTTGACTGAAAACGACGTGGTTTTTTTGGTCTCGGCTCATTTGGTGAACGCCATTCACTTGCCTGATGTCTGGATTGCGTGTCGTACTCATAAACCCACGTCTCGTCTCCAGTAATGATCCTTTTGATGAATGTGGGATCGGATTCAGCCTCGCAAATCATGTCTTTTGCGACGTCAACACGGTCTCTTTTTTGCATGAAATTGAGGTCTCTTGGCACCAACTTTGCTGCTACACGACGGAAACCCAAATCATTAACCACAATGTCTTGGGCGGATCCATAGGCAATGTTCAAGTCCTCCGCTATTTCTCTGATGGTTAATTTGCGGTTATTGACCAACATTTCTTTTACTTTATCAATTTTTTCACCGACTTTCGATGTCGATGGTCTGCCACTGCGTTCATCATCTTCGATTGACTCACGACCACTTCTGAACCGCTCGTGCCACTGGTAAACGACCGTTTTTTTAGAGAATCGTTGCCGAAACACTTTTCCAACATTTCCAACGTCCGTGCGCCACTAAATCCGTTTTTTACGCAAAATTTAATACAAGTTCGTTGTTGCAAATTTAAATCCATTTCTGCAATTGTAAAAAATCGCCAACACACACAGAGATAGATGTACTCTTGGCTACGTAACTTTTGCAAATGTCAAGTTATGACACTAACATTTAAAGGGAATATCAACAACAGATGTACCAATTTAACAAAAAAAACAGAACTCAAATCGGAACGATGGGAGCGCCACACGGTGGTTATTCCGGGAACTTTTTGATCAAGGTAGTATATACCCTCAGGACCGAGTGGGGGCGGGGAGGGTTGGAAGGATTTGAGGGGGGTTGGGGCTCGCAGGTGCGTTGATGGATTGTTTTGACCATTTCCAGGCTAATTTCTCGGAGAGGAGTGGGGAGGGGTATGGGAATAATTGCTCATTACAAAGTGTCGTGTTGGGGTTCACCAAGTGCCTTCTAATCTCTAATTGCTCGAGAGCGTCCATTTTTAATCCTTTTGGGAGTGTGTGTAATATCTCTGGGACAAAGTCACTGCTGTGGTTGAATTCTAGTAAATGCTTGGCGAAGAGAGAGTTGTTATTCTGATTTTTGTGACACCTAGCGTGTTCCTTGACTCGTAACTTGATATTCCTGCCGGTCTGACCGACATAAACGCTGTTGCAATCCTCGCATTTCAGTTTATAAATGCCTGATTTGAGAAGGCTATCCTGGGTGTCTTTTCCATTGGCTAGAAGTTTGGAGAGGGTTATGGGTGAGTAGAAGGCTGCTTTGAGTGAGGTGGGTAGGCAGTTGGAAATCCTATATGAAAGATCTCCCAGAAACGGGATCGAGCACCACTTAAAATCTTTAGATACTGCGGGCTGAGATACGAAAATGCTTTTTATGGCCATTGCTTTTTGTTTTTTCCGTAGTAATGTGTCAACTAGTTTGGGGTTGAAACCATTGTTGGTAGCTATATTAGTGATATTCACGAGTTCAATTTTGAAGTTTTTGGGGGAAAGGGGGATGTGTAGGAGGCGGTGGATCATGGAGTGGAGGGCTGCGTGTTTTTGAGAAAAGTGGTGTGCGGAATCATTAGAAATAATATGGTCTGTATATGTGGGTTTCCTATAAATTGCAAATTCGTGTCTATTATCCCTAATTGTGATTGTCAAGTCGAGGAAGTTGATGGTACCGTTGACGTCTTTTTCCATGGAGAAGGAGATATTCCGATGAAGAGTGTTTAGGAAATTAAGGAAGGAGTCTAACTGTCGGTTGGTTCCGGTCCATAGGCATAGTATATCGTCAACGTAACGAAACCAATAGCCCACGTTTTTGTTATGCTGATTGTCAGCATTAAAAAGATATTCTTCTACAGAATTGAGGAAGACTTCGGCTAGGAAGGGGGACAGTGGGGAACCCATAGCTAACCCATCCGTTTGGCTGTAAAGGGTGTGGTTGAAACTAAAATAATTCTGGTTAACTGTCATTTTGATGAGGGGGACCAATTCGTCTGAGATATTTTGGGCAATGGTGGAATCCTTGAGTAGTTCTTCCACCCTAAGCAAAGTTTCCGATATTGGTACGCAAGTAAATAAATTGCTAATGTCGAAGGAGACTAGCCTCGCTTTTTCTGGGACATCAATATCTTTCAATTTTCGGGCTAGCTCTATAGAGTTTTTAACTCCATATTTAGGTTTAAAACCTGTGAGATCTCGGAGCAAAACGTCTAATTTTCGTGCCAGAAGGTGTGAAGGGGCGGACACAGCTGAGATGACAGGCCGAATAGGTATGGCTTTTTTGTGTAATTTGGGGAGTCCGTACAACCTGGGGGCGGAGGGGTTCATTTGGATTAAACTAAATTTTTCCCTAGCATTTAAAAACTTACACTTGAACACTGCACGTTTCACTTCACTTTGGAAACTCGCGGTTGGGTCTTTGGATAACGGAGTAATAGGATTGTTGTTGATGAACTCAAGGCACTTTTCCACATACACTCGTTTATCCAACACTACGACACTAGATCCCTTGTCAGCTTTCTGGATGATGAGGTCTTCCTTGCCAATAGTCTTCTTCAGGCGTCGGAGGGTGGACGTATGTTGCTGAAGGCTGGAAAAGCGGGTTGTTGTTGGCACTGCTTCCTTCAATGAGGACATGATGATTTCAGCAACTTGGTGTTTGGTAGCCAGAGATTGGTTCCGAAGGGCAACCTCGCAATCTGCGGCTAGATTTTTAATGTCGGCTTCGGAAACTTTCTTAGAGGGAGCAAACTTCAACCCTTTCTTTAAGATATTACTCTCCTCCTCAGTGAACGTATGATGACTAAGGTTGACAACTCTTGCGGCCGGAACAAATTTCGATACTGTGCGGGGACTGTTTTCTTTAGTAGTGCACTGGTAATTTTGAGGTGGACTATTAATATGGTTACTCAGTTTTTTCCCCTGGGTTACATATTTGCGAGAAGAGATTTTACTCACTAGTTCTTTTACACCATCCACAAATGTAATCCATTCCGCAAAATGTAACTTAGAGCAAAGTTCTACGTGCAGACAGAACAAATAATGTGCAAAGGAATCCCTTCTTGCATACCACAGTTTCAGTTCCTCCCTTAACCACTGGATTTTCGCCTTGCGTATCGCTCTGATGGCCGTTGTGGACGACGAAGTGGCACGAACCTGGACGTACGCTGGGAACACTCCGTTTTTGAGGCAACTGCTATTGAAGAGAATATTCAGAGATGCACTGCTGTATTTCACCGAAAGTTTTAAGTAAAGTTTCGCCTGTAATGCCATACTAGCTTTGCGAATATATTCTATTGTTTCAGGCTTCACTTAGTGGAAGTAATTGATATCCATTATTGAAATAGAAAGAAAGACTCGTACTTTTCCACAGATTTTATTATACGGCACGACGCGTTTCACCGACTTGCGGCATCATCAGGTACAAATTTGCAAAACAGACAGAGCAAGAATATATACCCTCAGGACAGAGTGGGGGCGGGGAGGGTTGGAAGGATTTGAGGGGGGTGGGGGCTCGCAGGTGCGTTGATGGATTGTTTTGACCATTTCCAGGCTAATTTCTCGGAGAGGAGTGGGGAGGGGTATGGGAATAATTGCTCAATACAAAGTGTCGTGTTGGGGTTCACCAAGTGCCTTCTAATCTCTAATTGCTCGAGAGCGTCCATTTTTAATCCTTTTGGGAGTGTGTGTAATATCTCTGGGACAAAGTCACTGCTGTGGTTGAATTCTAGTAAATGCTTGGCGAAGAGAGAGTTGTTATTCTGATTTATGACATATGACTGTATCTGACATATGTATGTATGTGTGTGTGTACATACATAAATATACACACAACGGATGCTCACAAAGTGACGGACGCCATCCTAGGTGCGAGACCGAAGCACACCGCAAGTCCCGCTGCTCTTGCGGAATTTGAATCGAGGAGGGACGAAGGGGCAGAGGGCGGGTAAAGTAAGAGAGGATGGGGTGGGTGGCGATGCGCAAAAGGGGAGGGCGACCCAAAGGGTCAGAGGTCACGAACGGATAGGGAGTGGGTGGAAAGGGTGAGAGGTCCACTACTTATGCATGCTACCGCGACGAGAAATGTCGCCGGCGACCGACTCCCTTGCCCAGTCGAGGCAGGCGACGGCGAGCCCACTTCGCACCGTTGCCATCGCCGTCTTCACTCGATTCCTTCTTTCCCCGCGCCGATGGGAGACTCCCTCCCGGATCGCGTGCTCTCTCCCCTCCGAACGGGCGGGTGTCCACTCCATTCTTGGGCGACACGGCAAGTGGTGAGACTCTCTCTCCTTTCCGCCTCGCGACCGCGCACACCCTTCCCCCCCCCCTCTAACCGAACCTCTCCAACCATTCAAAGGTATGCTTTCGACTGTACTGCTTCGCGTGGGTCTCCTGTTATTCACCCTACACCATTTCCTCCTCTAACTCTTAGAGCCTCCCCTATGACTAAATCTCCATCTACACATTGCCCTGGCAAATCACCGTGTGGCGGAGGGTGTTGAGACACCAGCCTTTTTATTTACAAATATTCACTTAAATTATTATTATTATTATTAGATATCTACAGGTTAAAGTAGGTTTTGGATGGGCACAAGCTACAAAAAGGTCCAACGATAATCCCCATGCCTTACCCAGCAAAATACAACCTGACATCCAACACTACAACAAGGCCATCTTCAATTCCTCACACTTGCTTCTACCCTTCATTCCGCCCAACATGCCTACCCCAATCCAACCCAATATACTACAACATAATACACCGCAAACCGCCGCAAGGGCGTGTGGCGGGGGGTGTTAGGTCACTGCCCGTAAAAAGGAACAAAACCACATGCAAGATCAACACATACATGTAAAACTACACCCGCAGGGGCGTACACACTCATGCGAAAATCCCTTCATCCCTTTCTCGTTTGCCTAAAGTTCTCCCTTCTGTTACAGTCCCATTACCAATCAAAATGTTCGGCATCTAATATATTATTTTCACATGCGTGCACAAGTACATGCAAATGTACACACGCACAATCCCATATACATCATGCAATAATAATTGGTGTGCTCGAGTAGTGTCTCAAATTTGGAATCAAGAAATTAGGAGTGATTACGTCAGATTTTGACTTGGCGGTTGTCTGATTCCATGGTGTCTAAGAAGTATATTTTCCTCCTTCATTCTCCTCACTTGCCAAACAATCTCCCTTCTATCACGACCTTCAGCCTTCCACTGCCAATCAATACCCCTTCCGCCCAGATTTTTTCAGTGCCATTTATCACCTATTACACTAATTGGTGGTGGCCTAGCAACCCCTCCCAAAAGACCTTGCGGCTGCTTTCACGGAAAAATATACATTTATGATATTTTAAACTTGTTCAATAGTCTACCTCTCTACCCAAATTAATTTCTCCACGTCGTATACCTTCGTTTCTCTCTCGTTGGAAAGATTATGTCAATTAGTACTTCACCCACATTCTCAATGAGAGCACCAGACCTTCTTCACCCACCTCAAGTTTCAGTAATTATTTTAATGAGTTCAATTTCCTGACACATATAACTGTGCACTTAAGTTTTAAAAACAAATATTACGAATATTTCTCCTCTCACGAACTCACAATGTTTGATGCTGGGGTTGTCGAAGCCGTTGTATTTTTTAATATACCTTTTCAATTCTAGATTTTTTACGTCTATAAATCGATTTCTCCGAAAATAATTAATATTAGGTATAATATTAATTATTAGGATAAATTTATAATTACGTACAGTTATCAAAGTGAGTAGTCCAGATGGAAAGATAATTGGAGAAATAAGCAAGTATACAGAAGTGAAATATGGAGCACTATGTACCTGGAAAAGAGCCAAATGGATGGGGCACACGCCTTGAGACGTAACCGTTGTCAATGGATAACTAATGATAAAAGGAGGGAAGGCGGCCGGGGAGGGCCGAGGGCAAATGCATGGAGGCCAAGTGGAGAGGTGAGGAAGTGCAGGGCTACCCCAGGCGCATCCAGGGAGTCATACGGGTTTGGATAGGGGCCTGCAGCCGACCAACCTTCGGATTGAAACACTGACCATAATTAGCACTTCGTTCAAACAATCTTTGAAGGCAACGGGCACTCTTCAAGTTTCACTCTTCACTTTTACAAATCATGTTCCCAACATTTCTATTCATGTGTAATCACATCGCAGAAATATTACGACGGCATATTCTTGTCGGAAATATCGTCACATCGCCATCGGGCCTTCTAGTCAGTAGCTCACCGCTCCATTCACTAGACTACCACGCCCAGTTATTCGTCGAATTTAATTAAATATGACCGTTTCTTAGTCACTTTATTTACCTCTTAGCATTATAAAATAATTAAAAAGCAGGAATTTATTTCGATATTTACTGGAGTTTTCCCAATGCGGTCCACAAGCTCGAAACATATGCTATATATCATGTTGTTAGGAAAATGTTGGACATAACTGACAACGTGAACATATGTATATATATATATATGTGTGTATATATACACAGAAAAAAAATATATATGTATATATATAAATATATATATAAATATATATATATGTATATATATATATATATATATATATATATATATATATATATATATATATATATATATATATATGTAAACGCTCTTCGGCGACGCACAAATTAATAAAAACACAGATGTAGATTTTTAAAACATAGTAACACAAAGAAAGGACACTCACATTTGTAGTTTATACGTGTACTTTCTTTGAGTTTCTATGTTTTAAAAATCTACATCTGTATGTTTATATATATATATATATATATATATATATATATATATATATATATATAAACTTACTTGAAGAAGGCCTCGGAGAAGGCCGAAAGCTCGAACAATTTACCGTGTGAGTGTCCTTTTAAATGTTGCTATTCTATTTGTGCTCCCAGGATTGTGCTGCTCGTGTGAGTGTTTTCGTATAATCAATATATATATATATATATATATATATATATATATATATATATATATATATATATATATATATATATATATATATATAGAGAGAGAGAGAGAGAGAGAGGAATTCGGATACACGGACGTAGTTATCAGATAATTTCTTCGTTACGAGGATAAAAAGACACCACCGTCGCTTAATTAAAACTAAGCGATATTAAAAAAAGAAAGATTACTCACCAGACAACTACTACTCCATTTTTTTTACACAATGATGTCACTACCTAATCCTACTGTTCACTGTCAAAGCTTGTATTCAAGTAGACAACTGCAACTGCCTTGAGAGCACTTAAGTGATGCACTCATCCCTCTCTCAAAAGTGTGACGAGGAGGAGTCGGAGGCGGGGTAGAAAATACTGCGGTTGTGCATTGCAAAAAAAAAGCGAATGGTTTACTCCGGAGGATGAGGACAATTTACCAAAATAAGTATGCATACACAGCAAATTCTCACTCACTCCTCATTCTGACTCACTCCTCGTATCTACGCCGATTACTTCGAACATTTTCGGTGACACGAAGGAAGGAGTGTACAACGCAACCAATTCGTTCTTTTTTCCTATAGATTGTGACACCTGCCGAAAGGGCGTGGTAGTCCAGTGGGTGGAGTGTTCGACTACGTACCAGAGGGCCCGGCTTCGATTTCCTGGGACGCCTTTGGACACCCTCAGTGTCACCCACGCTGTGTGAATTTTCGGGTAATATCAGATCTTCCTGTGAAACCACGGGCTTCGTAATAAGAAAAAGAACTGGACCCCCTACCCTGATGTGTGAATATCATACGCCATATAGGGCTGTGGACGAGATGAGACTATCAATCAAACCAACCTTCATTCGGTTGATGATGACTGCGGTGGTGACATGTCGCGTGGGGCACCCGGCACGCGTCACCCAGCCGGACGGACATCCCCACGCGAACGCCATTCCGCAGGCGCCCACCGTCCGCCCTGTGCCATACACGGACTCCCCTCAAGGGTGACCAACTCCCTGGATAGCCACTCCGGCAGAGGAGCCTCATTCTCACGACTCGAGATGCGTCGCCAACCTTTTATTCCTTCCGATGGAACATCACCCCAGTTAGCGTTTCGGGGAGAACTCGGCAGAGAAAAACAACTCCCAAGCGACGTCTTCCAAGAGGACGATTCCGCAATTATCCAAGGCCATGAGGTAATCACACCCCTTACTAACGTTTTTAGAAAAACATCGTCAGAGTCCGGGCACGCGTAAAGGAAAGTAACTTCGATACTCCATCGAAGGAAGAGAATCAAATTAACATTAGACGAGGCCAAAGAAAAACCGTATCCTCTTTAAAAGAGTACAACGCCGGAAAACCGCAATCGAGTCAATGAATGAACCACCACGGGAAAGAGTAATAATTATTCTAATTACGAATTCCAAGATGGCGACGAAAAAGGTCAGACTCGTTCCTCCATTTTCTTACGTCAGCAATAGATTAACCGACAAGGTCGTCGGCCAATTGATGTGCCCAACCAATGTTCTCTCTCCCTCCGTTCGGAAGGGGTACTTAAAGCGCCATATGGCGACGTAGATTGAAAACCCTTTTTCAAAATGTGATCATTTACTGTTAGGCAGACTCAGACCTTCCACGATTATCTAGAAAATGTTCCGTGGTCCAGCAAAAATTTGCCCATTTAGAGAATCGTACGGGACTCTTTGGGCAATTCACGAGACGCGCCAGTATGTGCGGTGACTTTGAGAATTCTGCCGAAAACCGGAAAATAGTTCCAGAAGTGTACAGGGTTGGGAATATACCGGAGTCGAACAACAACTGTGCACATATCAACCCGTTTCGGCAAGCGGTGTTTTCCAAATAAAAGTTTGACTCAAATGACAAAATTAACCTTTTTCGAAAGAAAAATCAGCAAAAGATTTTTTATATAAACGATTTGATAAAAGATTTTTTTAATAAACGATTTTTTTTCCGATAAACTGCGGCTCAGGCGGAGTCGTCTTAAATTAGCATTATTTCTGTTGCTGTTTTAATTATTAATTTATTTTAATTATTTTATTAATATGATATAATCCTTAGATTATTAAAGAGCCATCAAAAGTTGTTCATTCGCAATCATCACACATCAAACAATTCGCTGTTGCTATCGCATTCACAAAGGTTTTTCGACGCTATCCTCCGCATTTAATGTTATGTGATTGATTATAAATTAATACCGGTTTGCATCAAACAAGGACAGGCTCCCCAACAAAACTTCGAATGGCACTTTAGAGCGATATCTCACGGGAAATAATGAGTCGCTACAAAAGTAAAAAAGAGGGACGCACAAAAAAAAACAGAAATATTGGTATTCAGGTATCTAAGGAAGCAGTTCGTCAAACATTTCGCATGGAGCATGACACACTACGGACCAAAGACATAAAACATTGAAAAATTGAACTAGTGAAGAATAATCTTTGAAATGTGGTGCCCGAAGAAAATGCTGAGGATTAAATGGACGGGAAAAGTGAGGAACGAGAAAGTATATAGAGGAGCAGAAGATATTTATAGACCATACGGAGAGAACTCTACGACAAGGAATGATACAAGACAATACGAGCAATACAAGATCCCGTGAGGAAGAGCAAGAGGCAAGTAAATAGAAAACAAATTACGCCGAACTTAAAACAAATAAGTTCTATCAGTGGGTGAGAGGGAATTAAAGCTGAATAGAAAAGAGTTGAGGACTGCAGTGAACCAATTTTAGGCTTGTTCATATAATTAAACAAAAATATAACCGACCCTGCTTATACTGCCTGACATGCTTTCAAACATAATTCGAACCGAAGAAACGACTGCAGCGTTCCTAAGGAAAAAGGAAGCTGATTTTATGAGAGGAGATGAAGGAACGCGTTTGATACGTATAAGGTGTGAGAAGCGTGATTGCCGAAAGACACATTCCGTAAGGAGAAGAAACTCGCCCATCACCTTTTATATTATTGCAGATTAAATTTGCAGTAGCAGATTAAAAATACCCTACGTTTTGGAATTGAGACTGACCACGTTAAATAAAATTTCCTTAAGTCGTTAAGGGTTTTCTTACACCACTGTAATAGTACCTAGGGTAAGTGAGTGACTATGTGTTTATTATTGCCCCGAAGTAGGTCCCTGGCGTCTGAATTAATTTCTTCGCAAACCTATTCGGTCTCGTAAGGTGTTACCCAGATTCGGTCCCTGGCGAGGGAGAAACTTCCTCTTAAACTACTTTGGGCTAATCGGTGTGACTGTGTGTGTATTTGTAAGTTCCCGAATATTGTCCCTGACAATAGGATTAATTTCCTAGCAAAAACCAATTCGGAAAACAACCCACCCCATGGATGAATGTGAACGTCCTAATATTTTGAATGTGTGTCTGATCACTGGCGAAGGATTAACTTTCTCCAATCTCAATTCCCCCCCTCTTTTTTTTACTTTTACAGTGGAGTAAAATACAATTTACGGCTTAAGGAAATTTTATTCAACATAGTCAGTCTAAAAAGAGACCGTAATAAGCTCAATTTGTCCAATCAATTTTGTAATCGAGTAATTATTGGCGAATGGAGACTGATCATAAGACAATCAGAATCATAATTGGACAGGGAAATCTCACGATTTCCTACAGGATGGACTTGTGTGGAACCATTCCCCTCGCGCTCCTTCGAGGAAGTAAAACGTTTGGTTGAAAAAAAACACAATACTACACATCGACAAATTCTTGATTGGTGGAAGAAGGAAGAATGACTGCGGGAGGATTCCTTGGAGAAGAAAATTCTTTGAAGGAGAATTCCGAGCCCGAGTTATCAGACCAGCATATTATTTCTTCGAAAAAAAATCAAGGGAGTAAAGTGGAACGACTCTGTATTTTCAGGATATTCTTCAAGAATGGAGAACAAAATAGTGAAGCACAAAACGTGGCACATGCCGTCATCAAAGAATAAATATTTATCGTACAAGAACGGAAATGCATTCTGATGAGAGAGCAGCACACACAAAAATGCACCAAATAGGTTTGATGCAGAGAAAACAGAGAACCACTCGCAGTACTTCGATAATCCGGAGTCAGGTTCGAACAACCAACAGATTGAAAGCTTATTTGGGTGCTATTAACATTGTAAATTACTAACAAAATGCATGGAAATTATGATGATTTGCGGCCAATACATTTCAAAGTGATACAGTGAAGATTAAACAAGAAAAAATGAAGATATTTTCGAAGCATTTCTACGAGATATGTGTTCAGTTTACAGAAGCCGATTGTAAATCAATGAAAACTTTTTTCAGGTGAAATTGAATATTGAGATTGTAAAACGTTTCAACTCGGTTATAATACTTGCGTTTAATATTGTGCGTAAGTAAAATGTATTTATTTTAGACATAATATCATTCCTCTTTTGTCAAATGATCACATACTATACGTATAGATAGCATAGGACATACATACCAAAATAATACCATGGTTTTTCGACGCCGTCGCCATGGTAGGGAGAAAGAAGCGAACCAGAGAGCGTTCAACACGAAGGGGATGGTAGTGAGCACGGTAGAGTACAAATGAAGGTAGAGAACAAGGGTCGAGTTCAAGCAGTTGTGATGTTCTTGGAATCAAAACACCACACACTGTTTGGATTTTGGAACCAGTCAACAAGATGCATCACCTAGGATATGAGTGACCCTCCGGTCACAGGTCCTAACGCTCCATCCCCCCCTAGATGACCCCCAACCGCCGTCGCAGTGCCACTGCAGTCTTACATCAAACTTGAGCCCCTTCATTTAGCCTTACCATGCTCACTTACTGAGGTGAAAGCCATCAAGCACGATCCTTGGGTGCTAATTGCATACGGTTGGCACCCCCGGGTTGAACTCGCACCTTGGCGACCGCTTCGCTCCCCTGGAGTCAGCGAACACGCGAGGGGCGGGATTCCAGAGATGAGAGCGGGGTTTGGGGCGGGGTGGGGGAGACGGGGAGGGAGGGAGGGAGGGGGCGTTTTGGTGTGCAGGTTGGAGTGCTCCACTGTGTATGTATTCAACGCCTCCGTCACGTCATGTTCCTCGTTTCCATTGCTAACATCTCGCCACTCGAGGATCACCTCTCATAACATATCCGGGGACCTATCCTGCGATGTTAAAAAGCATTGGGATTGTGAAGCAACAGTCGCCATCACTGTATTAAGAATTTTGTCTTGACCATGAATGCCTTTCGTGCCGATCTACGGATAGAAGAAGCCCATCGGTCAACGTGTATCTTCTTTCGGTAGACCGCACGATCCAGCTTCTCGTCCGTCCCATAGGTCACCAACACCCACTCCAGAAGGGGATAAGGCCATGCTGTTCTATCCCAATTGCAAAATGGACCAGCGAGCCAGCATCACCAACCAAGTCTCGCACAAACTGGTCAGTGCTCATTAAATAAACAGAAAATTTATCCTAAGTGGATCCATATAAAAACGACACTTGCGCAAGCCTGAAAGTCATCTTTATTTAATTCCAAAAAATCCGTTTTGTTGTTCGGATGGCCGCGTGCTCTGCACTCCGGTGACCGCCAAGCTGCTCACGGGGATACGCCTCGGATCTTTCTCTCCCCCTCTCCCACATTCCTTTTGACCTCCTCCGCACCCCTCCGTGAACTTTCCATTTGACCCTCATTCCGCGAGTCACCGGCGACGCCAATTGCCCAAGTGAATATTGACGACGGGGCTTCCGCCAATCTAGAGCCCTAGTAGCAATCGGAAGGAAATATGAAAAAAGTGCTTAATGTAACATTTTTTGTGAAAAGCGGAGGCAAAGAGTTTGTCCTGTAGGCTCTAATATCGTTGACGACCGTGGTGGTTGGTTTCCGGTACGTGTGGCGCCCTCAGCTTAATTGGCATTTCTACGTTTCCGCGTCTCATGTTCCAGGGGGCGCATCATCAGCAACAACTGGTGCAACGGCCGCGAAAGAAACTACAGCGCTGAAAACCCAGCAACCACAGGAAGTCAAGAACCACTGCAATGTTAGCAGAAAAACTCGCGGTGAAATATTAATGTCCATTACCTGATATTGAATTACAAGATTTAAACGCTTCATCCACTTATACAAAAGGTTGAGCTTACTAATATAAAATTAACTACACTGAAGTCCATCGAGAGTTCTCGTGTGAAACATTTTCTGGACTCAATGTTTATTTATGCAAGTATATTTCAGGTAACGCGTAATCGACAGCAGACAGTCATTTGCAGAATTTATTAACTGTATGGCGTTCACCAGTTCACCATGGGCATCTAAAATAGACATGGTCAACGCCATATTATTCATATTTACTAACTGTCCAATCCCCCTCGCCCCCGAAGCCAGAATAACAATTGAATGACTGTTTGAAATGTCGTAACAACACTGCTGAGCACCGATGTCGACGGCAACCCTATCTCTCTTTCTCGTCCTTGTATTTCTAACAGCTGAGTAAACAAAGTCGATCACAATTTGCGACGCTATAGGTCTTCAAGGAGGGATTGAGATAGATTTAATCGCGAGCATTCAGGCGTAAGGAAAGTTAACGCCACGTCACTTATATTCTGCGGGGCGAGCAAACGCGGGGCTTGTCTAACTCCATTATTCGAGCAACTCTACGTCTATTCCTGGACGAGTCGAAACATTTGCCCCCACACAATTTTTTAATTGCATGACTAATATCCCTATCTCGTCATGGAAACGGGAAGTAATTTCTGGCACTCGCCTGATCGTAGCGTTGAGAACAGCTGAATGCCATTCACGAACCATCGCTTGTCTAAGACAATTTGGCACAACATTCTTCCACGATTATCCTAAGATTTTTTCAGGTCAAATTTTCTATTTCCTCATGTTTTCCTATCGTGGCTGTGACGGCGTGGGAAATCCACTTCCTAATCTTAATCACGAAATTTATTTTTGAGGCTAACAACCAAAACACATGCCAAATTAAAAAAAAAACGAAAGAAAAACTAAATTTAAATAGATAGAAGAGGTTTTGGAACACAAGAGTGATAACATTTCCTCTTTCCTACTACTTTGCAGTAACAGGAAAAAGCAAAAAAGGATAATATACCGTGTTTAAATGGAAGGGAACCAAACATTTCACAGATTAATACGTCAAATTCAAAAATTATCCAGGTTATATGAATTTTAATGGAAATTGCAAGATCATTGGATTTTCCTTAAATCAGAGAAGTAGGTGGTCTCTCGCAGTTTCTTGATCGTTTTCGAAAATCCGAACAGTATAACGATTTACTTTAAGGGGATTTCAAATACATGTACATTCGAAACACGCCTAATGAGATCCCAGAGGACGAACACACACACTTCTCCATGACTTAAGTCGACTTCCAAACAAATCCGAATCGTAATGTCGAGAACAGTTCTTCAATTACAGGTGAAGACGACCTGCATATTGTACCCTCGAAGTTACTCTTCACCACCCCGCCATATTGTATATAATTTGGAAATAAAAAAATAGTAACTTACAGATTCCACAGACAATATATTACAATATGACCCGGGTTTCAACGTTCAACGTCGAAATATCGTAATACATTTTCTGTGGAATCACTAAGTTACCATTTTTTCATTTCCAATATCAATCGATTCCATAAATTTACGCCGAAAATCATCAAATGTACATAATTTAAATATTGTAAATGTCTCTCGGAGTTTACAAACACCGGCAGCGTTGGCCTTCATCATTATCCTACCATTAATAATGTTTTCTTTTCGTTTCCCAATGAACACAAGCTCATATACGATAAATTACGTCATTTCCTGATCATTTGGTACAACCTGTACATAATTTCTTATTACACACACACACACACACACACAAACAACAGAGCACGGCCCTGTAAGGAACGAATATGGAGACATGTCATTAAGGGAACCCGTATCGCCAACACCAGTCCACAGAGTATAAGTCAGTGTTCTTCTGTTCATCTTATTTTATCCTGGTCGTCCAATCCGTCAACGTAATTTGGGGTCATCATGATTCCTTCGGCGTCGCTAGTTAACTCACTTAACGCCCTGGGAGCAACAGTTTCCACCGTGCTATTCTGTCAGCTTCGTCGGCATAATTGTACTTGGATTGATTACGGCACTGTAGGTAATAGCGAGAGTACAGAGTACGTATACACAAGAAGAAGAGGAGTCGGACACAGAAAATGTGACTTCAGCGACAGCTGCATTCTATCGCGGAAACAGTACATATTTGGTTAACCGAAGCAAGAATGATAAAACGAACGAAAGCGTAAGGAGAGGGGGGGGGGATGGTGTCATGTCAAAAGATCAATCCTACGCCAAGTGAAGGGGGGGAGGGGCGGGGGTGGTCGAGACACCCTTGGCCTCGGCCACGACTTCTTATCTTGGGACAGCCGCGAGAGTTTTTTTTTCATCCGTCAATAATATAGTACTAGAGGAAGGGTAGGAGTATTGGGGACTCAAAAGGGGGCAAAAGGTTTGTTTGCAGGGGGGACGGTGCCAAAGGATTTGACATTGCTTTCGCCGTCTATCTGGCGACCCTCCAAACAGGAGACCCCCAAGTGTAATTCGGATCGAGCAACGCCGGCGAAGTCTTCGGATGCTGGCTCCCCTCCAATTATTACTGCGCTCAATTGGCGCGTTCGGCACGAAAAACACGAATTCGCCCCCCACTCCCCCAAGGAACAAAGCGACTCTCCACTCGAGTGACGTCGACGGGTGACCAGTGATCGAATCACAACGATCTTCCACGCCACGTCTACTAAGGAAAATGGACACATTCAAATGTCAACCGATCCTATATCTACAAGTCCATATTCTTCAAAACCACATCACTGTCATGAGCAAGTCGTTCGATCTAACAGATTATCTAATGTGGAACTCTCTTCTCAATGATGTGAGGGGAAAAATAAGTCAATAAAAATTATCAAGGATAAACACAAATGTTTTCTCAGAGGGGAATTTTTGACCGTAAAGAAGTCTAAAATAAAATACCCTACCACATTTTCTTTCTAAAATGATGTACATAACTGCACTGCTTAACGCTAAAAATTAATTAAATTCACATGTTTTTATTTCTACACAAAGTGTTATTTATCCTTATGTAAAATAAAAATCACTACGTAAAACCTTGTTATATAATTTTATGTTGTGTATCATAAAAGGTTTTTTTTCTAATTTAAGTAACTTCATAATGTGTCTATTATAAGCCATACACATAATAAGCATTAATATAATTAAATTTCAAAAGAAATTATACCTTAACTTCGCCGGAAGGAGGATTGAAAGTAAACAGGTACTTCACCCTTCTATGGGGACCATCGTGCACCTCTCCCTCGGAACTTTGTCCATCCCGTTGTCAAATTCCAGAAGAAGTGTAAAATTGAAATTTGACACGAACGTATGTGGGCACATCCACGGTCAAAGCTGTACGGAAAAATAGCCCACCGTGAAACTGTTTATTTTAAGTGATTGTTTTTACACCCCATTGATCAACACTAGCTCCATAAGAAAAGGATTGCAGATGATTCTTTTTTCAATGATCGATCATATACAATTATCTTGGGGCTGGGACTAAAATGCGGCTAAAAAATTGAAATTCCTTTACTTATTCGTGTATCTCAGCATATGTATATCCGGAAAACTTGAATAAGTAATGTTTATTTCATTGATATGCGATTTTTGACATTCTTATCGTCTTTTTGACGAGGGTAACCGTTGTCACGGCATTGTTTTGTTCGATTATTTACTACATAGGTAATTTGCTTACAAAGAAAGAAGTGGGAAACGAACTTTTAAAAGAAGGGAATGTTTCATGCTTAATTTATTACGCATAGCTCTCGGGTATTTAAAAAAAAAAATAATTAAATCCATTTCCTTAAACCGCGAAATGGTTTTCTTTCTGCTTCTTTCTTTTTTCCCGCAATTTCTGACTGGCTCTGTAGTAGTTACCATTTTAAATCGAAGGTACAAACATCCTCAACTTGTTTACTGTGCGTTTTCCAACGTTTCCTTTACAAATCCGAGTCACTAGAGGTAACGAACGATCGTTAATGCCAAACGCTATTAATTTAACCATAGCTCATAGTTCAAGCGTAGAGGATAAATGTGCTGAGTCGCTTTTCATCACGTAATGTCGTCTAGTTATCTCAGCAGATGCTACGTGCTATCAGCTCGAGAGATAAGCGAACGGCAGATGTTCGGGATCTGATGTTTAAACTTGCGCCATCTAATTCCGCTTTTGGTACATGCGGAACGAAAATATGCACTTCCCCAAGAAGCGTCCAGCAGTTCATATTCTTGCGGCCTTTCTAAAACTTCCCTCTGCTCGTTAATATTTATAACGTGGGAGAAAAAAAGTCTCCTGATAACAAAGGACACGTTATCAAAGAGAACGAAGAGGAAACGTGCGCAGGTGACGTAATGGGCAAAGCAAAGTATCAGGAGGAGCCCCTGAATAGCGTTTTGAACGAACTACCCCCCCCCCCCTGGAAAAGATGCAGTGCGCCCTCCGCGGGCAGGATGATATCTGACCGAAAAGAAACAAAGGGACACCCACTCACACGGAAAATCACTCCGCTATGTTATCGGGAGGTATATCCCAGCAATCGCAAAGAATGTCGTCGAGAAGTTCATTCATGTTTTTTTGCTCATTTGGTAGTCTACCATTCATTTCATTCATTAGGTGTTGGATGGACACATTGCAAGCACACTCAGACATTTCTTAGCCTCGCATTAAAAGAAAAAGGCACCGGCCACCACTATAAAACCTCCTTCAAATCAGAACACCACCCACCTCCTTTCGTTTTTTCCAACATCCGTTTGCTCCCTTGCCAGAATTTCCCCCTCTATCACAGCCTTAAACATCCCATCCCCAATCACAACGCTCTGCATTCATCTACATCTACATAATACACCCCAGGGGCGTGTGGTGGGGGCTATTAGGTCACCAACCGTAAATGAGAATAAAACCTCATGAAAAACCAACACATTCACGCAAACCTACACCCACAGAGGCGTATATATTCATGCGAAAACCTTCTCAACTCACACGCAAACAAATACATATACCGTCAACCCGAATGCACATACAAATTCAGCAAAAATACATTCAATAACGTGGAAACCAGATTTGAAAAGCAAGAAGGGGAAACCCTGCTATCACATGGACACGCAAATTATAGCCTATGCCCCTAAAGGTACAGACAGGGAATGTGAAACACAAACAACATTGAAAAATGGCGTAAAGAGTGGGGGCTGGAATCAAATACGAAAAAATGTACCGTTATGCATTTCTTATTTACAATAGAAAACACGACCAAAGTTTACCAACACACACAATCGAAAGTGTTCGGATGAGCATCGTGTATGAAGTAAAATATTGGTCTTTTGGAAAACGTACTTTGAAAAACCATGACGATTTTTATCAAAATCAATCGAATTCTACAAAAGTTGTTTCACAAAAAAAAACAAAACATGTAGGTGAGTCAATTCAAAAGGTTTGCTCTCCATCCATCTTTCCTGCCTCCTCCTAGGATTTTTACCGACAATCCCCTGTCCTCCCCCACCACGCCTAGCACTTCCTCGTTTGTATTCCTTTCTGTCCACTTCACCTTCTCCACGCCCACATTTTAAAAAACCTCCAATCTACGCCTGTCTTCTCGCTTCAGCGACCATGTTTCCGCGCCGTACAAAACCACGCTCCTACCAAAGTTTATACTAGCCTCTTATTAAACAACTTACTTTACGCCCCAGTTATCAATTCCCTCCTCCCCCTTGTGAAAGCTTCTAAATATGTTTAGCGACGGTTAAATTAATGTGCGCTGGAGTCCCGTCGCCGAAAGCAGACTCCTCGAACGACAAAGGTGAGCATTGGGGATTATTACACTCAAGTCAGTAAGCATACGATCCTTGATTGAACGTGGCGCCAGATATGAGTAGAGATGAGGAGTAAACAAAAACCACACAGTTATCAGTTTTATGTTGACACAGAAACAATAATTCGGGTGACCTATTCAGATAAGACTCAAATTTTATGACCCTCGACAACAGCGGTGACGTGACATCAAAACGTCGAACAATCCCCATAATTGTATACAAACAACAGCGAGTCTAAAATACTGTGACGTGAACACTTCATCACTTCAACCGTTTGCCAATTTTGAATATTTCCTGAATAAAGCAACAGTCCCATATTATAAAGAGGAGGAATCAGTTAAATTATAGAAGAATAGACTGCTCAGCCAACAAAAACAAGAAATATCTTTTTTCAAACATTCTCCGCGACACAACAACAGAATACACAAAGTTTAAACTTTGAAACCAACACGAATATTCCCCGCGATCGCTCCCACTCACGCATTCAAAAGAATAAACATTTTCTTCTCAAAACAAAAACGTAGTTTTTTCAAGCTTGTCTAAGCTACAGATTTAGCGTGGAGTTAAGAAATGTGCAGCCTCTACTATTTGAATCAAAATAATCATTGATAATTTATTTTATTTATATTGATCGAAATGACATGCATCGCTGTTCCCACGTCTCACGTTCACGAATAACTAATTCTTCTTTGGTAGCTGGTGAGAGCCAAACTAATGCCGAACAACCTCGCGATGGCTTGCGGGATAAAATGCCGTTGAACGAGAGCCAATGGAGTCGTGCAAGCGGGAGGAACCAGGAATCACTATCTCACATTCGGTCGCCCAAGATTCTCCCAGCTCATCTTAGTCTATGCCAACCTACATCTGTAACGCCCCGTGATCCGTTGTAAAGTCGTGTGGCAAGGAGCGTTAAGATAATAGCTTTAAGGGAATGAGGAGCCTGAGAAGTGCGCGTATTTCCTCGGCAAAAATTGGGAAATAAAAAACTCTTTACGTATTGCCGTGTCCTCCTCAATCATGCATTCACACGTCCCCTCCTTTTTTCCCCTATTTTCTTGATGTAGGATCTAAACTCCCCGTAATCTGTTAAAATTTGCGTAACTCCTTTGTAAGTATTAAATTTGATCTTCACTCTTTCCTTCACGCTAGGTAGGAATTTATTCGCACTGCGGTCTTGAAACCGAAAGAGAAAATAGAGTCCCTGAATTATCCCGTTCAACATTTTGGATATTTTTCTCGTATTTTCCACCAACCGGCCAACTTATGTCGCAAGTAAAATCGCACGATGTTATGCCTTCGCGGAGCGTTATCTTGCTATGAGTCTAACAGTATCTACACAGTTAGTATAGCCACCGCGACCGCCCCCCCCCCCTCACCGTCCCACAGGATCGCGTACCATCAGAGGCGAGTTCACCCTCCAGAAAGGGGGGGGGGGAAAGGCAAGGTGTGTTCTGCGAAAGCGAAAAGTGGATGGTTCTCATGAGGTTTAATTGTAACTAATTCTTGAAACCCGGCCAAAAGTGCCGTATTTTGAGTCAATTAACCGACACCATTTAGGTACCCGCTCCCTCGCCTCGCGAACCCCTCCCCCCCCCTCCAACCCGTCGTCCCTTTAATACTGCTCCACCCCACACTGTCCCCTTCCGCTTTGTTACGTCGCGAAGAACAATCGCACCATTTTCCCGCGGAGGGACAAAGTTGGAGATGATAACCAGCGTCTTCCCGCACACTTGAGTCGTGAGTCATGGTTCAAAGCAGTGCCATCGCCGACGGAGGCGGAGACGAAATTATACGGATGAGTCATCGGAAGCACAATCCAAAGCGAGGCGATAATTATCGTCAAAATCACAGTTATCAACCTAAAACCCTTGGTTTGACAGGCGAGCATCGTAGAAATATCCTGCACCACGCCCTAATACCGCTTGTGACATTGGCACTTTAACAAAGGTGGACAAATAAGGACAATTTCCTTTGTCACCTGCAATTTCCCAAGAAGATGTGGTACCCGAAAAATCACATAGCATGGGTGAAGTTTTAGAGTGTGCAGAGACGAAAACCCAGAATCGACACACGTACCCTGAGGTAAAAATCAGAACGTTCTAACCACTGGGCTACCACGGAATAAGACGAAATATTAATATCCATTTTCCTCCATCTTCAAAGTGACAAATTAAATCGTCCTTCCGCCCATTAGACCCGAGGGACCTCGCAAATAAATTCCCAATGGATGAAATTCCGTCCCTGAAATGTTACTTAATCTTATGGAGCTACCCCGTCATATACATACTACATCTTACTCGGCGGCACACCTTAAGACAATGGCAGGACAGAGGCAATGCTGACCGAATGGTCTCAGTCCCGACGGATAAATCCGCGACGCGGAAATGGAACAAATTCCAGAGGGCTTCGCTCTTATTCGCGAGATCTCATGGAGTGTTATCTTGGACAAGCTCCTCACAATGAGGGTAGAAAAATAAACTTTGCACTTCCACATAAAGATTTAGTACTTCACACGGCCATGGTTTCGATGATGCGCGGCATCTAAATCATGGTCGTGTGAAGTACTAAATCTTTATGTGGAAGTGCAAAGTTTATTTTTCTACCCTTATCATGAAGGAATTTCACAAATTTAAGCCTGAAACTGTTATGCTTAAGCTCCTCACATACAGGTACCGATCAGTATCATACAGGTCTTGATGCCGTGTTTCGCAAGGGCTGGGGCGAGATCCGCCCCCTTGATTCCACTCCTCGACTCGATTTTCCCTCTCCCTTCCAAAGAATCTTGTCACTCATCTTCCAGTTTCCCGTCAAAACATGTGCTGCACCCGTCATAAAAGAAACGTCCCGTGCGCAACTATGTCTAATTCCCAAACCAAACCACTTTACTCTATCCGAAAGTACGTTTTATATAGATGAAGATAGAGTTCACCCAATAGTAAGACCAACGGCGAGTGGAATGCACGTATCAAGGTAAGGGGATCTAGTTCCTTTCCCTATGAGGTCTGTGGTTTCCCAGGAATATCTTGTATTTGAAAATCCACTGAACTAGGGCATAGCTGAGTGTCATCAGAGACGTCCCAGGGAGTCGAAGCCGGACAACTCCAGTATCCACCTCAGTTCTCTATCCATTAGACTAATACGTCTCCCTGTCCCATTCCCCATGTACCTTTTTCATCAGAAGCCTTATTAATCAAACCCATCTCCTTTAAATCCTCCCCTCCAAACCTATGCTTACCACCCTTCCTGAGAATATGTCCTCGTGGGTGACCTCCTTCAGCCACGCTCCAAATTTGCTATCATCCAACCCAAGTCTCACACCCCCAAGAGTTAAATGAGCCATGTCCTAGTTGCTGTCACCTTCGTGAATCACGACATATTTCCCGTGGACAGTTTTAGATAGTTGGAAAAGTGAGCACCAAAGGCGGCGGATCCCATTGCGACAACGCGGTATTTTTCGTGGGATAGACCTGCGATTCAGAATTTTCATTTTCACTCCACCTCGGTCAAACGTCTCCTCCATCCGCTCCACATCTTAAACCTAAGCTAACGCCATCGAAACCGCATGTTTCATCATGTCATGTAACCATGCAATGCTTAACTCACCAATTTCTGCAATCGGAAATAAGATTGCGGAGAGCAAGTGTAGAAGTGACAGATTTAAGATTTTATTTTTTCTGCCAACAAGAAGTGATCAAAATAACTGCAAATGATTACAATGGGAGGGGGGGGGGGTTGGGTGGAATTTCTTAAAATTTTACACCCCCACCCAGTGCGTTTGCTTGTCTTGTTAAGTTGCCTAGCCTGTTATCCTTTTTTATTAAACATTAAGTTTACGTTCCACTCGTTAAAAACAGCTAGTCTAGTTTAGTGCGACTAGAGAAGTATTTTACCCTTACACTCTACAGTGTATGTAGCTGTAGTGGATATTTTACCCAGTATTTGAAATATTTTAACATATTCGTCGACAACTAACACAATAAAAAACTTAACACTGATATCGCATGCCTGGCGTGAAATCAACTTTTGCCACACACTTTATCGGCGACTTGTATGGTACCGTGTGGATGAAGATAACTACAAGTTATAATTTTGATTTAAGAAGTGAAATTAAAATTGTTATATTACTCAATAGACGGATAAGTCGTGGTATCCCAGAGGATGCAGCGTTAGACTAAAGATTGGTCGGAGACAGGTTCAAAACATGGGTGCATCTGATAAATATAACTTCCCTTCCATGCCTGAATCCCTTAATTGTAAGGAAACGATTTTCTGAGTGCATCGCGAACATTTCCTCTCTGTAGAACCGCAGATGGGACAGGGAGAGGAGTGATTGGGACGGATCTGTTGACAGATGAGGAGAGTTGAGCAGCACATAATAAGATGAATCGACGGTAAATTCTTCAGCAAAATGAGATTTTCAAGATAAAGAAACGAGGATGAAAGGATATTTTAGAAACAGTAAAGAAAGAAGATATAGTCCATTATTAACGTGTTCGATAGATTATCACACATTTTGTTCCCCATATTATTCGATATCTACTTAAGCGGAAATTACATGACTGAAGTGTTCGAAAAAATAACGACATAATCAAGTGAGAAAGCTCTTGAGTTATTTTCAGGAAAATTAGGAACAGGAAAAACAAATTGCACGGCAAGAAAAGCAGTATAATAGAGATAGGGTGGGAGTCTAGTGAATGAAGAAGAGAGAAGGCTAAGGGGAGAAATTCGAAGCAGGCAAGAAAACCGAATGAAAGAGATGCTGAGGGATGCAGCAACGGGATGTTTGACGACCGAATGACACCCGTCGTGGGGAAAATACGGCGGGAAGGGGGTTGGAGTGAGAAGATTCGGGCTCGCCTGCGCGCACGCCTGGCTGTTCCTTTGACGCCGCCGCCGAGAGGAAGGATTCAGAGAGATATGACACCAATGAGGGCAAGGGAGAGGGGCGCCTCCCAGTCATGCCGTTTGGGAGGTGGAGGGGAGTCGGGAGGAGGGTGACATTAGTCCCGTTTCTAAGCACACTCATTTACATAACTTGCGCGAGAGATTTTTACGACCGTCGCCGCCGAGATATGCCGGCGCGGATAGGAAGCACGGGCGAAAGAGCCTATTGCGTAGCCACGGCGACGACACGGCGAAAAAAAAAAAAATATATATATATATATATGTCTATTTCGAATATACATGTGGGTGTGTATAAATATATCACCATAAACACAGTAATTAACCAAAAAGTCGGTTTGGTAGGTGATGGAAAAGTTCACCCGGTAAAATGCACGACGGCGTGTGAAATTCCCGCATCAGGATAGGGGGGCCAATTCCTAACCCTGTGCCAATTATGGCTTCCCAGGAAAATCTGGCACCCATAAAAATCACATAGCTTGGGTAAAGCTGACGGTGCCCAGAGAAGCTTGCCCGGGAATCGAACCCGGGGCCTCCGGTCAGTAGTCAAAAGCTCTACCCCGCCGACTGCCGCGACCTACATATGAATATGCATTATATTATACATATATATATACATACATACATATTTATATACATATATATACATACATACATATATATATATATATATATATATATATATATATATATATATATATATATATATATGTGTGTGTGTGTGTGTATATAGTATACTACCTTGATCAAAAAGTTCCCGGAATAACCACCGTGTGGCGCTCCCATCGTTCCGATTTGAGTTCTGTTTTTTTTTGTTAAATTGGTACATCTGTTGTTGATATTCCCTTTAAATCTTAGTGTCATAACTTGACATTTGCAAAAGTTACGTAGCCAAGAGTACATCTATCTCTGTGTGTGTTGGCGATTTTTTACAATTTCAGAAATGGATTTAAATTTGCAACTACGAACTTGTATTAAATTTTGCGTAAAAAACGGATTTAGTGGCGCACGGACGTTGGAAATGTTGGAAAAGTGTTTCGGCAACGATTCTCTAAAAAAACGGTCGTTTACCAGTGGCACGAGCGGTTCAGAAGTGGTCGTGAGTCAATCGAAGATGATGAACGCAGTGGCAGACCATCGACATCGAAAGTCGGTGAAAAAATTGATAAAGTAAAAGAAATGTTGGTCAATAACCGCAAATTAACCATCAGAGAAATAGCGGAGGACTTGAACATTGCCTATCGATCCGCCCAAGACATTGTGGTTAATGATTTGGGTTTCCATCGTGTAGCAGCAAAGTTGGTTCCAAAAGACCTCAATTTCATGCAAAAAAGAGACCGTGTTGACGTCGCAAAAGACATGATTTGCGAGGCTGAATCCGATCCCACATTCATCAAAAGGATCATTACTGGAGACGAGACGTGGGTTTATGAGTACGACACGCAATCCAGACATCAGGCAAGTGAATGGCGTTCACCAAATGAGCCGAGACCAAAAAAACCACGTCGTTTTCAGTCAAAAAAGAAGGCAATTCTGACGGTTTTCATGGATTACAACGGTGTAGTGCATCATGAATTTTTGCCAGAAGGCCAGACAGTAAACAAAGAGTATTATTTGGGCGTTATGAGACGTTTGCGTGAAGCAATTCGCCGAAAGAGACCAGAAATGTGGGCAGAAAACTCGTGGATTTTGCACCATGATAACGCACCGTCGCACAGTGCTATCATTATTCGTAATTTTTTGACGAAAAATGCAACAAATACCATCCAACAGCCACCGAATTCACCTGATTTGGCTCCCTGTGACTTCTTTCTGTTCAATCGAGTTAAAAAACCATTACGGGGAACGCGTTTTAGCAGCCGAGAGGAAGTAATGGAAAAATCGCAGGAAGCACTGATGGACATACCGAAAACCGAATATAAAAAATGTTTCGAGGATTGGATCAAGCGCTGGCATAAGTGTGTTGCAGTCGATGGGGATTACTTTGAAGGGGACAATATAGATTTAGATGAATAAACTTGTATTTTTAATTTTCTGAATAAATTCCGGGAAATTTTTGATCAAGGTAGTATGTATATGTATGCATGTGTGTGTGTGATAAATCGCACGGAGCGAGGTCAGATGAGTATACTATATGATGTAGGGAAAGGAAGTCATGTTGTTTTCGGCTAAAAATTGGCGCACTGAAATAGCAATGGCTGCATTAGCCAGTGCATTGACATGGTAGATAAACCAGTCCTTCGTCTCCTATAAATCGGGCCTATTTGCCGCACACTGTAACGCAATCTTTTTATAACCTCCTAATAGAAAGCCCGATTAGTAGTTTGACCTGGTGGGACGAATTCAGAATGCACAAGCCCTCTCACTTCGAAAAAACAAATGAGCATCGTCTTAAGGTTTGACTTTACTTGACGAAATTCTTTTGGGCAACACGAGAATGAATTTTTCCACTGACTTGATTGTTGTCGACGGTCGTCCTCGACCGTCGACAACATCAAGTGACTTTTCACCTTCTTTAAAACGGGAAAACCTTTTGTACCCTTGAGTTTTTCCCAAAACATAATCCTTGGTATCTGTTTTTAACATCACAAAAGTTTCTGCGGCGTTTTTCCCTATCAGGAAGCAAAATTTCACAGCGGCGCTCGGTTCAATTTAATCCGCCATGACGAAAATCGAGGAGCACGCGAAATTGCTTCTACAAAACGAATTGTTGTGACTGAACACAACCTTACCAGACGACAACAATGCCTGCCCAGAACTCGGAACGATTTGCGCTGTATTTATTGAATTGTATTCAATTATTGAAGAAATGCGTACTACGTACGCTCCGCCAACCGCAGCACTTATTTTTGCGTGTCCCCTCGTATATACTTGTAGAGATCAATTATTTTATATAAATATATATATGTATATATATATATATATGTGTACATATACATATATATATATATATATGTATATGTATACATATATGTGTGTTTGTGTGCGTGTATGTATACATATATGTATTAAGGGTCGCGGTAGTCCAGTGGGTAGAGCGTTGGACTGCCGACCGGAGGGTCCCGGGTTCGATTCCCGGGCAAGGCACTCTGGGCACCTGCAGCTCCACCCAAGCTTAAGTGATTTTTCGGTTACCAGGTCTTCCTGGGAAACCATAACCGGCACAGGGAAAGGAACTGGCCCCCCTACCCTGATGTGTGAATTTTCACACGCCGTATAGGGCTTAGTACTGGGTGATCTCTACCATCACCTACTAAACCGACCTTCGGGTTGATTACTGTGTTTACATATATATATATGTATGCATATGCATATATATATATAAATTTATATGCATATATATAATATATGCATATATATAACTCCAGGCTAGGCCCAGCATTTCCGGACCAATTTATCCGTACAGCTGAAACTTGATTTAATTCGCATTATATGCCCTTTTACGTACTTGGGCAGTTTCTCTGACACAGTGACGTCTGCGAGCACACGTAATTCGGTAAAGAAATGGTTCGAGATCACAAAAAAATGCAGCGGCAGTTTACCGAAAAAATATTAACTATTTAAGTTAACTTTTAAAGCAATAATTTGAGACTGTAGTCTTGGCAGCAGCTGTTTACAACGCATTAACATCTCCTCAGCAGACGGCATAAATCACAATGTGCGTTTGTAAAAGATAATAGCTAGATAAAGTACGAGGTATTTTATTTGTCCCTCCTCGTAGACGTGAATGAATTTCATTTTAATTTAGAGCGAAACATTTGGTGCCATTTGCAAAAAAATTTTTTAAATGTTTTTTTTCAACCTCAGAAATTTCCATAAGTGCATATCCAAATCGAACACTGGTATATGCTAATTTCGGAATTTTTGCCCAATTTATGCAGAAAATTAGAGGCCTTTAAAAAAAAATTCCAAAGAAACTGCGGGAGATTCCGTAACAGTATTTTTTAACGGGGTCAGCTGCTAATATGCATTTCGATGAAACAATGTCAGAGTGTAAAAATCATTCGCCTTGACCGGACATTGAGGGATGCGGGTTCGGATCCCGGTCAAGGCGAATGATTTTTACACTCTGAAATTGTTGCATTAGAGATCTTTACTCCGTACCGTCTCGACTTCATGTGCCCCCTAACGAAAAAGTAAAAAAAATAATTTATTATTAGGATTATCTATCTATTACACATAAAAACCAAAGTATGCATCAAATCACACAGAAATAACAGAGAAGGGACTGGGCAAAAACGAACACTAACCAAGTTTTTAGAAAATTCGGTTGCCACAGTCACCTTAATCAGGGTGACAATTCGATATGTATCACTCTGCTGAAAATGGAACGGAACTCAGATGGAATCATCGTTAAAGGTAATTATTTTTCTTTTATTTATTTCCTTTCGCGGTTCATTCCTCCTTTCGTCAATGAAAAATAAATTATCATTATAGAATGCCACGGTTGATATCCAAAATTGAATTAATACGCACTTGTTAATTAAAGCGTATCTATTTATGCACATGCACACAAACATATTAAAGCCTATAAAACACTGCATGGAATAACTTAGTTCCGATACTCCCCATCATCAATTATGCATACATTGTGCTGAAGCATTCCAAAGAAACTGTGGGAGATGCCGCAACAGTGACTTTCAACGGAGTCATCCGCTAAATGTGCATTTCAATGAAACAATTTCAGAGTGTAAAAATCATTCGCCTTGACCGGGGTTCGAACCCGGATCCCTCAATGTTCGACAGAGTGCTTTAGCCAGTTAATCTATCGAGGCGCCCCCAAAATTTCAGAGTTTAAGAGGACGCCTCGAAGCTTAAGTGGCTAAAGCACTCGATAGGACATTGAGGTATCAGGGTTCGAACGCCGGTCAAGGCGAATGATTTTTACACTCTGAAATTGTTGCATTGTGCTGAAGCATAATTTTTTATCATTACCAACGAGGGATTCAGTATAATGTGAGAAAGAGAGGGTGGGAGAAAGAGGGGCTGCTGGGGAAAACCGGGGGGAGGTGGCGTTCAGAAAAGGAGACACCTTGGTGACAAAAAAGAACGACAAGCGAGTGGGGGGGGGAAGAAATGAGGGAGGAAAGAGGGCGGCTGCCAACGTTGTCACGACGGTGTGATCACGGTCGGGGGTGGGGGTGGAGGGTGAGGGAAGAGAGGTCTTCCTTATAGATAGGGCGATGATGGAGGGAGCTCGCAAACAAGGAAGTAACGTCGCCGCCCTACCTCCTCCTCCTATAACCCTTGCATTAATGCCGTCCACGGCGTCACTCACGGAAGCACGCCCCATGGGGGGGGGCCGAGAAAAGGCAGATGGGGTGTGGGATGGGCCCAGCGAGAGTGCGGCCGACGCACGCGTGTCACCGTCAGCAATGCCGGGCGGAGCGGAAGTGACGACGACGAGGTGAGAAGGGAGCTATCGGGCGAAACTCGAATGGGAACAACGCCGAGTGAATGGGGTCGTCACAATTGATAGCAGAAGGCGGGAGATTAAGGCCCCACACAAACGCGCGCACACCCACACACCACACACACGGGAGCAGATCGATTTCTATCGAATGCCAAAACCGGTTCAACTTGGGAACGTCGATCGTTTAACTAGATCTACACTTCCAAAATTAATGTATGCGACATAGTTTAAGACGCCAGCAACACCGAAATCAAATCAAAACAATCTTCGGATACTAAATGAAGCAACAACTTAACGACAATCATTACAATGAAGAACGTATTTCGTGCCTAAAGTAAACAAAACATGTAGAATGGGACGTATCTCTCGCAAAAAACAGTACAAAAATGTGTTAGTTGCATATCTTTAAATTAAATACACACACTCGGGATATAAAGGGTGGTCAAATCCTTTCCTCATGCTACTATTCGTCGTCCTGCGCAGTTGTGGTTTCAATAAAAAGGACCACTTGGGTTTTCGACGATGTACCCCGCTAAAGCATCCCCGGGTCACTCCCTCTCGCCCCGGTGAATGACCGAACCCATCGATCTACCACGACTAAGTATTTCAATAATCCTTACCTGTTCACGCTCGATTAATAACTCGATGCCGCGGGATTTTTTCGGGAAAGGTTGAGACGCCATGTTAATAACCTGGTCGGCATTTCACCTTCAAACTAATAGCGGACCTAGGTGGGTACCCATATATTCCATTTCTAATAATATCCCCGATGCCGTTACAATCCGAGATATTACTGAAAAGAGAAAGGCAATGGCGACACATGCCTTTCCCTAAAGTATGCGAAAACAAAGGAACCAATTCCGCCACATGTTGACCTGATTCGGAAACAAACGGTGTGCAGACCGTGAGAGCACCCTCGGAATGGTGAATAAATACAAGATGTTCTACACAATTGGGAGGATAAATTGTAAGGGCTTGAAAGGATTCCATTCAGGGTGACCAGTCAGTAAAATACAATATTTCAATAAAACAAAGCCTATATGCAATTATTCAGAAAATAGTTAGTTCAGTGGTTCATTCATCAGTGGGCATATACACATACAATTTTGATCAAACTTTGAGAAGGTTATACTTAAATACATAACATTCTAAAGAGGCGTATTTAGAAGAAAAGGTGCGAGTATTATGGCGTTGTTGTGTGTACACTGTTGAGTCGTGGCTCCAACAAATCTTGAGAAGTCGGAGCACGCGTGACCCACATTTATAGGTTCCCAGTTTTTGTCCGATGTGTTTCACCATCAGACATTTCATGATGTAATTTTAGATTAATAGAACATTTAAATATTTGAACTATCTACACAAAATTAAAGGAACGGGCCCAAAAAACGTTAAATTGGAGGGCAAGTACGCAAAGAAAGAGCCACTGGATATAACGATATAAATTCTAAATTCGCAAGGATAGGTTAAAAGTACCGCTGCCGGCCCACAAATACAAAGCACATCATGGGAATGCGAGCGACTTGAGTCAGCCATGTCGTAATACCACTGGCAAGTCATGCAGGAAATAACTTACGTACTCTGAACTCAATAATTCTTCTCTCTAATCGGTCAACGGAACTGTTATTATTCGAATAAGGGGATTCTATCTCTTGGACCAAGAATTGAACACATCATTCCTAATGGCCGGCTTCCATTTTCACGGAATATAAAACACGCAAGACAAGAAGTAAATTCAGCAAGTAGGGTTAGCAAAACGGTGATTCGACCGACCGAGAGAGAGGGGGAGGGTGGAGTGCGAGTAGGGGACGGAACCTGCGCGGGAGTGGGATGATGAGGGGGGGGGGGGGGCAGGGGAAGAATAAATGGAAAATGAGGCGGCGCCAGGGAAAGAGGGGGAGGGGTGACTAATGGGTGGGACAAGGGGGGGCGGTTGAAGAGGCGAGGGAGGGGAGTTCGCTGATTCAACGCTTGATCGTGCTCACCGAGCGAGAGAAGGCGACGGACGGCTCCTTCACCTCCTCCTTCCCCCGCCTCGCCACACCCCATCCCCCCATCACTTAATGCCTTTCAGCACGAGACGCGCAAATATACCAAACCCTCCCTCCCACGAATCACCTCCTGAGACCCTGGTTGTCCCCCCCCCCCGGAACACCCCCTCCCCTTAGCTCTTGTTCTTCTACAAGGGAAGTCTCGCCAATCTACTCTCTCTCTCTCTCTCGAACTCCATACCCCTTCTTTGTCTCTCCCTCTGCAAAATAAAACTGAAGCGGAGCAAGGAGGGAGGGAAACCCGCTGGTTGCCCTTGCCCAACAAGCTTAAGGCGGTATTAGAACGACGGTGCTGGTACTATTTTGTTTTATACTATCACGATGGCGCGAAATTGTCCCCCTATCCCGTTCCTTGAGTCTCATTTCACATTATTGCACGAAATATTATTCCACGAATACTTTATTTCGATCATTAAATATATATTTCACACAATACTTTTCCACGCTTATCGAGAGAAAAGTACTACATATTTAAGTTATCGCGTCAATGAAGTGTTTATTGAGGAATTAGGGAAATAAAAACGGTTATGTTTGCACAAAAATGAGAATAATTTTTCTGTTGCAGATGAAAATATAGTAATCTCTTTTTGTCTTTCAAAAATTTATTGCCACAACAAAAACAGCGGTAAGTCCCGTAACAACTATGATTGAAGAGATTGTCGATGATGAATAGATGTTCATTGCTACGGAGACTCTGAATTGAAAGTCTTCAATTTATCCCACAATCGCATACTGTACGCGCCAGTGAGTCCTGATACCCCTTCAAGCACGCCTTCGTGCATGCACATTCTATGTAAGATTCAGACAAGCCACCTTTAAATACTCAAAACTCTGAAAAATATTGAGTGTACTTAAAAAAGTGTAGCCCCTAAAGCTTTGGAAAAAGAGTAATTCTCTCGGAGAAGACAACTGCGGGGAAGGCGAGGACCAACTAACAGAAATTTATTAAAAGGGCGCAGGATAAAAACTGAAATGAAAAAGAGCGATCGATGTTGTCTTTCAGTATTTGGGTTTCACTTACTTGGAATACTATTATAGCGTTGGGCAATATGGGATTCTTGAGGGAAGTATGTGGGAATAGGGGAAGTATGTTTGTTTTCCGAATGAGACCACGTGCGACGTGCTGTCATTATTTCCCAGATTTATTGCGCATACGTACGAAAATAATTGGTCATTAGTAATGCAGTCATCATTTAATCAAAACGTGCTTGGAATTTGCAATTCAAATCAGCAATTTACGCTGCCACACACTTATACCATTACACGCTGATGGCACAATGGATACTGACTCAATATTTCACTTATATATTCCCCATATCGGTGAAACCAAATGCAAAACGTTTTTTATTTCGTTAGCAAAATAGGAGAGGCTGGAAGGAGAATAAGGTAGACTCCTCCACTATATTATCTATTAAGCGCCATTTCGAGAAATAATTTTTCCATTTTCAATTAATTCTCAGCGAGCGGATTTCATGTTAGAGCTGTTCCCTAAGACAGCCTCCTTCACCAATTTTCGAGCAAAGGCACAATATAATTGGAACAAACACGCCACATCTAGGGGTTAAAGCAATGAACAGATGGAATTTAAAAATATTTAATGACAAGGAAAATAAATAAGGCGTAACAACAGAGGATCAAAATACAAGTAAAGAGATGGAGAATACTCCGACGTCATTCTCAAAACTGAAGAAACAACTAATCCATTACTCTAACAAGTAAGTCCTCGTAAAATTAATGGACAACGCAGTAAACCTTGAGACTCAGGACTGGGTCGTGCTTAGACAGTGTTCAAGTCCTTAGCCATCTATATGATTAAATCGATACCTTCGATCACTCATAGTAAAGAGTTTCAAATTGGATAGCACTACTGTTAGTTCATTAATAGGTGGATCGAGTCCGAAAATCATAACCACGTAATTTTACCGCAATTATAGACTTCATCTCTTTAACTATGAACCAAAAAAATTAAAAAAAATTATGTTATCAAAGATTAAATCGCGCCGGTACATTAGAACAGGCATCTGCTTTCTATGAGCGTATACATATTTCACTTAAACCCGTGACTACCTTTTCAAACGTGAATTTTAAAAAAATATACGCGAGTATACCCTCCGTTTTAATCTTCCCTTCGTCTTATACCTTCATTCAACAACACACGCGAAAAGGTAACATTATTAACGAAATGAATGTGAGTTTATTGCCTTCCCTCCACTACGGAGCTCAGAGAGGAACAGAGACCAGTTTCGAACCCTCCACGTCTCACCATAACGCATGAATGCTTCAAGCGGGGGGAGACAACACACATCTGTGTGCGCTGCAGACAAGGATTCATCCGAAGGACACGCGCATGGGCTCCAAGGCAATCCCCAAATCCTCCCTCCCCAGTGCCGACACCCCATCATTCATCGCGCCAGGCAACGACCCCCGTAGATACATTTACTCCCTCCAGCAGCCCAAGCCCCTTTCCATATTCCCCAAAAGCACACAAACCAACCCAACCCCCCGCTTGAAACCTCCAACCCCCGCCGTCTTTCCTCAAAACCATTCTCACTTCCCGCCCACCCTCCGCACTTCCGGGATCCGCGGGGGTAGATACGGCTCTGGCGTACGCCCCAGGGGCGCACGACCCGAGAGGGTGAGAGACGGGTGAGGATTGGGGGTGGGGCAGTTAAGAGGAAAGGGGGCGAGAGGATCTTCAGAATCACGTAGCAGTGCTCTGGCTATTTCGTTTCGGGGGAAGAAGCGTCGGGGCCACTCGCGGTTTGTGTACCGGCTCACCGGCAACAACAGGGAGTCCATTCGGTGTCTACAAGATTAAATGGAAGATATACGCTCCTTACAGCTTCTGTTTCATTCAAGAAAACTCTACGAGACTCGAGCTTCCCCCAAATTCAGAAGATAAATCGTAAGGGATGGACTTGGATAGAAAATTATTTGCCATCAATAACAACAGCATTCAGAACACCCACTGCAACTCGTAATGGATTCGTCAAGTTTATCGGGGACGTTAATGTACCCAAGCACTGCATTTTGGCTACCTATTTGTAGATCTACAACAGGGGCGTGTGATGATCTCCCGAGGGTTTTACTACTACCCTTAACCCCCCAGTTACGTAGGCAGCACGCATCTCACCGGGGTATTTTTACTCCAGGACGTGCTCATCGCAACGCTGCCCAGGGAAACTTTTTGACAATCTCGGAAGGAAGAAGAGGCACTGCGGGGAGGCGAGGGGGAGACGTCGCCCCAAACCTCCCCCCCTGGCTCCCCCGTTCGATCCGCCGGAGACCCTCCGCTTAGATAGGGTGGTAGGGAGGACGGTGACGACTGGTGCAGGGTGGTTTCAAACGAAAAACTACACCCAGGGCACCATATGTATGGAAATATTGCGTCAGGAGTTATTTCAAAATGAGGAAACAATTCCAGAGCAATGGCCGTCATGGAACTCGAAATATATGACGCTGGAGAAGTGAAGATAACGACCGACACTTCCCGTCGTTAAATGAAAGTGCGAATACAGACAGGTGATTTAGTGTATGCTCACGGTGTTATCCCTGACAGTTGTAAAGATTAAAAAATATATAAAAACACCATACTCTCTCATCAACGTAGGACCGCCGTAACGATAATGATTTTGTTCAACACTGTACTCGAGTTTTTAAACGTATGATTTCCGGTAATAGAAAGGTCAGTCGCATTGCAGTGTAATTCGAAACGTCGTTATTAGGTTAGAGATGCGTCGTCACAAATCAATGAGGTACGATTTCCGATCAATGGGGGGAAAAACGGAATGATTTCACTGCAAAGGGAGGGGAGTGTTACTCTTTCACCACGGGGCAATTCGGGGTCCATTTCAGATGGATTTCCCGGGGAATGAATCTCGGGGGGAGGGGGGTAGATTTATTTCTATGTATGCCTTTGCATTTCCAGCATGGCAACACTGTCTCCAATCCGATCCGAAGCACTTCGCCATTCCGAACGCATTCTACTCTCCTCTCCTCCACCCTATCCCGCCCCCACACCACCACCACCCCCCCTTCTCGTCCCCACCCTCTCCCCCCGGACTACGTTTTTCAAGAGCACCACTCTCTCTTATCCTGCACTCCAATCCGCGCGTCACGCAGCTTGGTGGAGCCATAAAGCAAAGGAGGAACCCTCCCCCCTTCGCCAACCCAGACGGCCGCAAATCGCCCAACGCCGAGCGCATCCCAGCATCGCTTCAGTGAAAATCAAACGCTCACTGAATAATAATTCACCGTTCTAATATCATATATTACTTATTTTAACATCAAACGTTTTGTTCGCTAACTCTTCTTGTCATTCCATTAAACAATATTATTTTTTCCGCAAACTTTTATAAAAAAAACCGCACTAAAAAATAAATCAAGACAATCACATGTACTCTGACAGTTTATGTGGTGTTGTCAGTGAATTTGGATTAAAAAAATAATAATTCGTAATAATAAACATGTAGAGTCAATGAACACTATTTTAGGGACGAAAAAATGAGTTTCTCTCCGTTTTTCGTTTGCTCGAAGGGAATGGACTCCTTGTAAAAAATATTTACGTTATAAGTTTCCCATGCCTGAAAACGGTGCAGCGATAAGAAATGAGGTTATCAAAGGCAACGGTCAAATCGCGACCTTAGAGGAGAAAAACACAATTGAATCATCGCCATACTTGTATATCCGAAGGTGTCATTTCGGTGGATAAAAATTCTTTCTGGACACCATTTCTACAATTACGCAATTATAGAGAATAAAATTTCTTACAATGGTGCCAATAATTACATTGGTATGATTGCAAATTTATTTTTCAGAACGGCTGAAAATTTTTGGGCAGATCAAGATTTGGAAATTTTTTCAACCAGAGAGCAGAAAAAAGCCCCATCCGCAGATACGCGCATGTGGCTTCCAACGATTAGACGGAAAATACAGTTACGAAAATTGAAATATGAAGAGCCAATCGGATATCAAAAACGTTGGTGACTTAACTCTTTGACGAACCTTATCATTAAATTCCAAATCTTTTTCATATAGTGATTAATGACCACGAAAAAACTACCGCCTTTCTCGAGCACTTGGAAGTATTCATTTATGTAATATTTCATTATTTTTTCCCGAGTGGGGTGAATTTCGCGATCGCTTCTTAGCGAGAAACATTTCGGACACCCTTTTTAGATTTTGTAATTATTAATAATTATTTGCAAGTGATATTTCAAATACGCATGAATCACCAGGGATCCAGACGAAACAAGACTAATTCCAAAGTAAACTCACCAGGAAACGTGAGGACGCTCCCAATGTGCGAGATCCGTGGTCTGACAGAAATACACAATTGATTGAAAAATTTTTCCCGAATACTTGCGCACGTTTCTCGGAGAGTCATTCGAACTGAAAATAATTGGGAACCTCTTTAATAAAAAAAACTTCTTCTCCGCCGTGACATTCCTAATTAACGCGGGGAATATACCAATGACACCGAGGAAGTGGAGCACACGAAGCCAAGTAATTAAACAAGCTCTTTGGAGAGAGGGAGGGGGGGTAAAAACATACCCGAACGAAAAAAACAGAAACAAGCGAAATCGCAAAAGCCGAGAGCTGATGGGGTCGAGTCAATGGACCCAGCTTCCATTGCCAAGGAGAAATTTCCCTCCGGGAACCACTCAACCCTTCCGCACAACGAGGCATTGAAATTCGCTTCAAAGGTCGCGAGGAGAGAGAGAGGTTTTTA